>NC_090928.1:470693405-471009815 GCF_040938575.1 Ambystoma mexicanum | reverse complement strand
TTTGGCTCTCTGGAGGTTTGATGGAGGTAAAGTATGGATTTTTCCGGCAGAGCGTCCCGCTGCAGATGGAATTGAAGGTCCCTATCTGTCCTGTCTGTCTGCTTTTATGTGTTTAGAATGTGGGTGTGTCCTAGCATCACTGACCCTACCTCTCTCTCAGCTTCTAATTGGTCAAACTTCCATTTATCATTTGATTGGGGAATGAACTGTGAGTCAGAGGGATGTCATTTTATGGCTTGCAGATAGGACACTCCTCTGTCAGATTGCACACATTCTATATTTGATAATAAAAGACATATTTCACAGTTACACAGTTGCTTGAAATTACATATACATGGTGTGGCTGAATTTAGCCATGTCTCTGTCCAAATCTGCTGTTTCTAAGAGCTTGCATTCAGAAATGGCACATAATTGACTTTTTAACTGATTTTTCACTTTCTGACATTGACCCAACTTTACATACATGTGTGCAGGGAGTAGGGACATTAACTGATGAAGTTTCAGATTTTTAACATGCATACATTTAGAGTAATATCCACTTTTCCGCTAAAACCCCCCCTGAACATGCCACCGGGTCGAAAAACCTCTTAAAATGTGGGCAGAAAAATCACAAGAATTATGGTATCATTTATAAAATTTTCACATGTCCGCTCTATGAGTTATTCATCTTTTTAAAGTTATGTTCTGGCTCCAAAGGGGTGTGGTTTACCCTCAGCACAAGGTTGAATTTCTGGTTTTTCCAGTTCTGCCAAGCCAGCTTGCTCTCACAGGCAGTGCCCCTCCCCTTTCCTCAGGAGGAAGCCACTTTTTACGACCATTTACGACTCCTGCCAATAAAACCTTTGCCTGAGCAAGGACAGGGCTTTGTTCAATTTCCTGCAGAGCACAGGTAATTCAATTATCAGATAGATGGCATATCCTTAGTGTGAGCAGCAAAAGGGCAGCTAGGCCTGGGAACACAGCTGTGACTCAAGTTTCACTCCTGATGGGGGTAGTTGCCAGGCAGAATTCAGTTCCTTAAGCCGGGTTTCAGATAAAATGTCACTTTTTGTTCCCCAGTTCCTGCATTCAAATAAAACTAAACATTTTTACATATGCAGCTAGAATGCTGATTCTAAGTGCAAAACTATGACATTTCAACAGTTACAAAGGCATGTGACACCAAACATAGGTCACTCATTTAATCTAAACATTTAGATTTGTAGTGTCCTTCAGTCCAAATTTACTTAAACTGCTGAAATCCACAGCGCAGCCAGTCTTGTTATAAACCTTCAAGTCACTTCAGAATATAACTTTACATTGGATCCACCTCTCAGTAAGTCTTTCTTTGGCCTGTTTTGGGTTCATTTATTCAGTTTTGCAAAAAGTAAAATCTGGTGTTGTTTTAAAATGCCGGCTTTTGGATAGTGGTGAGTACTGGTACTGCACCCATTTTTGGGATTTAAGAAAATGAATTCCCAACAATTCTAGGTTGCATTTGGCAATCAGCATTGCCATTCCCAATGGTTTCAGACTACTGTGTGGGTAGTCCAATGGTGGTTTTAGGCAGTGTCCTTCTGTGCCCATAACATCGGCAAAATGAGTGGCAGCCTATTCTTCATGCATTTCCCTGTGCATTTTCTGGGAAGCTCTGGCCATCATGAGGTTTTCCATGTCAGTACTGCACAGTTTTGAGGTATGGCTCGGATGCATGGGTAAATACATCCCACAAGCCCCCCTCTTGCGATGGCCATTCTATTTCACGAATGGGACTCGCAAGACCTGGGATGTTTCCTCATCTTCTTCCAATAGATGGCACAGTTCATCATCTTCTTCTCCATCCGGTACTGATCGATCGGTTCTCCTCGCCAGTCCTGATGGGAGTATTGGGCGGTCCACTGGGCCCATTGGATCTTCGTTCCCGGTCTCCGGATCGTCCTCCTTGGCCAGTCTCAAGGTCTTCTTTCTCCTAGGACGACAAAGGAAGAGCGGCAATACCTACTCATAGACGTTTTTCCACCACTGTTGAGATGGTGGGACAGCATATGCATTTCATCATGACGAAACATTACATTCTTATTTTGATAAAAAAACAGTATAACTAAGAGACAGTTTCATGCAAATCACAATATTTTAGAGACTAGATGTGGTATGTTTTATGATTGGAACAGAATTAGTCTGAGACAGTACCCGCTAGGATTCCAGAGGATTCCTCCAGTTGTTGCAGAGTGTGCCTGGGATGGCAACATTTCAACTGGTTTATGTGGACCCACTTGTCTTCCCCCGCTGCCAAAGGACCTTTGGGGATGTGGATTTTGTAGGCCACAGGGGAGATCTTGTCGATGATCTCAAAGGGTCCCTTCCATGTAGGCAAAAATTTGCGCTGCTTGGCCTGGTTCCTTTGGAAGTTGTATAGATAGACCCGGTCTCCCACCTGATATTCCTTCCTGGAAGTTTTCAGGTCATAGTGGGTCTTCATGCTATCAGCTGATCTTTCTAGATTCCGCTGAGCATAAGCAAAAGCATGTTGAAGGTGTTTCCTTAAATTCTCCACATACTCATGAGTAGTGGAGGCATTTATTAGTGTCTGCTCTTGGGTCCTGTAGAGCAAATGCTGAGGAAGCACCATCTTGCGCCCAGTCATCAACTCAAATGGTGACATTTTGGTTGCAGATGAAGGGGTAGATCTGATGGCCATTAGGACCAGAGGTAATCGGATATCCCAACTTGGCCCAGAATCTGCCACAAACTTCTTTAATATGCTCACAATTGTCCGATTATATCTCTCTACTGCCCCAGAAGAAGCTGGTCTATAAGCAATATGCAACTTTCTCTTGACCCCCAGTATCTCCCACATCTTTGTCATTACTTCACTGGTGAAGTGGCTACCTCTGTCTGACTCAATCCTTTGAGGTAGACCAAAACGGGAAAAGATGTGGTTAATCATCAAGGCAGCTGCAGTTTCTGCCTTGTAATTTGGGGCTGGGAGACATTCCACCCACCTGGTAAACAAGCATGTCACAGTCAACATGTACTTATTCCCCCTAGCCGAGCGAATCACAGGGCCTACAAAGTCGATTTGTAAATCTGACCATGGCAGTGTCATGCCCCTCTTTTGTAAAGGCGCCCGGTGCGTAAGGGATGATGGCTGAAATTGTGCACACACAAGACACCCCTTCAAGTATTGGTCGAGGTCCTGCCCCATGTGTGGCCAGTATGCAACCTCTCTTAAGATTTCCAATGTTGTGTGAAACCCCCTATGACCGGCGGTGGCCGCATCATGGGCGTGACTTAACATCAGGCTTCGGAATGAGGTAGGAACCACCCACTGATCGTGGCCAGCTTTGGATTTCCTTACCAACAAACCGTCTTGGATCCGGAACATTTTTGGACATTTCATCAACACTCTTAGGTCCTCTTTCCCAATGTAATCGGTATCCGTCAGGGGAAAGTTCTCAGGGTCCTCAAGGTGCTGGTAAAATTTACCAATAATTGGATCCCCCTTCTGAGCAGTAATCAAATCATCATCAGGGGTCTCCTTACTCCATTGTGCAATTGAAAGGTCTTTGTGAGCATTTGTCTGGGACCTAGTGATAGCAGTGACCTGGATTTCCCCCAACAGGGACTCAATCTCAATTAGATCCCCTTGGATGGCCCCGGTTTTGGCCAGCTGATCAGCTAAGTCATTTCCAGTTTTGTCTGGTCCCTCTACTTTGGAATGACCCCTGATCTTCTTCCAATAGATGGTCATCCCCTTCGAGGTGACCAGATCATCAATGTTTTGGATCAACTTCCCATGTTTCAAGGGTTTGTTGTTAGCACATAACATGCCTCTGGTTTTCCAATTAACCAGGTGCTCCACGAACCCGTTCCGTACATAATCCGAATCTGTGATTATGACCAGTTCGTGGAGTTGATGCTGGACAGCAGTGAGGATGGCCTGATGCACAGCCATCAATTCTGCCACCTGACTACTTCGGGGACCAATTTTGTATCCAGCGGAGGGTTCTGGGGACTCATTCACCCATGCATTCCCTACGCCGGCCACCAGTTCTTTCTCCCCGTTGTTGTCAACATGGTAAGAGCATCCATCCACATAGACAGTGGGCATTCCCTCACACTTGTCCTCTTCAAAGACTTTGTGTGGGGAATTAAGGTATGCCTCCGTGTTGTCCTTGATTTTTAGACTTTCGTCCTCGAGACAGTTTTCTCTGGCACAATCATGCAAGTCAGCCAGACCTTGCGCGAGGGGACTCTTCTTGTTTTGGCCATATCTGACTTCCACAGGAAAGCCTTGCATTGACAGAATCCAGGAAGTAATTCGGGAATTACTCACATTTCCGGCCCGGATTCTGTCACTTTGGAGATATTGCAGAGGCTGGTGTGGAGTCTCCACTATGATGTGTTCCCCCTGGATAAACGGGCGGTAATTCTTCAATGCCCACACCGTTGCCAGGAGTGCCTTCTCACAATCGTTGAATTTTTCCTCCACAGAGGATAAAGTTTTGCTCGCATAGGAGATTACTTTATTGACCTTGTCATGCTTTTGGTATAATACTGCCGTCAAGCACGTATCAGAGAACCCCGTCTCCAGGAAGAACTCCTTGTTTCTGACAGGGTAAGCTAGGCAAGGCGCTTGTGAGAGGCTTCTTTTGAGTTGTTTTACCGCCTCGGCTTGTTCTGGACCCCATTCCCACTTGACCCCCCCCTTCAGGAGATGAATCAGGGGTCTGGTGATCTCTGCGTAGCCCTCAATGAACTTTCTGCTGTAATTAGTCAGTCCAAGGAGGCTCCTTAGTTCCCGCAGAGTTGTGGGGTCTTTCAGTTTCTGAAGTGCTTCCACTTTCTTTTCCTGGGGACAGAGGCCCTGAGGAGTAATCTCATGCCCCAAGAAATTAACACGGGTTCTACACCACTGTGCTTTCTGAAAGGAAAGTTTTGCTCCGGCGGCCCTCAACTGTGTCAGAACATAACGGATCTCCGCTATGTGTTCCTCCACAGATGAACTTTTGATGAGGACATCATCTACATAAGCCAGGTTACCCCTCGCACCCAGGTTGGGCATGGCCTTATGTAGGAAAATGTTGAATTCATTGCCGGAGTTGAGGTATCCGAAGGGAGTCCGGGTCCAGGTGTACTGCTGGCCCCCGAAGGTAAAAGCCAGTTTGTATTGGTCCTCCCTGCTGACAGGCACGGTCCAGTATCCATTGGTCAGGTCTATTGCAGTGAATACCTGTGACCCCTGGATCTGGGCCAGCCCTTGGTCAATGTAGGGCAGAGGCCATCGGGAAGTATGGACCCGTTTGTTGAGCTCCCTGAGGTCGGCGCAGAGTCTCCACTGGCCGTTTGGCTTCAATATCCCCAGCACCGGATTATTGAAGGTGCTGTGGACTGGACGGATTATTCCCCGGGACTCAAGGTTCTTAATTATTTCAGTAAGGGACTCCATGGATGCGAGAGGCAAACGATATTGCTTCACAAACACAGGAGTCATGCCAGGGTCCGTGGGGATCGTTGTTGTGTGGATGTCAGTGCGACCACAGTCATACGAGTCTACCGCAAAGAGATCTTGGAAATCCAAGAAAACTTGTTTCAACTTTTGCTTTTGTTCCAGAGTCACACAGGCATCAGCTAGGTTGACTCTCTCTTCCACCATCTGCCTGAAGCCTGGAAAGACTTCTGGTTTGGCTATTTCAGCGGCCTCCTCCAGCTGGGTGGAGAAGTCCCTGGTCAGAGTGCTGATTTGGACTGGAGGCTTCAGGTGGGAAAGGCAGCCCTCATGGACCTGGAAAATCACCTCATCCCTCCTGAAATCACAAGTCACATCTTCCTTACCATAGGGGCAGGAAGTGTACACCAGGAAGTTCCCCCCATGCCGGGTAAAAATCCTGTCTGGTGTTGTATTGTCATCACTGTCACTGTCAAAGCAGTCCTTGGGGATTGGTCCTAACAGTTCATTTACAAGATCAATGGAGAAATGTCGGTCATCAACCGCCATTCCAATAATGGTGCCTGCGGCTAGAGTAATACTCTTTAAGTCGCTGTTATCCACCTCTATTAGAATGGTGTCATGTTCTATGTTGACTAATGGAGTTGGGTTCACCCCCAACCCTTGCTGTTGGAGAGAAGCGTTTAGATGTATGTAAGCATCAGGGTTTTTCAACTCTTGTCCCCTTTTAACTTTCACTTCCAGGGAGAATTGTCGGGTCCTTTCTGGGATGGTGACTTCCTCTTTAACCTGAATTTCAACTGCATAAGGTAGCAATCGAGCTGACCTAAATGCTTTTTCTGGATCATCAAAGCCCATGGGATTATCCGCTAATCGGGACCAAGCTTTGAAGTTTATTAGGTCCAAACTAATGGCAAAGCGATTGAGAATGTCACTGCCTAAGTAAAAGGCGGCAGGGACGTCTCGCACGACCCAACAATTGTGGACTATGCTCTTGTTGCCAATGGAGATTTTGAGCATACACCTGCTTGGCAGGAGATGTTTTGAATTGGGTGCTTCCAGGTCCATTTCCCATTTGTCTATCAGTTTGAAGGTGGGAATGGCTGGATCTTTTGGAAGTTGGCGAAACATGGCTTCGCTGATGAAGCTCTTACCGTTGTTCACACACACTCGAGCGAGAACAGAGTCCTTCCCATCATTTAACTGAACAGGGATGAACAACTGCTCTCCAATTTGCTGAACATCAGCCAGGCTTTGAGCTGATTTCACATCTTTCTGGACTATAGGAGTGGGAGTTTCAGATTGTGGATTGGTATAGAATTTCAGAGTGTTTCCTTCCAGCGTGGAATACCACCTTAAACTGGAAGGAAGGTTGATTTTCAGAAATAGAGAGGACCCCCCATCACTAGTCTGTTGTCCTACTGCTATTACTGTCACGTCTGGAATTTGGCTATTCTGGAAGTGAAATTCTACTTGGTCAGATTTTTGTTCAACCATGTGGCAGGTGCCGTTTAAACTAACATGGTTGACACTCTGTTTTAATTTTATGGGTCGGCTAGTCTGGGTCCAGAGGACCTTGTTTACGCAATCAATTAGGGGTGACAACCTTCTCAGGAGGTCATTCCCTAGTAAACAAGGGGTGCCCTCTGGGGTCACAACTATAACCGGGTGTTTCAGCTTGTGTCGCCCAATTTTAATGTCCAAATCTGCAGTCCCCTCAACGGGAATTTCCTTCCCGTCAAAGTTCTGTAGTTGTCCCGGAAGAGAGGTGAGAGGAATTTGGTAATTCTCTCCCCTTCCTGCATTCAGTTCGTCAAAGGCCCTTCTGGACAGAAGGGTAGCTTGAGATCCAGTGTCCACCAGTGCCGAGATTGTACCCTGCCCCTGTACTTGTACCGGGGCATAATATCTTCCCTCCTTCTCCTCAAGGGGGCACAGATAATGTACATTTTTGGACAACTGGTGGGCTAATTTTCTGGTTTTGGACATCGCGAGAGAAGAATTTTGGGCAGAATTCTGTGGAGAGCCTTGGGAATCTGAAAGAAAAAGTTGGCAACTGGAGATCAGAGCCATTGTGGGTTCCCCTGGCTCCGGTTCCGGGCCGCCCCCCCCTTTTTGGAGGCAGTCACCAGGATGGGTTTGAACCAGGGGATTTTCTTGCTGTTGGTTCTGGGATGAGATGGTGGGCGGCGGTAGCTCAGTCTCCACATCTCCCCAGTCTGGATTTGCATCCCTAGGGACCCATTTTTCTTTGGGAGGAGTTCCCCCCTCTCTGAAGGAGAAGATCCTTTTCCCAGGATCCTCTGAGGATCCCTCTCCCTCAAATTGGAAGACCTCTACCTCCTCCTCAAACTGAGTCTGTTTGGGTCTTTTGTTTCTCCTACCCCCCCTCTGCTCCTTAGGAGGCAGACTTTCAGGGGCAAGAGATTTTGTTTCCGGTTCCTGGGTTTCCAGGGGCTGTTTACAAGTGAGGAAGGAAGCTTCCTCCAAGGCTTTACACCCCCCTTCCCTTTGTGCCTCCTCCCTGGGAACCGGTGAGTTATCGGGGTGCTGCCCCCGTCATTGTTCTGGAGCACCAAGTCCAGAGTTGGGTGCGTTCTGCGCCGGCACGCCCATCTGAGGGTTCTGCTGAGCCCTCAGTATGTGACCCAGATCCCGCGCCATGTTTTGAACCTGGCGCTCTAACTGGGAAACCCGCTCAGGCTGATACGGGGCCCTGTTTTCTCCCCTGGGCTGATCCCGGGAAGGGTAGCTGTCCCTTCTTTGGTAGTACCCCTGGTTGGGAAGATTTGGGTACCCCTCCACCCTTGGCCTCCCCTCTCCCGGATTCAGTGGTCTGGGCTTGGGGAATTGGGGAAAGAAGGATGGATGATTTTGGGGTTGGAAGTCGGGTGGATATCTGGGGAAAAAGTTCTGCCCAGGGTTTGGTAAATTTCTGCCCTCCTGTGGGAAGTTTGGAGGGAAGTTCCCTGGGTTAGGTGCTTGGCTGGATCCCCCCCCCTGGGCTGGAGGAGTCCACACATAACCCAGGATGGGTCGATTTCCCTTGTAGCGAGGACTTACATAGTCAGGAGAGCGAGGGACCCCATTTGTGGGGCTGCCTCCCTGGCTCCCTGTCTGTGACTGGCCCGAGGACCTTCTGGGCCTAGCATTATTAGGTGCAGGTAGGTTTTTAGGCCCCCCCATCTCCAAATCCAAAACGGGGGTGACCTTTACCTCTGCCACCTTGGCAGCAGCAGGGGTGCTGTTGGCTTTGGGGTTTTTCTGGGCATTGCTTTTATTTTCTATGGGCTTCTGCACCTCATAGATCCGGGTAGCCTGTTCAATGACCCAGTCTAAAGATCTTTTCTCATGAAAATCCCTCACGAGCTGGGTCATGATATATTTGGGCAAGGCATGGAAAAACGTATTAATAAATTCCCTGCTATCCGTGCGCACCCTTCTTGTGGTCTGTGCAAAAGCACGCTTTAACTCCTGCACAAATTCTTGTGGGGCCTGATCCTCCCCACATTGCAAATTGTAGGCTGCCTTGCGAGCCTCTTGAGGATTTCTGTGAACAGAAAAATGTTTCAAGATGGCCGCCTTATAGGTGGACCATCTTAAATGATTTTGGTCCTCCAGCCCCGCAAAGAAACTGGAGTATTCCGGGGAGAAGGTCCACTTTACATATTGAATACAGCTTTGGCTGTCCTTCAAATGGAAAGTCTCCATCATTTGTTCAAACAACTCTAAGTGCTCCCAAACAGAATACTTAGCGTTCTTATGGTAAGGCGTGATGACGCTCCTGATCGCCTTAATCTGCTTTAAGGGGTCCTTAAGCAAGGCCCTTTTTGCCTTATTGGCCCTTTTGGTTCGGGTAACCCTTGTCCATTCTTCCTCGGACTCAGAGGCACTGCTCCCAGAGGTTCCCGTCTGTTCTTCCAGGTTTTCCCGGATTCTGCGAGCCTGGGAATGGCTGGCAGAATGTGGGGACCTGGTCTCCTGTGTCCTGCGCAGTTCAGAGGAGTCTTCCGATTCCTCCTTGCTGCCAGGATTTGATGGGTACCCCCTCCACTGACCTAACTGGGCAGAGGTTTTCAGGATGCCCTTAATGGGCCTACTCTCCTGGGGTTCCCCATTGAACTGTACTGTACTTGGGTGCCCATACCCGGATGCCCACCCCTCCATTCCTGAGTGGTACTGGCCTATGAGCCCCATACTCTTAGCTGGATAGTAATCTGCCATCCCTGCGGCCCTGTGCTCATGTGCGCCAGGGGACATGGGGGTGGTAGAGTCCAGGGACTGGGGGAGATGAAGGCCCCTGGGGTTAGGGCTCCCGCGGTTATGGTCAGGAGTCTCTCTTTCCCAGCGGACCTCATCTCTATCCGCCCCTGCTCCCTGTTGCAATGCAAGAGCCTGCATTTGTGCTTTCAGTTCCTCTGTTAAGGCCTTACTCGACTCTATCAGTTTCTCCTGCATCGCTACCTGTTGCTGGAGCCTCTCATTGTGCTGGCAGAGGGCCTCATTTTCCCTCTGTGCTTCCTGGTTGGTCCTGGAGAACTGGGCCAGTCTTTGCTGCAGGAGGTTTACCTCCTGAGTCCCATCCCTACTGGCCTGCTCCTTTCTTGCCAGAGCATCTTCCACCCTTCTGGTGTGCTCTACCAAGTTCTGGTTTTCTTTTTGGAGGTCACCCAGCCCCTGGAGGGCCAGGTGATTTTCTTCCATTTTTCTTTTTAAATGGCAGACTTCCTGGCCTAAGGTATCCCTTTCCTGACTAAGAGCCTGCATCTGTGCCGCCAGGTCGTCCCTTTGCCTTTGGAAGGCACCAGCATTCTGGCGCTCCTGATCAAACTCTGCCTGGGTATCCAGGTCTTTCAGAATTAGTTTGTTGCTCTCTGCCTTCACTCTATCTAGGTGGCCTTGCAGGGTGACTACCTGCTCAGCACATACCCTGTTGAAGTCCAGTTGTTGCTCCAGCTTTTTCTGGTTTTGCAGTAGGGAGTCCAAACCTTCTTGGTATTCCTTCTGCAAGGCCAGAAATCTGGTATCCTGTTCTACCTTTTCCTGTTGCAGCACATCCATATCCTTCTTTATTTTAATGATGTGCTGCCTACTATCATCTTCTGACTCCTGGCTCCTCTGCAGCCTCTGCTCAGAAGAGACCAGGTCAGATTGGACCTTCTCTAACGCCATCTGTTGCCTATTTGCCAGATTTTGGCTTTCAGCACATCTATCCTGCATGTCTCCCATATATAGGTACAGGTATGCCGCTATCCTAACAATCTTGTCGTGTTCATCTTTGGCCTTAGGAGCCATATATAGTTCACTCAGGGCCACATGTAATGGACCCTGATCTCTATATATATCTGACCCTGTTTCAGTGACCTGTTGTGTGATGGCCTGCAACCACACATCCTGGCCCTGTTCGGTCCATTCACCTCTCACAAATAGCTTATGCAAGAGGTGCTCTCTGGCTATTTTCATGTCTACTAAGGTCGTCATTCTAGAGATTGGTCTCTGTCCTGACTTACAGAAGTTTGTATTTTATTTTTGCAGAACAGAACTTTTCTTGGAGTGTCCCTTTTGAGGAATGCTTCACAGCGTAATGCAGCGTGGTGATCCGACCGGATGTATGTATCCCGTCAGTTAGCACACTGTATTAAGCTGCACAAGTGGTAAATCTAACCCAACGTCTCGGCTCGAGCCCCCAATTTGTAAGAGGATTCAATTCAACACTACAGCTAAGTCAACGCCTAGTCTATAATACTGAATGAAAACCCTTATTGATATATCTTTATGTCCAGTTCATGCGTTCTGGATGACTACCCCTATATAACACCCCTCTCTTGGAATCCCCCTGACCCCACTGAGCCAAGAAGTAGTTCTGTTTTGCAAGTTTAAAAGGTTTATTTGATAATTTAAAATATATATATATCACACTTTATAATAAATTAATAATTGAATAGCACACTTAATCTGATATGATAAAGATCAACAACGGAGAATCTGGCACTAGCACACTTCTTATAATCACTAATGAGTTGACATGAAATGGATAAGGTAGCACACTGGTAAATAGGAACAAAAGTATAATGTGGTAGAGGATGCTTTATGTAAGCTCAGGTGGATGCAATATTCAATGAATGCAGTACAGAAAATACTCAATATGATTTCAACCAAACAATGTAATCACTTTTCTCTGGCAATCCCCTCCCCCCCTTGATGCAAGGCAAGGAAATGGAAGGAAAACACACAGTTCTCAGAAATGCAATCAATGTAAATCAGTTCACCCCAGCAAGCTTAGACTACATAAGTTTGAAAACACAGGCCCAAATTGCTTTGATATGTGCTGGCAATGAATTGAAAAGTATGCTAAAATACTTTTAATTCCCTTTCATAGGTTCAGTGTGATTGGTATCTAGTTAATATTAGTCCAGGCTCACACTAGCAATGATGCAGGGATAGTTAGCAGGTTAAACGAATTTCTGGCAAATGGAAGGCAAGCAGCAGCAGTTTTTACATGTGAAGAAATTTGCAAATCGCGGTAAAATTCGCGGATGCGCCGAGCGCTATTACAGAGGAACCACAAGGATTATCTCTATCGTTTTGGGGTCCTAGGAAAGCCTAGGATCTCAGCTTCAAAATGAAAGTTACTGCAAGTCTCTAGCACAAACGCTTGCGGAGATATGAGCGATTTAATAGAGGTCGTTTTTCAGATTTGAAATTTTAAAATTCAAAAAGACAAGTGCAGCTTGCAACTATGAAAGAACAAGTGACAGCTTTACAAATGACAGGTGACAGTTAGGAGACAGTTCTACTTAGATTAAAATAGGATTGAATTATATTATTTTAACTAAGAGATTGGTTCTGCACAGTTTTGCTATGTACTCACACTATATTCTTGAGTGAAATGGGCCTCATCACGGATCTGGTCAGGGTTTTAGACTCGCCTCTGGTCTCTGCACTTCACAGTGATCTGGGTCAGCTCTCTCTGGTTCTGCTAACAGGTCAGCTCTACTCTGCTTCTGGTCTGGCCTGATGGATTTGAAGTCTCTATGTTTGGCTCTCTGGAGGTTTGATGGAGGTAAAGTATGGATTTTTCCGGCAGAGCGTCCCGCTGCAGATGGAATTGAAGGTCCCTATCTGTCCTGTCTGTCTGCTTTTATGTGTTTAGAATGTGGGTGTGTCCTAGCATCACTGACCCTACCTCTCTCTCAGCTTCTAATTGGTCAAACTTCCATTTATCATTTGATTGGGGAATGAACTGTGAGTCAGAGGGATGTCATTTTATGGCTTGCAGATAGGACACTCCTCTGTCAGATTGCACACATTCTATATTTGATAATAAAAGACATATTTCACAGTTACACAGTTGCTTGAAATTACATATACATGGTGTGGCTGAATTTAGCCATGTCTCTGTCCAAATCTGCTGTTTCTAAGAGCTTGCATTCAGAAATGGCACATAATTGACTTTTTAACTGATTTTTCACTTTCTGACATTGACCCAACTTTACATACATGTGTGCAGGGAGTAGGGACATTAACTGATGAAGTTTCAGATTTTTAACATGCATACATTTAGAGTAATATCCACTTTTCCGCTAAAACCCCCCCTGAACATGCCACCGGGTCGAAAAACCTCTTAAAATGTGGGCAGAAAAATCACAAGAATTATGGTATCATTTATAAAATTTTCACATGTCCGCTCTATGAGTTATTCATCTTTTTAAAGTTATGTTCTGGCTCCAAAGGGGTGTGGTTTACCCTCAGCACAAGGTTGAATTTCTGGTTTTTCCAGTTCTGCCAAGCCAGCTTGCTCTCACAGGCAGTGCCCCTCCCCTTTCCTCAGGAGGAAGCCACTTTTTACGACCATTTACGACTCCTGCCAATAAAACCTTTGCCTGAGCAAGGACAGGGCTTTGTTCACTTTCCTGCAGAGCACAGGTAATTCAATTATCAGATAGATGGCATATCCTTAGTGTGAGCAGCAAAAGGGCAGCTAGGCCTGGGAACACAGCTGTGACTCAAGTTTCACTCCTGATGGGGGTAGTTGCCAGGCAGAATTCAGTTCCTTAAGCCGGGTTTCAGATAAAATGTCACTTTTTGTTCCCCAGTTCCTGCATTCAAATAAAACTAAACATTTTTACATATGCAGCTAGAATGCTGATTCTAAGTGCAAAACTATGACATTTCAACAGTTACAAAGGCATGTGACACCAAACATAGGTCACTCATTTAATCTAAACATTTAGATTTGTAGTGTCCTTCAGTCCAAATTTACTTAAACTGCTGAAATCCACAGCGCAGCCAGTCTTGTTATAAACCTTCAAGTCACTTCAGAATATAACTTTACATTGGATCCACCTCTCAGTAAGTCTTTCTTTGGCCTGTTTTGGGTTCATTTATTCAGTTTTGCAAAAAGTAAAATCTGGTGTTGTTTTAAAATGCCGGCTTTTGGATAGTGGTGAGTACTGGTACTGCACCCATTTTTGGGATTTAAGAAAATGAATTCCCAACAATTCTAGGTTGCATTTGGCAATCAGCATTGCCATTCCCAATGGTTTCAGACTACTGTGTGGGTAGTCCAATGGTGGTTTTAGGCAGTGTCCTTCTGTGCCCATAACATCGGCAAAATGAGTGGCAGCCTATTCTTCATGCATTTCCCTGTGCATTTTCTGGGAAGCTCTGGCCATCATGAGGTTTTCCATGTCAGTACTGCACAGTTTTGAGGTATGGCTCGGATGCATGGGTAAATACATCCCACAGGAGTGAGAAGTGAGGGAGCAATAGAGCGGGCCAGGAAGGGAATACACAGAGAAATGGTCAATTTTGTGCCTCGGTGGCGGTGCAGTTCATGGACCATAAGGAGATAACATATGAGGGTCTCCTTATCTTTAGAGAGGATGGGGTACACTTGTCCGTGTATGGGAATAATCACTACATGGCGGACTTGGGTTCTTGGCTGGGAGAGTGGGTAAAGAGTTGGAGGTAGAAAAATTGGGGGGGGGTGGGGCAGAAAGAACTCCTCGGGGGAGGGTTTTTCTGGTGCCGGGGGCATGGCCCCTTTTGATGTGGGGGGAGGTAAGCACAATGGGGGAATGACACAGGAAAGGATGGGGTGGCGCTGTTTGCACAAGCAGGTCACCCCGGGGGAACAGGTATTGAGCCTGGAGGGGCATGGCCCCTGGGAGAAAGCGAGACGGTAGGGTCCAAGGGATAATTAGGGAGGAAATGGGTTATTTAATTATTTAATTGTTGGGGGAAAATGAAAATGAAAAGGTTTAATTTATTTAATTGGTTGTTAAAATATTTCTTTAGTTTGTTAGGCCATGGAGCCAGTTTAGTGTTTTGATTGTAAGCTTTGGCCTGTCACATTAAAGCGACCTTTTCCACTTTTAAATGAGTCTGGGTTTTTGTGCAGTAAGCCAAAAGGGGGTCCCCGGGGGGAACGCGAAGCGTTTCCCCCCGGGGAGTTTTTGGCGAGTGGCCGTGGGGGGCAGAGCGCCTCCCTGGGGTATTTAAGGGCTCAGGGAAGGTTCGGGAGGCAGGCGACGGTTAGGACTTGGTGATTGTCCCGCCCTCCCACCCCTTCATTTTGGTTTTAGGCTGGTGTCTGGTTATGGAATATGGGGGGGTTCATTGTTCATGGGATTATGCGGGGGGTTTTAGAAGACATGGTGAGTTTTTTATGAGTTTTGGGGGCTGTTAGGATGGTAGGGGTTGGTAGTTTTGTGTGACAGGTCAGGGCATTGTGAAGGTTTGTGTGTAATATATGTTGCTGATGTGGCAGGTCAGGCTGGCTGCAGGTCATAGGAAGGGGGAGTTTGGTGTAGAAGGGAGTTTGAAGGGTGTTGCAGTGGGTCGGGGCGCCGGGGGCATGGCCCCTTTTGATGTGGGGGGATGGAAGCACAATGGGGGAATGACACGGGAAAGGATGGGGTGGCGCTGTTTGCACAAGCAGGTCACCCCGGGGGAACAGGTATTGAGCCTGGAGGGGCATGGCCCCTGGGAGAAAGCGGGATGCCTGGAAAAGGGGCAAGGAGACGGTAGGGTCCAAGGGATAATTAGGGAGGAAATGGGTTATTTAATTATTTAATTGTTGGGGGAAAATGAAAATGAAAAGGTTTAATTTATTTAATTGGTTGTTAAAATATTTCTTTAGTTTGTTAGGCCATGGAGCCAGTTAAGTGTTTTGATTGTAAGCTTTGGCCTGTCACATTAAAGCGACCTTTTCCACTTTTAAATGAGTCTGGGTTTTTGTGCAGTAAGCCAAAAAGCATAAGTTAAAGAATGAGCATTCATTTGCTAACGTGGGGGCGGTGGAGTGGGGGTGATATGATAGGCACCTGCCAATAAGCTTCACAGATGACCTTAATGAGTTCAGCCAAACTAATCTCAAAACAGTGGCCAAGTGTCAATGCAGTAAACCTGCCCAGACACGTTGTATATATGAAAATCCTTTTCACGTGAGTCGCTGGCTGCAGGGATAAACAGAATATGAGAGTAACTTTTGCAGGGTTACTGTACCAAACTTTTTCTTCCGCAATCCCTGTTGATTTACTTGCAATCACCTCACTGCAACCTTTTCCGCCGCAGCCCACTGCTGTGTTTTCATCAGTTTAGACATTGTGTGCTAGGGCAAATAATGACAGAATATCCAGCTAAAGAAGGTGGTACTTAATCAGCAATCAAGATTCAATTTGTTTTAATTTCAGCAGGTGTTTGTGAGGTACATTGATGGGAGAGATAATATGAACTGCTTTCATTAGCTCTCTTGTTTTTGTGCTGGAGCATTTAAGAGCCAGATGTTCGGAGGTGAGCTGATCGGAATATTAAGTCTCCAGGGGTTGGTTTCCATAGTGTTTCACATTCCTCCCTTTATCTCCACCAGTTCACCCTGAGCTGTTAGGTGCAGCCGTGCAAGTGCTTGCAATGACAAACTGCAGAGCTGCGGCAGTTCAACCAAAGCTTTAAATTAGAGACTAATTCTCTGTACAAAATACTTTATTCTCTTAATCTGTAATTAATTCCTGATCTCTGGGTCAAATTAATTTCCCAGGAAACTGTATTTTCATAGAATATGCTCCTTTCAGACAGCCTTTGTTTGGTAACCTGGTATGATATCAGGAAAATGTAATGAAATGAAAAAGAGAGACTGATGCAATATGAAAGTGACAAACGGTTGGTTTGGTATTCTAAAATACTTAATTCTTACTGTATAGGCAGTGCCTTCTACGCACCCAGCGATGCTACGGTAAGAAATGGGCAACATTGTGTATGGCTCCAAAAACTATCAGAAAGCACTGATATAACCACACTTAGTTTTTGCTGATTGGAGGCTGGTACGTCGCATACAATTTTGCCGACTGCATGATATGATAGGTTATTTATAACGCGCCTAATACCCAGAGGTTTTTAAGTGTGGACCAGGGGATCGAACCTGTGGGGCGCCATGTCGTTTTGCTTGCAAGGCGAGCACGTTGCCCCTGAGCAAGACCCCCGAGCATTAGAAGGAGCGTTACGAACATTAGCAATAATGCCCTCCACCCTCTGCCCATTCATCATGCACACTGTCATAGAAATATTGGCATCCATTCCCAGGGATTTCACCCCCTACTTAAAAAAGGTATGAAAGTTCACTGTCATTTTTCTTCAGGTGTATCTTTCCAACACCAACTCTATGCAAATGACACGGACTGTCTCACTTGGTACCACTAACTGTGCCTCCTGTGACCTGTCTCCTCATCTGCAGTCAAAATATTTGAGAACCAAATTAATTGTCAAACTCTGTAGGATGGCACACAATAGTCAGAAAGACATCTACTAAACAGGGCATGCTGTTTGCAAAAAAAGTGGGAAAAAAGGGAAAAAACAAAAAGGGCAGAATAAGAGGATTCTTGTCCCTAACCTTTTCATAAGTATTCAACAATTTGTGCAGTAATCAAAGGATGCAACACTCATTCTGGATGGGATCTGAAAGCGCAGGATTATCTGAACACTTTCACTGCCAGGGATTCAATGATTACCTTTGGGTATTTAGAACATGTTTACAATTAGTAAGGGCAGTGAAATTGGTAATGAAAATCAGTGAAAACATTTGCAGAGGAATCATATTAGGAAAGAAGATCCATACAATGTAACTATGATTTCTTTGAGCAACCACCTTAAAATGCAACAAATATAATTCATTGAGGTATTGAGGATAGCATATGCATCACTGTATTCAAAATCTTTTATTGATGACGGTGTCATCAACACACAGTAAACACAGCGGTCTGGCATGCTCTACTTGAACATTCTTGATAGGTCTCTATGAAGAAATAGTAGGCTAAATAACCGATATGTAGGTATAAATACATTTTCCCCAAGCTCAAATCACCCACATTTTCATCGTAATCGGAAATGTAAAAATACTTTCTGAACTTTTAAAAAGTTCAAGTTTTAGATTTGTGTTCATTTAAAGGTTCCAGGTTGGTGAACGTTTGAATAACTAGTGAGTTGAAAAGGTCAGAGACTTTCCTGTCAGTGATTATTCAAAAGAAACTAAAAGTCAGTTGTCACGACTCAGAGCTTGAATGCAGCTGCTTGTTTTACATAGCAAGCACAATTAACTCTGTCAGCCTGGGATGGAAGTGAGTTGGGACTATCAGTAAATGAGTCTCACTAATTGTACCTTTCACTACTACTTTTACAACCCTTTGCCGCAGTTCTGATCTGTTCTTAGAGTTAAGCTACACTTATTTTGATTCTAAAGCGCAAAGTAATCTGCAGCGCAAGGAACGAATTGAACCTGCTGGAAAGCACACAACACGCCTCCTACACAAGCAATACTATCGGCAATGAACAACCTTTGAGGTGGACTTTGAACCACCATCCAGCACCCTGGCGAAACTGCGGCCTGTCCCCCATAATTTAAGGCAGCACCCCAGCAAAACTGCGGACCATTCCTGTTATGCAAAGAAGCACCCCAGCAAAACTGCAGACCGTCACCCCTAAGTCGAAGTGGCACCCAAACTATGGACCGTCGCCCCTAAATTCAAGCACATTCCAAATTATATGCTGTCAGCCCTAAGTTCAAGTGGCACCCAATATGTGTACCGTCACACCTACGTACAAGCAGCACCCAAACTATCTACCATCACCTCTAAGTTCAGCAGGCACCCAAACTACCTACCATCACCCCTAAGTTCAAGCGGCATCCAAACTACGTACCGTCACCCCTAATTTTAAGCAGCACCTAAACTATGTACCATCTCCACGAAGTTTAAGTGGCATCCCAGCAAAACTGCGGGCTGTCAACCGTAAGTCATAGCAGCCCCCTCAAGTCCTGGCACCTCCCACTATCACCGCTGACCTCCGTCCCAACACCCTCAAGCCCTGACACCTCCCACTACCGCCACTCACCTCTTCCCCTAACTCCAGGCAGCCCCCTCAAAAACAGACATTTCCCACTGCCCACACTCACCTCAACCCACTACCCCAGGCAGCCCCCTCAAGTCCTGACACCTCCCACCACCCCAATGACCTCGGCCACCAACCCCAGGCAGTCCCCTGAAGTCCTGACACCTGCCACTACCCCCAGTGAGCTCTGCCCATTACCCTAGGCAGCCCCATCAAGTCCTGACACCTCCCACTACCCCCACTCATCTCTGCCCCTATCCCCAGGCAGCCCACTGAAGTCCTGACACCTCCCACTACCCTGTCCCACCTCAACCCACTACCCCAGGCATCCCCCTCAAGTTCTGACACCTCCCACAACTCCTATTGACCTCCTGCCATTACCCCAAGCATGCCCTTCAAGTCCTAGCACTTACCACTACCCTGACTAGTCTCTGCCCACAACCTGAGGCACCCCCCTCAGGTCCTGACAACTCTCACTACCCCACTGACCCCTTCTCATTTCCCCAGGCAGCCCCCTGAAATCCTGACACATCCCACTACCCCCACTGACCTCTGCATGTGACCCCAGTCAGCCCCCTTAAATCCTGACACTTCCCACTGCCCCCACTTACCTCCACCCCTACCCCCAAGCAGCCCCCCCTCAAGTCCTGACACCTCCCCTACCACCAATCACCTCCGGCCCTCAACCCGAGGGAACCCCCTCAAGTCCTGACAGCAGCCACTTCCCCCACCCACCTCTGCCCCTATCCCGAGGCAGCCCCCTCAAGTCCTGAAATCTCCCATCACCTGCGCTCACCTTTGCCACTAGCCCCAGGCAGGACCTGCTGGTCTTCTCTCCTCCCACCACCCTCACTCACCTCTGCCCACAACCCCAGGAAGCCCCTCAAGTCCTGAAACCTCCCACTACCCCCTGACCTTCTTCCATTACCCAGGCAGCACTCTCAAGTCCTGACACCTTCCACCACCCCACTCACCTATGCCCCTATTCCCAGGCAGCGCTCTAAAGTCTTGACATCTCCCACTACCCCCACTGACCTTTCCCCACAACCCCAGGCAGCCCCCTCAAGTCCTGACACCTCCCACTACCCCCGCATCCCTCTTCCCATTACGCCCAGGTATCCCCCATACGCCTGGACATCTCCCACTACTCCCATTGTCCTCCACCCCGATCCCCAGGCAGCCTCTCAAGTCCTGACACCTCGCACTGCTGTCACTGACCTCTGCCCATTACCCCAGGCAATCCCCTCAAGTCTTGACACCTCCCACTAGCACAGTCACCTCGGCCCAAATCATCAGGCAGCCCACTCAAGTCCTGTCACCTCCCACCAACCCCACTGACCTCTGCCCCAACTCCCAGGCAGCCCGTGTTAGTCTGCACCCTTCCAGTCCAATGTAGAGCTACAATTTATCAAAACTCCTCTGACCTGCCTCCCCCATAAAGTATACCTGCCACATATCCTCCTTTAACACAATCAACTGGGAGCACTTCCATTAGTCCATGGAAGACCACACCGCACATCAACAGGACAACACACTGTTGCACCACCTACACTCTGACCACTCCATGTGTATGTGACATGGTAATGCAATGCAAAGTGGCATGTGAATAGTGCTGTTGTGCCTTTTCAGTGGCCTCAAAGCACTGTAAGTGAATGCCCTTGTAGGACAGAAGTCTGAGGAATCACAGATTGGGCCTAATTTAAAAGAATGTCAGTGTACATTTCAGCATGTGCTAAAGTAGGCAGGTAGATAGGGGTGGAAAAGTCCCTGCCAGTAACCAAAAGCAAACATGCCTGTGTTTCGGTTATGTGAAGCCTGCCAGAGAGTATACAACTCGAGGAAATAGAAAATGTGTGCTGCTAGACTGAACCATCAATCATGTGACTCAGCTTCATTCCAGTGGCAGAGGTGATGCATGATATGAGAGGAGGCACTGGGTGATTGCAGTTGTGTGCAGGTGGGTGTCCATAACATGGGAGTGACACAGCAATCTACTATCTACTGTACAAGTGATGTGTTTAGCCCACCCATCCACAGTGAGGCCACATCTCACTGCAACACCAACAATGTCAAATACCTATACCAGTGAATGAAGTGTGGGCGCTTACAAATTGCCAAGCTTGTGCCAAAGGAATATGCAAACATCAGTCGAGCAAGAAGGAACTCAATTTACAAAAAACAACATCCCCCAGTAACAAATGACCAGTGGTGAATGAGCTGTCATCACATCCAACAAGCAAGTAAAACATGTCAAACACTTTTAAATGCACATCCCCTATAGGAGACACCAAACAGCATCATCACACACCTACACATCACCACTACCATCCATGTATGCACACCATTACACACACACCGAAACTGTCTCTCCACCAACACAAACCCACTGACAACAAGCAAACGGTGCCCCTGCACAATGTATGGCATCAGAGAAACAGCCATAGTCCACTATAGCCACACTCGGACTGGCCTGTAGGGCAATAGGGCAATGTCTGAACCAAAAATGCAAAATGCTAGCGTGGGCCAGTTTTGTGGGTAAAAGTAGGCCACTTTTTTGGCCCCTGTGAGCCAGTTTGATAAGTTACTTCACCATGTGGCTAGTGGTTTTGACCAATGTGACTGATTAAATATTCTTTAAAATGCACAATTTGCATCACATTTTAAATGCAACCTCCTCTTTGGGTAGCACTCAAGCAGTCTGTCGCAAAAGGAAGGAATTGCCATTTGCAACTGTGGGCCGAATTTCATTGGTGCCGGAGACGATTTTATGTCCCAGTCTGACCCTGACTATAGGCATCCGATTGTCTCAGTCATACTTGCGAAAAACATGTGCACATGTCCAAGTAAATCCAAAGAATAGCACCATGTCAAACAACAACACATAACATCAACAAACACACAAGAACACATCCAGCAATGGAGTACAGATTCAACTACAGCATACAGCTCTTCCACACATATCCACACCATGTACACAAATCAACAATAGTCCTGCATTGCAAAGCATGCATGTAGGCAACCAGGATTTGGGCATGACTAAGCTTCCAGAAATGTGAATCCAAAATGACATTGCCCACCCACACCTACAAGTCCTCACCCATGGTCATCAAGCATGGATGCCACAACTACCACACACATGTAGCATGAACAAATGACCTCCAACAAACATCACAGTAACAACATGACACACACAGTGAGGCCCCAATCCACCTTAGTGCCATAGAACGTATGCACTGTGAGAACATGGAAAAAGAAAATGTGTAGACAGATAATGTGACTTCAAGAAGCATGTAATGAAGACAATGAGCAATTCTATTTAAAATCAACTATTTACATTAAAATAAGCGGAAGGGTGACAATGTCCATCTAGAAACAGAACAAAAAGAAAATGTAATCCTACAAAACTATTTACAAAGGCAGTGGGCTACTCATCTCCAATGCTCACCAATGCCTCCACCAGGGCTGAATCACAATCTATGTCCTCTGCATGTAGCCAGGCCTCTGTTCTTGCCTGGAGGGCTTGCAGGTTGACCAACAACTGGCTCTTCACCTCATCTGCTGCCCTACAAGCATCCTCCAGGATGGCAGCCTGCCTGCTTGCATGCCTATGTGCCACTTCTGCCCTGGCCAACATAGCTGCTGCCTCCCTAGCCCAATGCCTCTCTAACACCAACTGCCTCTCATAGCGTCCAAACACAGATTCCAGGGCCTGTAGCTGTCCCCTTGGTTCCTCCTGACACACGTTGGCCAGCTGCCTTTCAGATTGCCTCCCCCAGGTGATATAGCCCTGTAATGACTGCCTCCACATGGTCACCATGTGCTGCTGCTGGGGATAGTGTAAGCTCTGGAGGTAACTGTAAAAAGAATGTTGAAGGTAATTACCCCATCCTTCAAACTCAAATTCTTAAGGGTAGTGTCCAAAACATAAGCTTGCTTAAAACAACCACTCTGAATGGGTGAGGAGGAGAAAAATTATTTGAAAAAGCTTGCCCAACAAACTAAGAAGTATATAACTCAAAATATTTAATTTATTACAAACTTGATAAACAGAGTTTAAAAAGAACCAAAAAATGGTTACTCAATTAAACAATTTTCTTTTTTTTAAATGTGATAAAAGAAACATTAGATACAATACGTAAAACATAAGTGGGGTTAGTTCATGTTTAAGTGCGGTTTTTATTGGACAATCACATTCTGGGGAATAGCAGAGAAAAATGTTGAACCACAACTCTGTCTGACTGGCTTATGGATATCTAAAGCCAATGTGATAGTCAAAAGTAAGCCCTCCGACCTTATGACTGTCGTTGGGGGGGGTTCCGCACCAGCACTGCCCTGGATTGCCTGCTGTCCGTCTCGGACCTGTTCATGTGTGGACACCTGGGCAGGCTCAGTAACCACCCTATGTGCTGTCTCAGGGACTCCCTCTGTGCAGGGACAATGGCACAACCAGGCATTATGGTGGGACTGGTACACAGGGGGCCGTTGTGGTAGGTGTCAGGGAAGCCTGCATGTAGGATGACAGGGCTCCAAGTGTGCGCTACGAAGTGGCTGTTTGGCTGCCAGGTCCCTGATCCTCCCGAATTGCTATTGCTGGATTTCGCTGTCGCCATCGACAAGAAGAATCCTTTGTGTTGCTGCAACGCGGCTCTAGTGGGACTTACAATGGACCTTGTGAAAAAGTAATAGTGCTGCTAAATTTGTCTTTTTTGTCTTTCATTTTTGTCACTTCGGTGTGCTGCGGCTTTGCTGCGGCTTCTCTACCTGATCTCATTTTGTCACACCCACAATTGTTAAATCCCCCTCTCTTTCTTTTTCATTGCAGCACCTCTACCCCGCCCCCGGCTCAGCCCCCTGCCCACCTCCATTGACGCCACTTCCCTTATTATCTAGGTGCGCGCGCATCCGCACACGCGCATCCAAGTGGGCGCTACGAAGTGGCTGTTTGACTGTTCGGCGGAGCGGTGAGAGGGGGTGCGCTGCAATTCACATTAGATAGTGAAGCGCTCTAACTTCCATCGGGGTATTAAGTCTGTCTACTGTCGTGTGCCTATTTTTTGACGCATGTTTCTTTGTTGCTAGTTTATAACATACTGTTTACATAAACTGCATTGTCCCTCATGGAATCCACTCTGAGGAATGGCAAACACATTCGCGATTCTTATAAAATAGTGTCATCCAAAAAAATGTCCATACCGAAAATGGAAGCCAAGCTAATCTTGGATATAGGTCAAAAATCTTTCCTCTCCATTTCCACTCGGTGAGATTGCATCATTTCCTGAAGTGAAATCACCACCCTTACCTCCTTTTGTGCACTCCCTTGACCCGAAGCTTCCAGGTGGAATTATGCCTGCACAGTCAAATTTACCCTTTACCCAAAAGGCAGCAAATGACTCCACCTTTAACTTTAACGAAAATACTGAAGAGGCTTCTAATTTTCCCCAATCCCAAGGAGCTGGCATTGTAGATAATGCCTGTATGCATCCCTCAGACACCTCCATGCTAGCGCCAGGTATAATGGCGGCCCTAGAAAGGCGGATAAGCCTCTCACTTGGTCCATCTACCCCTGTTACCTCTTCATGTGGACTTGGAGAACAGGTATATTTTCATCCCACTCCACTACCCCTACCATCTCTGCCTATGAAACATCCTACCTGTTCCAAATCCACTAACTCCTTCTTTGCCCTGAGCAAAGCAGGGAGTTCACCAACAACTGAATTCTACCCCCAAAAGAAATGACATCTGGAAGATCCCTTTCTACAGGAATTTCCATCTAAAGAAATGTCTCATGAGTCCATGGCTGCGCTGATTTCTCCTCACTCGCAGGTATCTTCTATACTCTATGAGGTGAACTCATCGCACTTACTGGAACAGGAGCTACATTCTTTTCCTGTGCTTACAACAATTTTAAACCTTTTGGACAAAGGGCACAAATATACTCATCTTCTTTTGAAAGATTTGAAGGAATTAATCTCACTCAATTCAACGAAACTCTCTAAAATAGAGGGTTATATACTAGCACAAGAAACATGCCACAGATTTCATGTAACTTGTCCAGAACGTACTGCTGGAATTGTAAGGAGGAGCTTGCCCTCGATGTTGCCTTTGAAAGCCTTGACATCCCAAAGTACTCAAACCGTTGAATCTATGTTATTGATAAAAAGAATTCCCACATAATTTGCTGACCTAGTGGCTAAACCTCTTGGCCCTGATGTCATATCTCCTTCTCCCCCGTAAATGACCTGGTTGAAGTGGCGAGATTACAACATGAGCGACTTCTACGGGTCGAACAAACTCTATTCAAGTCCAAATTAGTCTCTCCTGAATTCTTTCAGATTGACATGGTGACACATATTGTGCCCATGGAACTTATTTCACCTGATAGTCCGTCAGCCATCACTAACATCTTGGATGAGGCTGAAGTCAGCGAGAATTTAGAATCTATATATGTTACTACTAATGTCTACCATCCTTCTCGCAGAATTAAGAAAGCTTTTCAGAGAGCGGTGAAAAGAAGAAATAAAGCAAAATTGAATAAAAATATCACGCATAATACATTTGTTGCAAGCTCCTGCTTGCATAGCTCGGTTAACGTCCATCCCTCTGGCGAAGCTGCATAGAAAGCTTGCTCAGGTGCGAATGAAGATCTGCAGCTGAACCTTAGCCAGTTAAATGAAGAAAGCAAAGTGGGACTACAATTTAAATCCACACAAAAAGTGAAAAATGGTGTGAATATTGGTGCAACTATATCAAAACTCAAACCAATTGCAGAGACCGTACTGGAAGAGAAATGTGTATCTCTAGTATCATCTTCGTGTGTTGGCCAGGCCATACCTTCCCCTTTGGTGCAAGCAAACATGAACACTTATTTTCCTACTGTAGACAATAAAAAAGCATCCTTTTCAGGGAAGAATGTCCCTCTCAGCAACAACATTTCAGAACCCTTATCTTCTGTTCCTTTGGTGGTTCATGCGTTGATTCATAAGCCTCCCGCTTATCGAAGAACCTAATTTACTCCAACCACAGAACATTGTGCCTCATACACTTGCACCCTGTAGTGACGTACTTTCTAATTCGCATTCTGCATCGCCACTAGAAGAGCATAGTGTTAAACCAGTGAAGCTGGTGCCGTTAATTGCGCACCATTTCCATTGGTTGTGAATAACATAACTCTCGAATCATTTCATGACATTCCTGGGGAAACGCAAACCATAATTGGGTGGACTAGTAATCCCCAAATCAATGGAATGGCACCTATCAACCGCACATTTCTGATGAATGCACTGTACAAAATTCCGTCTCTACGCAACTTGATTTCTCAAGATGTAGAATGGATAAAGCTACCACTTATCAACAACAATTGTATGCTTTGTAAAGTTCTTTCACCCATTATAGCAAAATTATTATGGGAACATAAATCAGATTTGGTTTTCCTTGGACTTGAATTGCAGGCTTTGTCTTCTTTTGAAAAGGCGATGGTCTTCTTGGAATTTAGACCTCTAGTTATGTTGAAAGCAAAAATGGAAACACTCATGCTGCAACAAATCAATCAGATAATTCGCAAATTTTAGCACAACTAGTTTCTCTTACATCTGCACTGAATGGCCTTCTGGGGATCTTACCCACTGCAAAAACCCCACTCCAAAACATTGATGCAAATCCACCTCCAACCACGAATTCATAATGCAATAATTTGCTTATTCATTCGTGGAACTGTTGTGGATTAAAAAATCTTTCAACATGGTTTGCTAATACTGATATCAAGAAACAATGAGTTGTAATGATTTCCAATTTGATGTCTTTACAGCCTTCCACAATCCGGCTATTCAGAAGATTTTGGGTCGTCCAATTGGGGGCATTGCATTATTGCTCAACAATTATCTTTGTTTTTCTGTAAATTATATTTTCTCTACTCAATTGTTTCTTTTAGTTGATTTGAACATTAATGTGTTATGTCCCAAAAATGTTGTGCTCATATCTATTTACTGGAACTCCTCCACCCTACATATTGAGGAAGCAATTAACATCTTAGAAGACACCTTAATTGATATAATAAGAAAACAGCCGTCAGCCGAAATCATTATAGGTGGCGACTTCAATGCATTCCTTTATGCGGCAGCTTATTCACATACTCCTAATGGTACCACCATGCACTTTAAGCGCTCTTTTTCAAATGGTTTAAGATGGATTAATTTCTTTTTGTGTTGGGACTTATACGTGATAGAACCAAAACATCCAAATTGTTTTTCCACATGGAAAAGGGGAAATGTAAGTTCTACAATTGACTTTATAGTGGCCTCCAAGAACTTAACAGGCATACTATCCCCTATCACTTCCTAATTTCCATTTTATGGAGATCACTCCGTGCTCTCAAGTACTATGATGGCGATAACAGAATATTTTTCTGTGCAGCCGCCTTTGGCTTTAGTTCAAACTGATCAATCCATGGGAACATTTCCACCTGTCGTCGATTAACATTCTTAGTTAATCGCGACTTATGGCCTGACTTGAATATTGATGACAAGTCATCACAGACGATTCTCACGTGGAATCTACAAATGATCCAGTCACACCTTTTAGTCATAGCTGAATCTGCGAACAAGAGCCATGCAACCGCAAGAACCTATCTTGCTCGTTCAAATACTCTTGCAAAATTGAAATAAAAAAAAATGTGAATTTAAGAAACCTGAAAAAAGGTTCTTTATTCTTGATACCCCAGCATATTGTGCAGCAAAAAAACTCTGACAGGAATACATAAAAACAGAGTAAAAGCAGCTCGCTTTTCTTCTCATCTTGTAGGAAATTAAAATATGGTACGATATATATGTAAATATAACATTAGAGATATCTTGAAGATCCTACGGTTAGCTAATAAAGCTTCTCATACCTCTTTGGAATCAGCTATTGATGGTACGTCTTGGTTTGCTTTTTTTGAACAAAAATATTTATTTCCCTCGAGATTTGCACACTACGATATCAATAATATAACCTCACAAATACCATCTAGATGCCCTTGGTCTCTTGAAGATATCTTTTTCTCGATTACAAAACTCAAGACATCTAAATGTGTCGGCCCTGATGGCCTTCCACCAATGCATCATTAAAGACGATCCTCTTTTTTGGGCAACTGTGTTTTTAAAGATCTATCAATCGATCTTTAAAAACAAATGTCTTCCACAATCATGGGTAACTTCGATCATAATACCCCCACACAAAAAAGGTCCTTTGAACGACCCACTCAATTTTCATCCAATTGCCGTCATAGACGTCATGGTGAAATCTTTGCGCTTCTATTACTAAAAGAGTGGGAAAGTCATATCTCTAAAAATTGTATACTTAACAAAACTCAGACAGGCTTCAGGAAAACAATGGGGACGCAATCGAATGCAACCATTCTTGCACATCTAACTGCTGCCTCACATTCTTCAGCGCATGGGCCTATTTACATCACCTCTTTAGATCTCTCTTCTGCCTTTGATTGCGTGAGTCGTGGCAGACTCTGGCAAAAAATGTTAGATTACAAATTTACGCCTTTTCTAGTTGCTCTCATTGCATTACTTCATCATAACACAAACTTTAAAGTATGCATTTCTAATGCAGGTCATCTGACCAAACCTATTCCTACATCTATCGGGGTTAAAAAGGGCTGCAACCTTGCTGCAGTACGTTTTAATCTATACCTATCTGACATCGAGGGAATCTGGGACAATACCAAATCATTTGCAGTACGCCTTGGTAAGCTACACCTGTCTTGGCTCGCCTATGCAGATGATGTCCTTCTTTTTGACAGCACTCATTCAGGACTACAGAGTAAACTGGAATGCTTTTCTAACTATTGTAAAGCTAATAACCTCTCTGTGAATTCGGTGAAATCCAACATTCTCATTCTCTCATCGTGTAAAAAATGACGCAAATTCCGTTGGAAAATCGATTCACACGATATTCAGCTGGTTAATCAGATAATTTACTTAAGCTATAACTTGGCAAACAATTCTTCCTCGTTATTTTGGCAAAAAGCGTTAGCGGAAAGAGTATTCCCTTTATATGGGCAAATGAAAATAATTTATCACAAATACTGTACGTTTTCATTGATACCTCTTTTTGAATTCTATTTAAAGAAGGTAGAAGAAATTATCCTCTATGGATTAGATCTTTGTCTATCTGATCTTGCTATTTTTCTCAATAAACTCCAAGCAAAGCTTCGGAAATCTACCTTGTGCTTACCTAATTATTTACCCAATTCAATACTCTGACATGAGTTGGGTTTAAATTCACTTGCTTCATGCCATAATTGGCGCATTCTTAATGTATACATAAAGATGCGCTTTCCTCAAGCTAATTCTCTGTATGAAGACTTTCTAAATATGCTGAATGAGTCTCAACCGTCTTCTATAGCTAGTCTCAAAAAGCGCATGCTTGCAATGCTGTCTGAGATCAATATTCTTCCGGAAGAATTGCAAGTGAAACTGAGGTTGGCACATAAACGCTTTTTCCTAAATGATTGGGCTGCAACCTACGATCAAATTACTTCTTACTCTTCCTTTACTGAATATGCTGTGTTCAGACATAAGCAGGTTCCTCGTCTGCAGTACTTAATCTTATGTCCTTGTGCTGAATCTCGAGCTTTGCATATGCGATTCCGTTTAGACTTATTTCACACTAGAGCGAGAATCAAGCATTGGTCCAATCACAGCAATATGTCTCAGAATTCTTTCTGTAGATTTTGTAATAACATAGAATGTACAGAAACGTTAAAACATCTTTTTCTTGTTTGTCCTTTTTTGAAGAACATAGGTTAAAAACTCTGAAATCCTTTTGCTACACGCACACCGAGCTAGGACGTGAACTTATATGGGCAAGATGCATGTGGGGCACTACCAACTCCATAATACTTGCAACAGTACGATTGTTGCGTATCATTGACTCTGCTCTTACTTCCTAAAATGTTCTATCAAGGTAACACAACAAAATCTTGTTTTCTTACATCGAATTCCTTCTATTGTTGTTTGTTTCCCCGGGGCCACAAGTGCACTTGATTCTTTTTTTTGTAAAATAATGTAATGATGGCAGTTGGATTTTGCTACAAATTTTGTAAAGATGCGCAAGCATAAAAAAAAAAAGTGGGGGCGGGGACCATTGCAGTGGTAAGCCCAGAGATACCTTCCGAGAGCAGTGCCTGAGCCAACTGGCCCAGGTAAATGGAAACCTGCCTGTGATGCTGTACAAGGTTCTCGTGAGAAGCCGTTACAGCATCACAGATAGCTGCTGTCCACCAGGCGATACCTGCCAGCAGGGGCTGCACCACTGATTGGATGACCTCATTGGCTCCAAGTAGGGGATTGGTCTGGGTGGAGGCATCCAGGAAGGTGGTTACTCCTACAGCAGATGGCTGAGGTACAGGAGGTAGTGAAGAACCCTCGATGGTGCACTGAACACCCTTAAGTATCTGGGCCAGGGGTGCAGCCTGAACACCTTCCCTAATGCCCCCACCTGACTCCATAGGCTGGGCTGCAATGGGCCCCTGCTCCATCTCCATCTCCGTCCCCTTGAAGACTCTACTGTGGCCTTCCTCACTGATAGTTCCTGAATGGCAGCACCTTGTCTCACCACTACTGAGGTGTCCCGTGCCACAATCAGCTCCTGGGACTTATCCCCATCAGCCTCACCCAATGGTACAGTCGCGCCCCAAGACACATCGCTCTCAGAAGAGGAGAAGTGAACAGTGAGTGGCTCAGTTCTGCACCTTAGTCCGGAGGCCTTGTCCCTATGTCTCTGCTCCACAGCACAGCTTCCGCCCCCTTCGCCAGCTGCAGCAACTGTGTGGAAAGTGGACAAAGAACATTGACATCAGTAAATGTAATGGCCATCGAGCCAAGAACGCAGACCTTACAGGGTCACACACACAGGGGGTCTGGAGGGACACAGTCCTGGCGCCTTTGGTGCCACGCTCTTAAAGAACAATAAACAAGACATTCATTTGGTTAAGAAATACTTTTATTATGGACATGGCACTTTCATTTCGGGTGCATAGTGTATTTAACATGACCTTTCATCTTTAAAGCAGCCCCATGTGTAATCTTGGGTGGGGCTACTGCTATTGGATGGCCTGGCATGTGCTGACTCACTAGGAGTGGCAGGGTGTGGCAGGCGAGCCAAGCCTAGTGGGCGTAACCATGATCACAGCTATAAAAGCTGGTCTAATCCCTGAGGCAGACGCTTCGCGTTATTCTGCACTTCTAACACTCACCGTCGTCTGGGATTCAACTTACCTTTGGAAATCTTGTCTCCTGCCTCCATACTTACCACCTGGGGGATCCTGCACTCACCTGTGTGTGTCTTCATCTTGGCACCGCGGTTCATCTCCAAATCTTCGGGAGAGCAAACATCTTCATCTTTGCACTGCGGCTCACCTCCAAATCATCCGGGATGCTGAAATCTTCATCTGGACACAGCAGCACGAAGTGCTTCGCCCGCGACCGCAGCACCTGCAAAATAAAACGAAAGGCAAGGTTAGACACTAAACAGACATTATGTTGAAGGTCGCGCTTCCACCAAACATTGCGCTTTTCCCTTGAGCCATCACTCACCTGTTGTCGGACATTGCGGTTTCAGTCATCTTTCTCCCGGCCGCGTTCCGTGCCTCCACAGCTGCTTTGGGCTGCATTTCCAGCGACTGGGAAGAAAACAGAAGAGAAAACGTTAGTCAGGGATTAACAACAGCATCAAGAGCAATATATAAAAACAAAAAGGGGAAAAGGCAAGAGACATTGAGATTAAACAGAGAGGGGAAAAGGCAAGAGACATTGATAGACACTTACCACCAACCAGGAGAAGCATAGTCACAGCTGGACTAGACTATTACTTACCAGGAATTAGTGAAGGAACTAAATACCATTAACAAGCACCCCTGCCAGAAGTAGCAGGACGGAGAGCTCATCATCCATACTCACCAGGTGAGCCTTATAGGCTGGTACGTGCCCACAGAAATCGTACCTTGGGTAGAAGGGTTTGAGAGGTACAACAATCACCAATCAGCGCACTCACCTTTTCTCATATCCATGCAGGAGCAGTGCCACCAATTGTCACTGCCTACAGCTTATCCGCAGGGGAAGAGACCTGAAGGGGGAGATCTAATTCCTTGGAGGGCTACAACAGTGTCCCAATGCCTCCACAGAGACCAGGTGAGCGTAACAGAACGCAAAGCCTCCACAACTCTCTGTCTGGGCGTTATGGAAACTTCAGAGACAGATCTATTGGCTCAACTACTGGGGAAATTGCGTGCTGAAGTACATGCTTCAAGGCAGGAGACCAGTGCATTAAGGAGGGATCTTATTGTAACTCGAGAAAGAACTGATGACTTGGCAAGACAGATGCTACAGGCACACGCAGGATGGGTTCCCTAGCCTGGGGTAACACACGCTTCTATGCCACAGCAATCAACACCGGTTCAGGTGGTTCTTCCCGGGGCAGTGCCCCTAGCCCCACCCAAACACTTCAACAGCGATCCAAATAGGTTTGCCATATTCATGAACCAATGTCGCCTAAATTTCTTATGCCGACCAGGAGCCTTTCCTAATGATCAAGCCAAAGTTGCATTTGTACTCTCATACCTAGGAGGCAACACGGCGGACTGGTCAGTACCATTAGTAACTCAAGATGACATTTTACTTGGGAAATTTGGGGATTTCCAACACGAGATGGAGAAATTGTTTGCCCGGCATACTCAAGGACAAGCTCTGGACAATGAGCTATTGTCACTCAGACAGGGGAATCAAGACCTATTAACCTACATTGCAACCTTCGATCTTCTCGTAGCCCAAACCAACTGGCCAGAAGAGTAAAGAACTTCGCTTTTTTATCATGGGTTATGTGGGGCACTCAAGGATGTGTTGGCTCAAGTTGTGAACCCACCTGAGGGGTGTGCGGACTACATAGACCTAACAGTGCAACTCGATCATTGGTTGCAGAATAGGAAAATGGACGGAGCAAGAACCAAAGGAAGGACAGTTTATGTGCGACCCCATGAGACCCAGGCCAAACCACATGAGCAGTCCGAACCAATGCAAATCAGTGGGTTATGGAGTCCTCTATCCAAGGCGGAAAGAAAGAAAAGAAGACAGCAACAACTCTGCTTATATTGCAGTAAGGCAAGTCATTTTCTCCCTGAATGCCTGCTGAAACCCCCCAGGAAAATGGTTGGGGCAACGGACAAAAAAAACAATGAAGAAGAAGTACAGGACTCAGTAAACTCCAATGCCCGGCAAGCGTAGGGGTCCACATGTCGAGCGAAAAAATGGAATGTGTACAGACCTAACATCTAGTCCTTACGGTACTTTTGGTGAATAACAAGCAGCCGTCAAAGATACATGCCTTGTAGGCATACATTGACAGTGGAGCAGTAGGAAACTACATTGACCAAAATCTGGTGATCCGGATAGGCCTTCCTCTTCAACAAAAGCAGAAATCGGAAAACGTCACTGCGGTGGATCGATCTCAGTTATCATCCGGCCCTGTGACACAATACACCGAAAAAGTCAAGCTTCTGTTGCAGGACAGGCATCAAGAGGACATTACCTTCAATCTCATCAGCGCTCCTCAGTTCCAGATGATATTGGGAATGCCTTGGCTGGAGACCCATAATCCTAGGATCGACTGACAAAAACAAGTTCTGACCTTTCCTCAAGATTGTGCCGACACCTGTTACAACAAAGACGTCATTAACCCGAAACCCAAGAAAGGTCTCGTGCTGGGCCTCACTGGTTTTCTACCACCTTAATATCTGGATTACCAAGATGTCTTCCAAAAAGAACAAGCCAACGTTTTGCCCCCACATAGACCCTACGACTGACAAACAGACCTTGTGGCTGGAGCCCAAATTTCATGCAGCCAGATTTACGCTTTAACGGAGCAAGAAAACCAACATCTTAAAACTTACCTGGATCAGTATTTGGCAAACAGTTTTATCCGCCCATCCAAGTTCCCTGCTTCGTCGCCCCTTTTCTTCATGCGTAAAAGGAGGGGACTTAAGAACCTGTATTGATTACAAAGCAATCAATCAGATCACAGTAAATAACCGATATCCCTTAGCACTTATACCAGAGCTCCTGGATCAGGTGAAGCATGCTCAGATTTACACAAAGTTGGATTGCGAGGGGCCTACCATCTTGTGACAGTCAAAATAGGAGACGAGTGGAAGATGGCATTTCCCATGAAGTATGGCTTCTTCGAATACCATGCTTCCACGGGAGGGTGGGACGTAAGGCGTGTCCATGACGACCATTCCCGGTCGATGGACGACGTTAATTGCATTGCCATGGTAACAGTTAAATACAACTAACTGCTGCACACGCGTTCTGTATCCATGTGAAAACGGAACCCGGAGACAAACGCATTGTGAAGGTAAGCAGAAAACCGCTCGGATAAGATTGCAATGACAACAGTAGTTCGTGGGATGTCTCACAGCTACATCTTTTAAACTTGCAGGCAATATCAATATCCACACGCGTAACGATTTATGGCGAATAGGATTCTAACAGGCACAAGCTCAGGTATGTTGACTGAGCAAATGCTATAGGGGATTTGACTTAAGATTCAATGACCATAGTACTAACAAAAGGTTAATTTATTTTTACTTTCCTCTATGTTCTTTACAACACTATGGCCACGATTTATCTGAAATTGGTATGTATACATCAATTGTAAATGAAAAAATGAATTTAATGAATGTAGATGTATGACATAAATGAATGATTGAAAATGTGTTTTTTCTAAAGCCCTGATGATGGTGCTCTGCACCGAAATGCATTGGCATTTACTTGTACTTTGAAGAAGAGGAATTTTGATTTCTCCATTTGATTTTTTGTGTAAATTAAACATAAGGAGATCATTTTACAAATATATTCTGTGAAGTTATTGAAACTAAAGTTTGAATTGTTGGACGAAAAAACAAAGAAGGTTCTATCAGATAGAAAGTATTTTCAAAATATGTGTACATAACGTACATAACTTTGATTTTAACCATTAAGTAACAAATTTAGCTCCATTGAGGAGCAATAAGTGAGCTTGGTTTCTACAGGGTGGCTACCACTCTGTTTTTTGCACTCTTCGAATACCAGGTCATTCATTTCGGGTTATGTAACGCCATTGCAGCATTCCAATTCTTTATGAATGCCATGCTTCATGAGCTATTGGACATCTGCACACTTGTCTACATAGATGACATTCTCATCTACTCGAATTCCAAGGAAGAACATGTCGGTCATGTCCAAGCAGTCCTAGAGAAACTTCAACATCACCAGTTATATGCCAAGCTGGAAAAATGTTTCTTCCATGTGACCGAAGTTGAATTTTTCTGTTTCATGCTCACACCACAGGGCGCACATATGGACACACAGAAGCTGGACGCAATCCTCCAATGGCCCTCACCAACATCCACAAAGTGAATACAAAGTGTGCTCGGATTTGTTAATTTCTATCGTCGATTTATACCTGGGTTCTCACAAATTGTTCACCCAATTACTTCCTTGCTGAGAAAGAACAAGAAATTCCATTGGTTCACAGAAGCTGAAGAAGCCTTTCAGAAGTTGAAAGTAGCATTTACCACAGCACCAGTTCTTCAGCACCCTCGACCAGGCCTGCTATACGTGGTTGAAACAGACACTTCAAATGTAGCCGTGAGAGCTGTGTTGTCCAAACTGGACCCAGAAACACGACAGTTACATCCCGTAGCATTCTGGTCCCGCAAATGTTCTGCCCCATAATTAAATTACGCAATCACAAATAAAGAACTACTGGTGATTAAAGCAGCATTGAAGGCATGGAGACACTATCTTCTTGGGGCAAGACACACCATCACCGTCATCACGGATCACCATAACTTACAATATTTGAAAACTGCCAAAGCGCAATCCTCGTGCCAACTCCATTGGGCACTCTTTTTCACAGAATACAACTTTATTATCATCTATAGACCTGGAGTCCGGAATGGGAAAGCACATGCACTTTCACGCATGAGTGAAGAAAAAGAGGCTTTTACAACATCAGATCCCGTGGCCATGATTCCCGAAGAGCGAACTCAAACCACGATCGCTGCTACCACATGTATAGATTACTTAAAAACATGTTTGCAGTCCCAGATGAATCAAGCAACACAACAGGAATGGCTTTTAAAGGGACACCGGTACACCATCGAAAACAATCTGCCATATTTTCAAGGACGCTTATATATCAAAGACAAGAAACTGCAAACTCAAATCATCACAAACTATCATGATTCATTAATGGAAGGGCATCCTGGAATAGCCAAGACGCAGGCTAAGATAAAACAAAAGTACTGGTGGCCCACATGGAGAAAAGATATTGCCCAGTTTATTGCAACCTGTGGAGTCTGCGCACAACATAAATCTCAGTAACAAAATCCTGATGGTTTCCTACATCCCTTGGTACCGCCAGCACCTTGGCATACACTATCAATGGACTTTATCATGGATCTTCCTCCCTGCCATGGTTACATTACCATCTTAGTCATTGTGTATTTATTCTCCAAAATGGCCCATTTCATCCCTCTAAAGGGACTCCCAACTGCATCGACTCTCGCTACTGTGTTCTTAGAACAAATTGTCTGGTTGCATGGATTTCCATCAATATTAATATCGGACCGAGGAACTCAATTTGTTTCCGCCTTTTGGAGGAGGTGTTGTACAATTGCCAAAATTGACCTTCGGTTGTCCACAAGCCATCACCCTCAAACCGATGGACACCCGAATTAACTAATCAGACATTAGAGCAATATTTAAGGTGTATGCTACAGCACTTCAAAGACTCCTGGAAAAAACATACTCTGGGTAGCTGAGTATGCATACAACAACTCAGTTCACATGAGTACTGGGCAAACCCCATTCTATACTGTACACAGAAGACATCCATGGACATAAATGTTTGATCCACCCGATACTTTGGAAATGCCAGCCCTTGCAGAAAACCATCCCTCAGGTTCATGAGGAAGTGACAGAACACTTGACTAAGGCCAAAGAAAGACAAAAACTGCCTGCTGACCGGCATTGAAAAGAAGCTCCCGATTACCAGATTGGGGATAAAGTCTGGTTAGCATCCAGACACATATTATTGAGAGGACCACAGGCCTTCTGCCCCAGATATTTGGGCCCTATACTATCAAAGCAATAATCCACCCGCCCGCCATGAACTTGGAGTTACCATCTCACATGAAGATTCACCCAGTATTTCATGTCTCTCTCCTCAAACCAATGAAACCGGATACACAGATTAGTCCTCCACCAGAGGCTGAATTACTTGTTGGGGAACCAGAGTATGAAGTTATATCCATCTTGGACTCCAAGGTAGTTCGGTCCAAATTGGATTACCTTATAGAATGGAAAGGTTACGGACCTCAAGACCGAACATGGGAACCCAGTGAGCACATCCATGCTCCACGTTTAATTAAGCAATTCCATTGCAACAATCCCACAAAGCCAGGACCAGGAGGAAGACCACCATTGAGAGGGGCCTTGAGGAGGAGTGCTATCATGGTAATCGGGCCAAGAACGCAGACCTTACAGTGTCACGTGTCACACACACAGGGGGCCCGGAGGGACACAGTCCTGGCGCCCTTGGTGCCAGGCTCATAAAGAGCAATAAACAAGACTTTAATTAGGGTAAGACATACTTTTATTATGGACATGGCACTTTCATTTCAGGTGCATAGTGTATTTAACATGGAAATTTCATCTTTAAAGAAAATCCAATAGCAGTAGCCCCACCCAAGAATACACGTGGGGCTACTGCTATTGGATTTTCTGTCACGTGCTGACTCACTAGGAGTGGCAGGGTGTGGCAGCCAAGCCACGCCTAGTGGGCGAGCCCACAATTACAGCTATAAGAGCTGCTCTGATCCCTGAGGCAGACCCTTCGCGTTATTCTGCACTTCTATGCAGCGTAACGCTCATCGCCACCTGGGATTCAATTTACCTTTGGAAATCTTGTCTTCTGCCTCCATACTTACCACCTGGGGGATCCTGCTCTCACCTGTGCGCATCTTCATCTTGGCACTGCGGGTCACCTCCAAATCTTCCGGAGAGCAGACATCTTCATCTTGGCACCGCAGCTCACCTCCAAATCTTCCGGAGCACAGACGTCTTCATCTTGGCACCGCGGCTCACCTCCCACTCCTCCGGGACGCTGAAATCTTCATCTGGACAACACAGCACAAAGCGCTTTGCCCGTGGCCGCAGCACCTGCAAAATCAAATGAAAGGCAAGGTTAGACACTAAACAGACATTAAACTTAAGATCGCGCTACCACCGAACCTCGCGCTTTTCCCTTAAACCATCACTCCCCTGTTGTCAGACATTGCAGTTTTAGTCATCTTTCTCCCGGCCACGTTCTGCGCCTCCACAGCTGCTTTGCGCCGCATTTCCAGCTATTAGGAAGAAAACAGAAGAGAAAACATTATTCAGGAATTAACAACAGCATCGCGAGCAATACAGAGAAACAGAAAGGGGAAAAGGCAAGAGACATTATTAGACACTTACCACAAACCAGGAGAAGCATAGTTGTAGCTGGACTGGACTATTACTTACCAGGGATCAGTGAAAGAACTAGATCCCATCAACAAGCACCCCTACCAAAAGTAGCAGGACAGAGAGCTCATCAGCCATACTTACCAGGTGAGCCTTATGGGCATGGTACATGCCCACAGACATTACACCTTAGGTAGAAGGGTTTGAGAGTTACAACAGTCACCAATCTCATATCCACGCAGGAGCAGTGCCACCAATTGTCGCCACCCACAGCTTATCCGCAGGGGGAGAGATGTGAAGGGGGAGATCTAATTCCTGGGAGGGCTGCAACTGTGCCCCAACGCCTCTGCAGAGACCAGGTGAGCGTTGCAGTAAACAGTGACAAAGCATGTCTGGCATACACAACATAAACTGTACCATTAAGTCAACACGGGTCAACTAGCAACTGCCACACACATACATGCCCATGCAATTGGCATGAATACTGACACACAAATGTAGGGACAACAATGAGTCACAGTCATGACACATGCACATGTCAACACAGCACATTGACGTGTGACCACAAACACATTGTAAGAAACATGAAATGGCATAATACCAATGCCAAAGTGACCCAACTGTAACCTGCAGCCAGGCCAGGGGTCGAAATTAGGAGCTGTTGACCAGGAGTAAAAAGCAGCTCCTGGGTACCAAGCATCACACGTTAGGCAGGAGCAAGCACATTGTCCAGAGCAAACCTCACTTGTGTGAAGATTCAAACCCTAATGTTTTGCCCATTACATATAATTCAAGGATCTTTAAATGTTCCTTAGTTCTGTCCCTCAATCTCTATAATACCATTGCCAAAACTACAGACTTAATATCACATAGCTATGTTTGCATGACACCCCTGGCCTGGGGAGTCAATCAAAGCTCCTGGTAGCTGTTGGTTGCAAACTAACCAGGCTCCCCTTGGCTTTTACCAGGAGCTAAATAGCCCCCATCACCTGGGAATTCTGAACCCTGGAGGCCCATGGGAAGTGCACCTCGGCACATGTCTCACTAGCACCATTGCATTTTTCGCACAATCACTGTGTCGGCATGCATACAGATGAAGTGTGGGAAAGGCTTCAAACAGGACAGACATGAGGAGCCATGCGTCATGCAGGGAAACCTGCTTGTCATGCCCTACACAGTGGCAAACAAGTGTGTGGCTAAAATGTGCACTTCTGGGTCTATGTCATTGACGTACCATGGCAATGCCCCCTGGAGAGGGCCGTATACGCCAACTGTTTTATGGACCAACATTAGCACTTCCCTATGACACCTACTGTTGGCCTTGCTCTGCCACTCCCACAGCATTCAGGCCTGTAGTAACGCACCAGCACCGATGAACCACTCAGGCTACCATGCCACATGTCTATCACCTACCATAGATTAGAATGCATGTACCAAGTGGGGTCCATGGAGCACGGCTGCAGACAAATGAGGGACACAGCTGGGCAGCTGTTACTCGAGCCTCCAGGGAGGCCTGACTCAGTCATGTGGGCAGTTGTGCATGCCTTAGGAACTGGACAAAGGAACAGATGGATGTGTGGTCATGAGGCAGTGACAGCAAAAACACCACCATCCAGGGTCTGTCCTTCAGTCACCAACAATCAGAAATACTTGTGGCCTCTGAGCTGTGCTGGGAATATGCCACTTCACACCACATGCCCTATGCCTGCTGTTGTATGAATAAATGGCACAGTGCACTGTGGACATACCACACCACTACATGTGACTGAGGTACTCCTCAACATGTAATGAGTATTCACACAAGTAAAATTCCCTATGGTTGCATTCTATCACCTACATAGCCAGGTGACAGATGCCCAGGTGGTAGTTCTGGAATGAGTCACACATCCTCAGGCCTATCTGTGTGACCTAGTGTCTGTGGATGGGTCAGGGCCACCGGGTGGGTGTCCCTGTTTGTCATGCGTGCACCAACAGCCCAACTGGATGGGAGGAGGAGCCTGGGCCCAGGTACTAATCTTGTGAGAAGGGGGAGGCTGCTGCACATGCCACCACGACCAATGTGGTGAAGCGTGGCCTGCCACCTGTAAACTGTCGTCGCCCCATACTGCAATTGGCAAAAAAGCTCAGTTAAGAAGTACAAGGACATGGACCACACCAGCCCACACCCACTGTGTGTAGGCCAGACCCTGTGTCCATGCAGCCTTCCCTGTACTCTCACATGACCACTGGGGAATTGCTGGCCTACTCTGCTGCAGCATGGTAACAGGAGATTTTATTGAATTTCTTTGTCGAATTGGTTGGCTTGTTTGTGAAAAATGTGGGCACAAAAATATTTTGGGGGTGGGTATTCATCATAATAACGAGAGGGGAGTTCTGGGGAGGTTGTGGGGGCAGATTGGGGTCTCCTGATGCATCTATTTGCAGCCAACTGTAAATGAATAAAACATTCAACCAAATCAAATTCGACAAAAAGAAACTCAAAAGGATCACTTAGAGGGCATGCTCTCCAGTCAAAATTGTCACAACACAGGTGGTATGTAGATGCCTGTCTCCACAGCTATGGCTGGACAAGCAGTCCAGCCCAAGATGTCCAAAGTCCAAATGAACCTGTGGATTGCAGGGAGCCAAACGGAAAGGCTAACCTTCTGTTGCTATTCAAGTCATTGAGGGTCATTTCACAACCAGGCACCCTCTTGGGCAGCAAAAGTACTTGCTCACTCAGAATAGCGCCCTCAACAGGAAAAGCTCTGTTGACACATAACGTGGGGAGGTATCCCCTATCTGTCCTCGGTATGTGCAGAGCCTGAGTGTTTCAGCGGAAAACAAGTGATGGGCAGACACAAGCATTACACACTGTCAATAGTAAGCCAACGTGTAAACTGTGTACCCTGGGTGACAGAGCAGGAGGACTGTCCAAAAGTGTCATGCCTCCTCATATACACTGCTGGAGTACATACAATATTGTAGTCCATTCGAAACTCTGGAGTCACCCAGCCCTCAGGGCCTACCATGCATACCCAAGGTCCATCATTACATGACCGAGCCTTCCAAAGGATGATGATGAGCATAAGCGGACCATAGACCAGGCCCCCTGGCAAAGACTATGAACCCTACAGCATGGCCCTGGGAGGCAGAATACAGGGGTACAGGGATGGGCAGTGAGTCGCTTGATAGGGTGGCCAACCACTGAATGCACGGAAGCATAGCTGGTCTGGGGTACTGCTGGGAACACATTGGTGTCAAGCCACCCAATTGTATGCAGTATCCCACAAGCCAGTCATGATTTGACTACACACAGCATGGGCATGTGAGCGGGTGGACGTGTCTCACAATGCCTTCTTGGGCACCTGTCCACCCAATTACATGTAGCAATATGCACCCTGACAGCTCGATCTGTAACCATGCAACAGGTACGGGCACATATTGCTGAGAACACATGTTTATGCTGTTGCCCCTAGCACAAACATATGGCATGATCCCATGTCAACTCTAACTTCACATGCAGTGGGATGACAAATCCCATCCCTGTCCCTGAGAAATCAATGCACCAACATGTCATTTACAGACATCCATACGCATGTCACTCTCAGCCGATGAGTGTGAATGGCTTCACTTGCAAATCTGCAACCCATAGAGGTGTCCCGCATGCATGTCCCTCACATGGCCACAACATCATAATCTGGTATCTGTACTGTCAGAGCACTTGTTTTCATCACCTCACATTGCGTGTGCACAAGTGCACCAAGTCAGCAAGAACCAACAGTGCACATACCAAGGCATGTCCAATCAACAGATGTCTGCCATCACATATGCCCAGCATAGGCAGGAGCCTGCATGGCACAGTAGATCCCTGCAGCACACATGCTGTGTACAGAAAGGAGTACCTGCAATCATGCATACCCATGCACAACACATATACACTCTAGAGCAGTGCAACACAAGGGTACTCACCAGCAGCTTCCAGACATGGTTGTGACTCAGATATCTGAGTCTGGAGTGCCAGGTAGAACCTCCCAATGACTGGAAGCTGGATGAATGCCCTCCTATGACATCCCGCACGGTGCACCTCCATGGTGGCACCTGCCTCCAGGGCTGCCATCGCCTTAGTATGTCTCTGGGTCTTGAGGTCCTCCCAGCACTTCCTGATGATCTAAATGGAATGGATTGCCTCTCTCTCCCCGTCGATGCCCAGATCTGATGACATCTTTCGGCTCAAAGCTGTGTCGCTGGATTGAAGAGGGCATCAAAATCCACCAGGATGCCAACTTCGGTGGAGTTGAAGTTGGTAGCCCTCTGTCTTGGTGCCATGGGGGAACCACTCGATGGTGAGGAGGATGGAGCAGACATGGATACCCCAGAGGCAGGAATGGGCTAACTGGGTCCTGACAGTGGTCTGTGGAGCTGTGGTGGTGGATCAGAGAGGTGTGACTCCCAAGCCAACAGGTGAGGGTTACAGGGCCTTACAGTCCAGCCATAGGAGCACAGGCACTCCAAGGCAGTGCTCTAGCAGGCAGCATCTGATTGTGAGGTGGGAGGCAATAAAGGGCAGGAGGAGGCAAAATAAATGTCATGGAGGCAGGAGCCAGGTTGTGTGGCATCTGAACATGAGGCAGTGTGGATACCAGAGTAAGGGGCCTTAGCGAATAAATTACATGTTACTATGCACTGCATGCAACATGCGTTCGCAGCACACACAGTGACAGAGAGATTTAAAAGGTGCCATGCACATTTTCTGGTGTGCGCAAGAAGTCACGGAGATGGAGGATTTAGGACTGTAGACACTCATCTCATGGGCCGAATTTTGCATTGTGTACCTCAATTACTTTCCTGGTCTGTCTTGCGGGTCCATCTACGTGTTGTGTACAGCATTTTGGGTTTTTGAGCACCTACATAGTATCACATGTGCATTTTATTTGTTGGGAGGCCCTCTATGCATTGAGTACCACATTTATGGGGGCTGGGGTGCCTATACAGTGTCGAACACACATATATTTTGATGAGAGGTCCTCTATGCATCACATTCCACATTTTGGGGATTAGAGTGCCAAAACAGTATCAGGTATGCTTTTCGTTTGTTGGGAGGCCTTCTACACACTGAGTACCAAATTGTTTTGGTTTGGGGTGTCGATATGGTGTCTGTATGCATTTAATTTGTTGGGAGGCACTCTATGCATCTCATACTGCATTTTATGGGAATGGGGTGTTTACAAATTATCCCATGTGCATTGTTTTGGAAATTTGTCTTCTGAAAGGAGGTGCCTTGCTGGATTGCCAAAACAGGTAATTATATTACTATTATAATTTCCCAAACCACATATAAGATCTGTGACCCAGGGTAAAAGTTATGTTGAATATGAGTTAGCCTTATTAACAGAGACATTTTTAAAAGTCTCTCTAGAAAAAGACCCTCTTTTCTCCCAAAGGTCTAATGTAACAAGATTCAGAGAAAACACCTTAAAACCAATGTCTTCCTCTAAAACAAAACTAAATTTAACAAAACATTATTTAATGATCTTAAAGGAAATAAATATCCCATTAAAATTGATACGAATGTTATAAAAGCTTACTTTGTTGAAGGGGACTACGTGTCCCATAATCCTAGAAGTACTGATTACCTTTTCAGAGTACTTAAGTACCCTAATTACCTGAAGAGGTCTTTAGTTGCAGAACTCAGGCAATTAAGCTGAACAGTTATTGCAGCAGTTAGGCAATTGAGCCTAACAGCTCCCACTTGAAGAAACCTGATAGGCATAAAAGGCCCCCTCAGGTGCAGGCAATTAGAAAGAGAAGAGGGAGCTGGAACTGTGACTGGAATGCAAGTCGTAGCAGTAGTAACAGAAAGAAGACGGCACAAGGATGGCAGACCAAGCAGAAGTAACTCAACAGGAGGGACGCCGGGATGTGGAAAGTGCAGATTTCAGCTGCGTGTTCTGAGAGGGTCCTGTTCCCCCTCACTTGGTAGTGCAGAGGCTGCGCAGCTGAAGGCGTGCAGGTGAGCTGTCTTTCCCCATGTGAGCCTGATTGCCACGTACTGAATGTGCTGGAGATGGAGGCGAGTAGCAATTACCAAGCTGTGGGTCTCAGGAGTGAGAGGGGCTCCAGAAACGTGTGGACAGACTGAAGACACCTTTACAGATAAACGATGTGGGTCCTTAAGCAGCAGAAGTTGTAGTATAGGTCGCAGAAGCAGTGTGACCCACAGAGCAAGTGTTGAAGAAGCCTGTGAGTGAAGCTTGCCGTTCTAATACTATGCGCAAGCATTACGGGCAACAGTATCCAGTTCCCTGTTCACTCGCGTATAAGTAAAATTTGTGAATATTGTTCACTGATTTTGAGTAATGGGAAATGTAGCACATGCTTGTAAAAGAAAAGTCTTTATACTTGCGTAGAATGGAAATACTGCTTACATTTGTTGTTCACTCTTCTAAGACTGTTATTATCTGAAGGAGTGGTTGCGTGTCACCAATTAAGGAAGGTGAATGCTGCAAAGATCATCACTGAATACCTAACCTTTTAACATCCATTGTTGAAACCTCTAAATTGTGAGTAAAACATCACAGAGTGGTTGCATGTCCCCAATTGTGATTCCCAAAGGAGAGATTAACTTTATCCTTTACGCTACATGGGAATACAATTCAATACCTAAATTTAAACTCTGAGTATAACATCAAGGAATGGTCGCATGTGCCAAATTGTCATTTCTAAAGGCAGACTAGATTCTATTCTTTACTTTAACAAGGCATGCCTTTCCCGAACAAGAAGTTAAAGTGTAAATATTACTGAAGCAGAGACCAAGCATTGTCCAAGTCAAGAGTCTCCCTATAGTAACAGCAATATCAGCCTTTCTTGAAGTTGAAGAGCAATCTATCTGTACTGTGATATTACCAACAGTTAATTTGCCTGAGATTCAAGTGTGCAAGGATTAAGTGAAGCTTAGAGAGTGGCAACAAAGCTTCTGACTAATTACTTGGGCTGATAGCTGGCAGAAAGGTAAGGGTAACGCTGGGGAAGGGAAACTGACTGCTTGTAAAGTCTATTTTGAAGTAGAAACAACCTGTAATGCCAAAGACTGTGGACGACGGATAGAAGAGAGTCTTAAAGGCAAACCAGGTTGTTACTGTGGTGGATAGAAAAGAGAGGCAATGGGGCTGCCAGTTTGTTTTGAAAGGAGATATTCAGAGGAAGAGTGCTTTGCCTACCAGAGGGAGTTGAAGTACTTAAAGTATATATTGTTGAAGCCTGTCTAAAAGTCCAAATCACTGAAGCTATGGCAGTAGTCCAAAATACCGAAACGGTTGTGGTATATACAGTTGTCATTAGATACAAAATTGCAGTAGTCTAAACAAGGTGGGGTACTGAGAGACAAAGGTTACTGTTCTCATGCTAAATCAAGTAGAAGTATGGTTTTAGAAGTCGAAGCTGCAACACTGAGAAGACATTCTGACCAAGATACTATTGTGAATGCTAAAGACTGTAACTAAAGAATTTGTAACTGTTGAACTGTATGTATTAACAGTGTGGATATTGCATTTTCCTTTGAACTGTGGCAAATCTTCTTGAAGATGTGTCAAAGCATAGTGACCAGGATTACCATTGGTGCTATTTATTTCAGAAGTAGAAAGTGGATCTTTCACACAGGAGAAGAAACTTGCTGTCAGCAGAACTTGTGTTAAAGAACTTTTATTCTGACTTTTCAACAACTGATTCAAGACATTTCATTCTTTGGTTGAACATTTGCAGAAATGACTGAATCTAGGCAAAAGGGAATTACCCAGGACATTAGAAGGTCATTTAGCAACTGTGAATATTGTTAATGTCATGTGGTATTGTCATATATTGTATTTGTATATTTGCTGTTTAGTGTGAGGGACAGTTATCCTAGGTTAGAGTTTGTCCTCATAGCCTTGGTTAGGCAGGGAATTCCTCAGCAGAGTAGATACAGTGAGGCATTGTTTAATATTATATAAAGAATAAAATGGCATGCTTTGATAAATCATCAGTTGTCCTCCTCACATTACTGACCCCTCACAACTGTTATGCACATATGCATGTTCCATATATATAAACACAGTGTGCTGTGGTAGTGAGGCTGAAAAACAAAACTAATAACACACTAATTAGCAAAAATGTATAGTTTATTTTTACAATAGTTTTCAAACACTAAAATCAAATAGTCAAATCCCGTACAAGGTTTCGTTGTCTTGTGAAAATTCCTTCCACCTCTCATCCACATTCATACCATCATATGTACACTTTCACACCACTCATTGCAGTGATACGGCTAGACAATATTCATATGGTTTCTCCCCATCACTATAAACAACCAATTTTTCAAATGTATTGTATGCAGACCACATTTTAGTATTTACACTAGTCCAATTATGTTCTCATATAGACTTCCTTTGTCTACATATATATCAGTCGAATCTTGGCTCTCAACTATGGCCAAACACTATGTCGACCTTCTTCAGGACAAAAATCAGGGGTGATGATATTTTCACTCCTGTCTTTTATGTATCGATGAAAAGTGTCTTCACCCCTTCTACGGATTCACACTCCATACCTAAAAATTAAAAACTTTCACTAGGTAGTCAGCCTCATTTCTGTAATGTCATTGACACTTCAAATCAATTGTTTTTAAACAACCATCACTGGTTATACACTGACCATACTCACCTCCACTATCCCAGAGTTGGAGATGTAGCAGGTCCAAGGGAAATTTTTCCAAATGTTCGAGATCACTGGGCACCTCAGTTTACTTAAAAACACTCCTTACCACTAGTAGGAAAACCACCAGCAGTGTAATCTACAAAGGAATAGTATCCACAGTTATCTACTAATGGCTAGTATATCAGTCACTTGTTATGCATAGCTTCTCAGGACTTACTTACTTCTCACTGATATTAGTCATTCCTACTGCAGCCACATTCTCTAATATTATGTGTCCATCCACGTCTACATGGCATCACCAATCTATTGTTCATCTGTAGTCAACCTACACAATGGGGGTGTAGTTTTAGTTTTACATACAACTATTATGTCATTTTATCAGTTTAGATACAATCTCACTTAAATGAATACAAGCTTCTGTATGTAGACCTCGTATTGCTGATTTTCCATCTAATGCCACCATGTACAGGCACAGCTGTCACTTTACGTGTATCTGCAAAATACAGAACAACCTTGTGAATGTTTTAAATTATATTGCCTGCTAAATGGTTACATTGTGAATAGATTGAGCTTCCGGATTACTATGAGTGCCAACTTCCCATGTCAAGGGTCCTAGACACACAACTTTGTTTCCAGTTCTAATTTGACAAGTCTTATTTAACACATGCACCTGAGCGTGTCTTGCCACGGCACGTAATGTGCAGACCTGCTGCATCTTGTATTGTCCACACACGCCACAGATAAACCTCTCCCTACTTACGCCATATGTCTTGTGTCTCGTGTCTTATTCGCGTCGACTCTGCCTCACAACGCTGTGTGTTCTTGTAACCAGCACTTCCAGTTTATCACTGTAATTATTCATAGAAAGGGGATTAGTGTGTGACAACCTATAGTCATAGAAAGGAGACTAGCCCATTCCTATGGCTATTGATGTATCGCCACAGTCATATGGGATGAATTGGAATCTCAACTTGGAATATGCATATTCTGCCAGGTACTCATGCTAACAATATTGTTGTCTGTCTTTGTTTAGGTGATGATGCAGCAGATGAAGAGGTGGAGGAGGAAACGGAGCGGACACATGACATACCTCCATTGGAGGCTGGGGTGTCAAGCCACATGAGAATCCCCTGTTGCTGCAGGCAGTCCTAGGTAGAGTTGCAGAATCCTTTCCTGACTCCTCACACACTTCACATAAAGCAGCTGAATCAGATGTTGTAATCTCACTGAAGGACATGGAGGGTGCACCAATGGGCAGTCAGATTGGGGCTGTTGAGACCAAGGAGGTGAGCCAGGAGTGACCGGTCTGGTCAGTGGGAAGCACTGCATCTATGGTGGCTATTCCTGCAAGATTGCCTTATCTGCAGTCAAGGACAGGGGTCTCACTGTGATTGGCCTGGACCCCTACATCCCACTGCCGTCTGCCCTGCACACATGCTGGACGTGTACATGACGGACAGTCAGAGTGGGATCAGAAGTGCGTGCTACCATCCAACATGGTGAGGTCATGCAGGTGGTTGCCTGGAACATCCATCGACTGGCTGAGAACATCTCCTCATTATCTGCCTGGGATGCAAAGCATCTGACCTCCTGGGACAATCAGCAGTGGTTGATGGGCAGACTGACAAGGACACTGCATGCTAACATGCAGTTATTGATTCTCTTCCACAAACTTGCCACATGCACCTGAGCGTGTCTTGCAGAAAAGCCAGCAGGCTGATCTTGCATCTTTGCGGGATTCCCTGCATCGAGATGCTGTGGCACAGAGAAAAGTCCTGCAGCTGGAGATGGTGCCTCAAACCTCCCATTGCTGTAAGATGGAGAGCTTGAGGGCTTCACTACACAATGAGCTTTTGGCCACCAAGAGATGGATGCCTTGAGGCATGAGCGCATATGCAAACTTTGTGGCCATTCAGGAGGAAGTTCACTGTGACTTCTCTGCAATTGGGTTACACGTGCATGCATCTCTGTCACATGTGGCCATAGCCAATGAAGGCAAGGCATTGCATGGACAGGATGCACCCCACCACCACACCACCACTTGACGAACCACCTCAGGATGGCAGTGTCTGACCACCCATGCCACCTCTACCACCTGCACACTTATGTCCATGAGTCCATGCAGGGGGTAGGAAAATATTTGGATTTCCTGTTGTCTCTTTTCAGTTCACTTAGGTGGACACACCTCCCCCTCCCCTGCCCCCCAGGGTGGACATATTATTTGTTCACCACCTTCAAGATGGGCACATTATCTTTAATCTTTTTTCACCTTGTGTGAGGTGCCATTGCCCTTGCAAGGCCTTACTAAAGGGAGGACTCGGTATGCAGCCATGCGCAGTGGAGTCAACTGGCATGGTTAACTTGACTGAAACAGCCTCACACATACAAGTGCAGATTACACTCTGCATTGATGTACACATGTGTGGTCTGCATGACTTACTCTTTTGGCAGGTCCAATCCAGTGTCCAATGTTGTTACAGGGGATCTGCCTCATCCAGTACATGCACTCCCTGTGAGGTCCACCTAACACCATTTTCCCACTCTAATCCACATGAACTCTCCCAGATACTGACCCTCCATTACCCAATACAGAGGCACAGTCTTAGGTGGAGCTGCTGAGGGAATCATGGCAGAACACCTCTGCCAGCAGGTAATGTTGTGCACTGTCAATCAATTTCATGGCTGGTGACGTTTGCACCCCAATATTGGCATGCAGTGGCACACATAGGATTTTCATAGATCATGTGATTTTGTGATGGTGACTGTCACTAAAGACTCTCTTCACTGGTCTGGACGTCCCTTCAGTGGAACTGATTTGTCTGCGGCTGGCTTGCTGGTAGGCTGTCTGGAGAGTTTGTCATGTATTGTGTGTGCAGATTCTCCCTCCCTCTCTTTCTCCCCCTTCCAAATCTCTGCTCTTTCCCCTCATGGTACTTTCCATCCCCCGATCTTCTCTAACTCCTAGTCTATCACCTATACTATCTCTCTTTCGAAACCTGGAGAGTAAACGTTTCAAAAAATATTCTGGTCTCCAATCTAGGCCTGCCCATCGCTGACACCTATGTCAACACTTGTTCTAGGCAGACTGTCACTGAAATCCTCTTTGTCGTTCCCTCTCCAGACCTTTGGATTCCCCATATGGCCTCAGTGCTCTCCCCTTTCTCTTCCTCATCCCTTAATGGTGTAACCTGATGGGAAGTACTTTTGCCATATTTGCCATCCTCTAGGAGCATCATCAATGTCTACTAGAATGGCACTGTCATGGTCCATGGCTCTCAGCCCAACCTCCTCCTTCTGGATAGGCATCTTCTGTCTCTCATCAAATTCCTCCCTTCTTCTGCCACTCATCCTTCTTCCACCCTCTGGATGTTTCACCACCCCCGACAGGCATACTTCATTCTGTACCCTTCCTCAGAAGACCTTCATATGTGGCAACTTGATCCACTAAGCTACCCTTAACTCTTGCTCTGCCATCAAAAACTCCTCTGACATCTGCCACCTCCTTCAAGACTTCAACCATGACGTCCTCGCTCTCACCGAGACATGGTTCACGGCCAGCTCTGTGACTATTTTTTACACACCCCTCCCAGAGGGCTACAAGATCCTCTCTAAGTCTAGGCTTAACTGGTCTGGGGGTGAAGTGGCCATGATGTTCCCTGAATGGATCTCTGCTACTATCATACCCACTCAGTCCTACTCTTCCTTCAAATGCCTCATTTGCAAGCTTGGTGTCTCTCCAATCCTCTCACTAACTCTTGCCAGCACTAACAGGACCCCTGGTCCGGTCTCCTTCTTCCTCTCTGAGTGGTCAGACCTCACCTCCTCCCTCCTGGCCTCCACCTCCAAGCTTCTCTTCTTCAGAGGTTTCAATATTCACCTTGACTCACCTGATGCAGACTCTGCACTCTTCTGCAGCCTCAGTGACTCTATTTCCCTCATCATTCTTCCCTCCAGTCTGACACACACACCTCGGATGCTCTCATCTCAACAGACATGCCCATCTCCAACCCTATGCCAACACCTCTCTCCTGGTCTGATTATACTCTCCTGCCCTCTCATCTGGATCACTTGGGTACTTCGGCTAACTCAGCCCGCACTGCCTGTCTCCTTCTTTGTCATTTGACCGATGAAGCGAGTGTCAGTAGCTGCTTTTGCCGAAACTTTCATTCCCACTCCCACTCGGACAGTGATTCTCACACTGACAAAGCCCTGTTTAAGCTTCACTTCTCCATTTTCACCACTCTGGACATCCTTGTCCCTGTCATGAGGATCCACATGAAGCTTGCCTCCAAGTGCAACAAATGGTATGATTCTGACCTAGCCTCTCTGAAAAGCAAGTGCAGAGCTGCTGAGCGGAAGTGGCAGGCTTTGAGGACATCATTTGACAGACTGCCCTGCCACCTGCTCCAAAGGCAATATGGACTCTCATCCGCTTGAAAAAGAAGGCCTATATCCAATCCCGCATCTCTGGAGCCAGTAATAACACAGTTGAACTGTTTAAAATCTTCAAGGAACTTGTGAATCCTATTGTAGTCTCCACTTCTCCTCTGCCATCCCTGACCCTCTGCACTGCACTGTCCTCTCAATTCATTACCAAAACCCAGGACATACTGTCCTCACTCTCCTCTATACCCCTCCCTTCTCCCTCACCCGTTCTCATTCCTCCCTTGCCCTCCTTCTCCTTCTCTCCTACTCTCCTGTTTCTCGCCCATATGACCGGTTGAGGTCTCTAAACAAGTACTCTCTATGAATGTATCTTCCAAACAGGTGCTCCCCTCCTCCACCAGATCTATCAAGGACAACATTGCCTCCCCTGCTCCAGCCTTGGCTGATTTCTGCAATCACTCATTCGCCACTGGCTCCTTCCCGCTCCTCCTCAAGCACTCCCTTGTGCACCATCTCCTCAAAAAGCCTTCTGACAATCCCGCATGCCCAGCTAACTACCGCCCTATCACTATTACCTCCTTCCTGGGCAAACTCTTGGAGAAGCTGGTCATCGCCCAGCTGATCCACCACACTGAATCTGCTGGTTGTCTCCATGACCACCATTCTGGCTTCAGAGCAGCAAGAGGCACAGAAACTGCACTCCTGCACAGCTGTGAAAACATGCTCTCAAATCTCAATTACAACTCTCCTTCCATTCTCATCCTTCTTGACCTTTCCTCTGCCTTTTATACGGTCAATCATGCAACCCTTATAAATCGGCTCTGTGATACCCTTGGTATCATGGTCCTGGCACTAGACTGGTTAACTGCCTTCCTCTCTGACCGACCATTCCAGGTTCAACTTGGCCCTTTTCTTTCCTGAATCACACTATCCACCTACAGCGTCTCTCAGGGCTCTATCATCTGGTGTGACGCTTCAACTTTTACCCTGCCCCTCCAGCCCATTTGATCGCCACCTTCTCTCCTCACTTCCACTGTTATGCAGACAAAACACAGATCTCCTTCATGCTTCCCTCTACTGCCTCATCTTCTTCCTATCTCATTCCTCACTGTCTGACTGCTATTTAGGGATTGTGTGCTGCTAACAATCTCTGCCTTAATGCCAGTAAGACTGAGATCCTTCGCATTGGGACCCCAACTCCATCCTTCCCCCCTGCCCTCTGGCTTCCCGCCATGGGTCCCCTCCCCTCACCCTGTTGTGAGGCAAAAAACCTTGGTGTCATCTTCGAATCCTCTCTCTCCTCTCCTCACATCACAGACCTTGCTGAAAAGACCCACTTTCAGCTGCACCTCCTCAGAGGCATTCTCCCTTTCCTCAACTTCACCCAGAAACTCACTGTCTCCAGGGCACTGTTCCTCTCTAGGCTGGACTACTGCAACAGCCTCTTCCTCAATATATGTAAATCATCTCTTTGCTTCTTCAACTAATCCAGAATAGGACTCCAAGACTTATCCTTGGCCTCAAGCCCTGGCACTGCATCTCTCCAGCCCTAAAATCGCTCCACTGGCTTCCAGTTGCTGGGAGGATAAGGTTCAAGACCCTGCTACACCCATCTATCTCTCCCTAAATACCTTCCTGCTCGAGCCCTTTGGTTGTCTAGCTCCAACTCCCTGCAGATCAGATACTTTTCCAAGCAGAGAGCGGGGGGTACATTTCTATTTTCTGCGGGAGCCTCCCTCTGGAATGGCTTCCCTGCTCCTCTCAGACTTCAGCCTGAACTCCTTAAGTTCTGGAAGGTTTTCAAGACCCTCCTTTTCACTTCTTCCTTCCCTCTCCCCCTCCCCTGCTAATGTCCCCCTCTGCCGCATTCTGACTGGCTGCCTGGTTCCTTCTGATCCATACAGGGCACCAGGCCATCCTCACTCAGTCTACCCCAGCATCTCGTTAGCCCCTGTCCCCCTTACCTGAACTTACCCTTCCAGGCTCTCTCCCATTGCACTAGCATGGCTGGGCTTGCACACCTTCTGAGCCCATCCTGCCGCAACCTCACATGTGGACCTTCATTCCCCTGTACTCTATGCATTCCCCTGGCACTAGTTCACCCAGCCTCCCTTAGCACTCACCTAGCTCAGGGCCTCTCTTCCCCCTTCACCCTTCCCCCTCCCCCAGGCACTTTCACGCTTTCCACTCCTACCTACAATTCCTTTCGCTCTGTAGCATTAGTGCTTTCCGCTAACACTGCCACTTATCCTCTCCCCACTCCCTGGCACTTGTTACTTCACTTGCACGATCCAAATGAAGCAAGGCCTAGTAGGACCATTTTCTGTTATTCTTCAGCCCTGTTCCCCCACTTCTTTGTCTTATTGCACCTTGAAACCCCATTTACTGCACTATAAATAAGCAATACATAAAAAAGGACAGGTGACTCAGAAGGCTGTGCTGCACTTATCCTCCTTGATCCATTGCCAGCCTTTGACTCTATCAATGGCAGCATCCGCAGACTCCACTCTCTATGCATCATGGTCTCTGCATTTCGATTGTTCACCTCTTACCTTGCTGACCGTTAACAAATCTTCTTCCTACCACCCCTCTCCTCTCCCTCCCCCTGTCTCCAACAGGGTCATTGAAGGTGGGCTCACTATCCACCATACTAATTAATCTGCGCCAGAGCCATCTCCCACGCTTACCCGCTCACATGGTCTGTCCTGATACAACTACACAGATTACACCCACATCCTTTTCAAGATCCCCAAGACCTTGGCTTCTCCCCATCATGGCCACACCTCAGGGCACACAGATTCAAAATACTACCTGGCAGCTAACCACCTTCTCCTAAATCCTGTTGGAAGCAGAATCCTGATTTCCAGTAATACAACACTCGTCCGTCCACCAACCCACCTCTTGGCTGTGCTCCCTAAATCACACTCTCACAGCACACAGCGAAGTGGTGAACCTCAGATGCACCATGGATTATGACAGAATACTCTATCACCACCTGAACGCTGATCATATATCCTGTCATCTACACCTCTACATCTGCCTATCCTACTCTCACTGAGTCAGTGCTGTTGCAATGTTGGCAATTATTCTCTCCCACCTAGACTGCTCTTACTCCACTTACGTGGTAGCCCCTGCCTATCAGCTCAGAAATTTACAAAAGATCCAGAACAACACAGCCTGTCTCATCCTTGCACTCACCCCCAGGGAACGCATGACTCTGCACTCCGGGTGCTCCACTGGCTTCCCATTGTCTGACGCACTACCTTCAGGCCCATTTGCAACACCAACTGTGCCATCCACAAGATGTGCCTTGATTTCCTCCAACAGTGGCTCACAGGCTACAGATACTACAGAAACCTGACATTATGCTCTGCATCACTCCTTGTGATCCCATCCGTCAATTTTACTAGAATTTGAGGTAGTCCTTTCTACGAGAATGCTCCCACACTCTGATACTCCCTCTCACTCAGCATCCACCAAGTGGTGGACCACCTTTCCTTCCATAAGGCACTCAAAGTCTGACTCTTTCCTTCCCGAAGCCAAACAAAGTCCACACCCTGTGTAGTGTCCCAGCCCAGATTGCCCTTCTGGGGACACACTGGTGGCCCATGGCAGTGTTGTACTTCATGTCATGACTGTATTGGTTTACAGGAGTTCAGCTTGTTTTGGCCAGCAGTGTGCCTTGCCAAAAGGTGTACATTAGCTCATTTGAATATGGATGGCAGGGTAGTCTCCCTGTATGCCTCCCTGTACTCCACAGGAACGATTTAGCATACTTGGACCATCGAGATCGGTACTGACAGACTTTACCTGTGTTCCACATACAAGTCACGTGATGTTTACTGTTGGTTTTCTGTATTTTTTCTCTCATCTTCAATGTTTTGCATAGGGGCGCACTGAAAAGTAGATTTAAGTATTCTGCCGAATACTGAATAGTTGGACAAGTATTCAGCCAGAGCCGAATATGGAGCCAAATAGTTGACTTTTTAATTAATAAAGATAGGCACACAAGAAAATCATTTTGTACATTAAAACACACATTAAAATACATATATCCATTCTTTATTGCATTTCTTTTTTTTTGTTGTCTGTTGTCCATGGAAGATGTTTGTGTAAACATGAAAGAATACAATATTAGAAAATAAACTGTTCAATAGAAGCACAGTTGGTATAATTGTGCATTCATAGGTGTTGCTTGTTGGGCCAGGCCCAAGTAACTAAGACTAGTGAGCAGAGACTGGGATGTCTCTACTTGTACTTTAAAATGTCCCTTTTGGGCCTGCCTAGTTTAAGCCTTTCTGGCCACAGCAAGGCACTGAAACACAAAAGGAGTGCTTACATCAAATAGCACCCTGCTGACTGCTGAAGTGTTACTGAATGCACACCTTTGGATTTGCTAGAGCCATGCTTTTTACCTGTGGTGCTGAGAGATGAGGCATTTGGAAAAGGTATTTTCATTAATGGATTGTATTTTTCCTTTCTGGTGCGTGGTGTTTTGGCGCATGGTGAAAGACACCAGATAAAAATATATAGGGAATACTCAGTACCCCATGCTCCCCGGCTGACCCTTCAGGGACGGGACAGTTATGATTTTCAGATCTTTAATTGGTGTGTGCATGTTAATTTTACTTATTTGCTTCACTTGTACATCCATTTGGTCCAATGTTTCTAAATTGTAAACTTGCATCTCCTCATCTTTATTACACAAATATCCCTCTTTTTTTAACTCTCTAATGTTGGAAAGAATATTTCTGCTGAAACAGACTGGGGACGTTTTGGTTACAAATATTTTTGGAAAACTCTCAATCTGCCACTTTACTCAATTCAAAGGGTCTCATTTTGGCCACATGAGCAAGTTGAAGAACAGGAATTGTAACCTATGTTTTGATATTACAAGTACATGTCTGCCACATGCACATTTCCCACTGAGCAACCTTGCTCGCTTTATAACCTTGGCCTGCAGGCTGATTACAGGCTGATTACAGTTCTTTGCTGCAAGTACACCACTTCATGAGATATTTTACTCCAGGTTTGGCACTTTATGGGATCTCTGCAGCAGTTATATTATTCCACTTAATTATATTACTTGAATTGAGAATTAGAATCTGTAATGTTCAGATTATTCGCATAGGTCATCAGCAGATCAATAAGTCCTTAAAGAAAATACAATTTTCCAATACTGAGTTTGTAAACTATTGATCCAACTCAATGGTTTTCAACTGCAAAATAGAGGGGAGACATCTCACTGCACATCAAAAATATTGAGAGTGTTGCTTCTGCAACCTCCTGCAACCTCCCCAGCAAGCCACCAGATTAAGCTCGGTGTGTCCAGCACATGAAGGCCAGAGACTTTGTTTCCATGTTCACACCTCTGCTCTGCCTGTACTCAATCAAACAAGTGACAGAAGCATTTGTTTAATGTTCCTTTTAAAGGATAAACATGACATGCCTGAATGATTCCAGGCACTGCAGTCAAGGCAGTGCTTAATGTATTTTGGAGGGGAAACTATTTGGGTTTGAGTGAAAATTAAGTATTCAACAGAAGCCGAATATCAAATTTTCATCTGGAATTCCGCTGAATACTTACTTGAAGCCAAATTTCAGTACACCCCTAGTATTGCATGACTTTTCTTTACAAAGTTCTTCAAATCTTGCACTGAGACTGCACTGTATGTGAATTTATATTGTGGGCACATGCATGTGAAACACCATCTTCTTCCCACAGCTTCTGTTCATCTGAAGTCCCTGCAAGAGTTTGCACTACACCCTATGATTCCCGCCCCCTTCCTGGGAATGGCTCATCCTGGGTATGGGCTCTGATAGAGGGGGAAGTGGCAGCTGGGGAGTAATGGCCTGTCCATGATCTATTGTGTCCAACAAAAGGGAAGGTGGGTAGTGTGGAGTCTGGAGTGGGGATGCCACAGCCTTATATGCACACGGATTGAGGAGCTGGGACTCTTTCCTGGTTGCATGCCTTGGTGTGTTGACACTGTTGGTCGGGGGATGAGAAGCTGAGGAGTCCCCTTTAGCAGGTAGCCTTTATTTCCAAGTCTGACCTTCACCCTCTCCCCTTTTGTCTTCCTTAACCCCCAACCTGTACTATATTGCCATCAGTGTGCTTCCTGGCCTCTCTGCCACAGCTTCCTTCTTTTCCTCTCCTTCTTTTATTATGTTATGTTACTCAGATTTGTAACATGCACCTACTCCCAAAGTCATATTGGCACAAAGATAGTCATAATAGTACAACATCAATCTAGTGGACTAATCAAAGACCAGAGTTTTTAACAAGCGATGAAAATGCAGGTGGTTCATGGTCAGCCTCAAAGTTAAAAGGGTACCATTCCATAACTTACTAGGGGCCACCAAAAAGGCTTCACCGCCCACTCTTTGAGGACAAAGTCAGAGGACAATGACCAGACAGTCACTGATTGACCTAAGAGCGCAGCCACGAATATAAGGAGTGACTTTATCTCACAGGGAATCGCCACCAGCCTGATAGTATGCCCAGTGTACAAGACAGAGATATTGAAAGACTATTCTTTGTTTCACTGGGAGCCAGTACAAAGAACGTAGCACTGGGCTATTGTGGGAACCATAAGGGGTGGCTGTCCGAGCAGCCAGGTTTTTCAGCAGTTGCAGGCAATGGATTAGGTCTGAGGGCTGGGCCAGGTAGAGAGCATTACAATACTCCAGCCTGCTGGAAATAAGAGAAGCCAGAAGTGGATGGTGAAGAGAAGGAGGAAGAATGAGCAGGATCGTCCAAAGGACCCGCAGTAAGAAGTGGCCAGTCTGGCATACTGCACTCACCTGTGACACCATGGACAGAGAAGCAGAGAGATAGACCCCAAGATTTGTAACTAGCATCACTGGAATAGCCAGTCACTCAGTGAGGATGGCCAGAAGGCAGAGAACCAAGAACAGGATTCAGAGAATGCGCCCACAACCAGGACCTCAGTCTTGTCCCTGATCAGTTTGAGCCAATTGGGATCCATCTACTCCTACACAGCCGCCAGGCAGTCACACAGATGGGACAGCACCTCCTCCTGGTCCTGATCTAAATGGACCATGACTGGCGTGTCATCCACATATAAGTAGCACCCAAAGCTGTGAGAACGGATGAGGTCAGCCAAAGGCTGCACATAGAAGTTAAATAACATCGGAGACAAGGCAGAACCCTGAGGGACACCACAGGAAAGAGAAGAGAGAGAAGAGAGAAAAGGAGGTAAAGATACTGATTGGTCCCGATCAGTCAAAAAAGAGGTAAACCATGCCAGGACAGGACCCGAGATGCCGATAGACAGGATATTAGTATATTGTGGTTGACAGTGTTGAAGGCCACTGATCGATCGAGCAGAATTAGGGCCCCGCACACCACATCCAACAACCAGTCTGGACATATCATCCATTACTGAAAATAGGACACTTTCGATACCTCTCCCAGAGTGGAAATCTAACTGAAAGGTATCAAGGACAGAGCAGGACTGAAGAAACCCGGACAGAAGTGGAGATATCAAGGTCTCAAGATGCTTCATAAAGAAGGGAAGTAGAGAGATAGGGCGGAAGTTGGACAGAACAGATGTATCCAGTGACAGCTTCTTTAAAAGAGGGACCACAATTGCCTGTTTAAGTTCTTTAGGGATCACACCAGAGCAACAAGAACGGTTTACAGACTGGGTCACCAGAGGAATAATCACAGGCAAGAGACCTTTAAGAATAAATAGGGGAATAGGGGGGGATGGGGCTGCGGATTTCAGGTGAGCAATGGCCTTCAATACTGCCTCATCATAGAATATTGGGAATGTAGCCCAGCCAGAGGTAGCTTATTAATGCCATGCCATTTCCTCTTAAGAACCGTGCCTCTAGACAGTGAAGGAGGGGAAATTCCGAGGGGTACTGATAAAGGGATCAGAACGTGGTGGGAGCAAGGGACAGACACTAAGGGGTGGACTACCAGACCTGGGACTGCAGAATAAAAAGACCCAGGATCCCCCCAAGAAGATTGGTGGGTTCAGTGACATGTTGGGTTAAACCCAGATCCACCAAACCCTCAAAAAAAAGCATCTACAGTAGGGACAAGAGGAGGGTTAAACTGGATATTAAAGTCACTTAACACTATTAGATTTACATATTTCAGGTGAAGCAAAGCCACAAGTTCCAGGAAAGGAAGCACAAAATGTGTATACATGCCAGGTGGATAGTAGACCAGCAGAAAATGAACAAAGTCGGAAGCAGAGATTTCTGTATCTGTCTTCCTCTCTTCCCCTTCTCTCAGTCATCACCTACTCTAACAACCTCCTTCTCACCCCTCATCTCCCCTCCAGCAGACTCCTACTTGCTCCCCACTCCCACTCTCCCTCCGCTCCCCATATGTACGTGTGATCAACTTGACTCAATCAGTGCATAACCCTTCTTTCAAAGTTGCCTAAATACACAAACTAAATATATTTAATTACAATAGGTTAATAATTGATCACAAAAATCTAGGTTTCCCCTAGTATACACATAAAAAACATGTTTTCTACATATCTTACCGGTGTGTCTCAGAAGTTTCTTCAGACCACCTTCAACTTTAAATGTTGATCACGCTACTGCCATGACGTAAAGTGCATCAAAATAAACACCCACTCACTATTCTGAAAGATACAAAGGTATCCTCACCTCTGTCCAGGAAGTGCAACTTTGAAATGTTATGTGTTGCGTGCTTTTATACATATCCTTTGCGCTTTGCACATTGTGTTGCGCATCTTGTGGCAGTGAGATCACAAGGCTTTCGTGTGCCATTTTGCTCAGGGAAGTTGTGGTTAGTAGTACATGAATTGGGTTAGGTTTGCACTTGTCTGGGTGTGTTATTATTTTATGTGGCATGTCGATCAACATGCCCATTATTCCTCGCTCGTTCTCGTTTTGCACATGGAATGTGAGTATGCATGTTTGCCCCCTTTTTGTTTCTTTGCGCTGGCCCTATTGCGTCGCGCAAAGTGCTCAGAACCACGCAAAGTGGTGAAGGACCTCCGCAAAGTGAGTGCAGACCCATTCAAAACCCGATCCATGTTTCGGCAAAATGAGTTTTCCACGCAGCAAAGTGCACTTTTTTGGTACAGAGTGCCGACCCAGGCTCTATGTATCAGTTTGGATTTGTGAAAACGGCTGGTAGAGACTTGAGGGAGAAAAAAAGGCTTATTTGTTAATCTATTTATCTATGTATCCTTGCATATTCATTTTATTTCCCACTTCCCATGCTTTGTCCATGCAACGGCATATATAACAACATCTCCAACAGCATGTACACAGACAGAAGAGCAGATTTGACAAACTGATTGTGCAAAATTAAACAATCATGTTTTCATGATCCCATTGAATGTATTTGTTTTTAAAACCTAGAAGTCACTGTAACATCAGTTCCATTTACACTTGAACTATTATACATTGAAAGCGTGTGAAACTGTTGAACAACAATAAACCATGTTATATCACGGTCCACAATGAAAGAAACGCCTAACTGGCCAGATCACTGCACACTTTCTTTTAGAATGTGCAGAAGAAACCTTTGCCAGCGCCCTCATAGCTGATACATCTAAATGGAATTCGTTTCAAACAAAGCAAAAGAAAGAAAACCAACGCATGCCACCCGCTTCTTTGTCCACCCATCCTGCCCTAAACCGCTAAAACCACGGGCTGCTCATTGTTCCTCCCAGTCAGCTTTGCTGGCATTACTCTTCTACCTCTGCGTTCAGTTTACAAATAACCCCTACAAAGCAAACACTACAATCATGTTGCGCTGTATTTGACAGGTTCAGGGCTGTAGTGAACACATAACATTGCAATCCCTCCCATCTAATAAGTAACATCCAAAGGATGCATGGCTTTTTCATGTACTCTGAACATGCATCAACTCTACATCGTGACTGGTGCTTCTGCAGTTATTACTCTATACTTCCGGTCCTTCTTGGAACCTCCTATGGGGATATTGATTCTGTATTATCTTTAGTATCTGCCCCAGCTACACCTCGTTTTGTTCTTGGAGACTTTAATATACATTTCTCTTAATATGGCCCATTGCCCTGTCATCAGATATTCTCCATTCATTTTTATAGCCTTAGACTACTGTCTTTGCCAGCTACGCATACTAAAGGCAAGGTTTTAGACCGTGGCTTTATTTCTGCAGACCTATCTGTCATTAATCCTATCCAGACTGATGATCTCTTCTGCTAGTCATTTCTTGATATCTTAATCTTTCATCTTACTTTCATCCCTTCTTCTGCTGGTTAACCATAAATCTTTATCTTTTTGCGATATAATATTCAGAATCTTGATCACTCTTTTTTCATTTACTCAATTTCATCAAATCTGTCTGGTTTCTCTGATTTTCTTGCTACTAGCATTGTTTCTGCATTTCACTCATCTATTTCCTTGTTCTTCAATACTTTGGGTCCATTGTCTGAATTTATGCCAAAGGGTAAACCTCTTTGTCCTTGCTTACCTGATTCTCTCATACAACCGACGATTCAACTTCATAGAGCCAAGTGTAAATGGCTGAAACTTCAAAGCACTGCCAATTATTAATTGTTGTCAGTGCTTCTTCACCCGGTCATCCTTCTTCTCAAATCAACCAAGGCTAACTAATTTCCTGCACCCCTAAACACTTTGCTAACTTGAGAATATCAGACTTTAAACCCCAGCGCCTTTCTGATTCAGGAGTGGATAAGTACAAGATCATTATCACTTCCACTTCTTAATGACCACTCTCCTCTTTTAGTCCTATTTCTCACAGTGATGTGATTACTTATATTTTTTATTCCTATCCAACTGCCACTGCCTCTGACCCTCTTCTAGCTCCCCTTATCAAATCCAGTTTCCTTGCCTTTGTCTCTTTTTCAACCACTCTCTTTAATTATTATTATTATAATAACTGTAAGCGGTTATTTATAACACGTTTAATACCAAATAGGTTTCTAAGCGCAGACCGGGATTCAAACATGTGTTGCTACTGTCTTACTTCCAAGATGAGCACATGCCACTGAGCTATACTATACTATCCTCTGCCTTCTAGTTATTATACCTCTTCCTTTAAAGTCACTATTGTAATCACACTTCTTAAAATAATCTTCTCTGGATCCAGTGAAAGGTTCACTTTTTGGTTCAAAGTCTTTCCTCACTTATTTTTCAATATTGCTTGAACGACTAGTCTATTCCAATTTAGTTTTCATTTTATTTATGTATTTATTTTTTGCATTTGTAGAGCGTACTACAGCCCACAGGCATTGAGGCGCTGTGAGAAGACGTAAGAAAACTTGATTATGGGTTACAGAGATGCGCCCCAACAGAGATGCTTAGTACAAAAAGTTAAGTTACAAGATGCTTTTAATACATTGTTACAAGAGGCAGGCAAAGGGGTTCATAGATATGCGCAAGAAACCTAGACAAAGAGCCTTGTTTTGATGGTTTTTCGCAATCCTGAGTGAGAGTCAATGGCTCTCATCCTGCATAAATTACTTCCTCACATCAATTGAGTTTTCGTTCTGAAAACATAATTTTTTCTGTTTCAAATCGTTTTCTTCATACCGGTCTCCCTACACTCTTGTCTATTCTTGTCTTACTTGCTCTTAGTGCATTTGATATGGTGGATCATCCTACTCTTCTTTCCGCACTTTCATCCTTGTTGTTTTCTTCAGTGGTTTCTTTCCAATCTTTGTGACCACTCATTTGCAGTTTCTTGGAAGGATTCTGTCTCTCAGTCACACCATCTTCCTTGTGGTGTTCCCCATGGCTTTGTTATAGTCCTGCTCTTATTTTCACTTTATACGTCACGTTTGGCCACTTTCATTCTAGACCACAGGTTTCAGGTTCTTCCGCATGCTGGTGACATGCAGATTTTCATCTCCTTTACTTCATTGGGCGACTCCATTCATGAATGACTCTCTTCCTGTCTTTTTGCTGTAAATTATGGATATCTTCGTACATACAGTTCACTGAATCTATTCATTTAGATAAATGTAGATATTGAGGGAGGGGTTAATGTGGAATATTCAACAAAAACAACGACATTTGGAATGCAAAGGGTACTTAAAGTAAAGTATTAGGCAGAACAAAAAGCTAGTGTCAATAAGAATGCCTTGCAATGTATTTAACTCTTTTAAATAGTTGATCAGCAATGGGTGTATTTCATTGTTTATGTGAAAAGAGTGAACACTGCCTCTATAGAGTAACCTTTGGTAGGAATGAAGATTATGCATTTGGTAATAATGTATTTTTCACACTTCCTTGCTATGCAAGTTTTGGTTTGTAAAATATTACAAAATTGTGTAAATTGGCAGGTAATTTCTGTGGGGGTGTGTGTGTAGCATTGCACTCAAACCAGCCAATTGTATGATGTATGTATGCTGCATAATGGTCTGGCATGATATTACAACATGTGTGCAAGATTATGTATTCTGCGGTGAAAGTGTTCCTACCTTGATACACTTGTTAATAAGTGGTTTAGTTTGCAATTGTTTTTTCTATCAGTCATAAAACTTAAAACACATTAATACGATACATTGGACATTTCATTCTATTTTTAACATGTTCTAAAAGTTCAATGGTCACAAATGCATGAATCAATCTGAGTTGCAGTTGAAATCTTTTGGTTGGCATTCCTAATGGCCATACATTCCATAACAGGTTTTCATTTGAGAAGCTGTAAGAATATCTGAATTGCAGAAAAAAGAAAAATGTGCTGTTATTTGTTATTTGCACTTGGATTTCTTGTTGTGCTTTTGTGTATGAGAGCAAGAGCAACAGTCAGCTGTTGTGAGTCATGCAAGTAATTGTCTTCTACAAGTGGTGACAACTGAAACAGCAGATTAACAGCATTATTAGCATAGCAAAATAGTTGTGTTCTCAACTTTGAACAGACCATATCTTGTGGTTTCTCACTGTGTTGTTCATTTTGTTAATGTTTTTCATTTTCTTAGCAGGTACAGGGAGTTCTGAAGGTGTTTGATATTTTGCAGTTAGTCTTTCCAAAGCTTTTGTTTTGGGTTTACTGGTTACAACTCCAAGTGAGGGGTGTGCAAAGAATAAACTGTATTGTGCTTGAGATTTTAAAGGTTGTCTAAACTGACTTTTCTTGCATCATACTTTGGTAAATTGAGTTGGTAAGTGGACCAATATGTGAAAGTGACTCATGACTCAGATCTTCTTCGAGGACTGTGTGACCTATACCAGCAAGTGCATAACCAAGGCTGAGACCAGGCGTCTTGAAAATATTAACTGCACATCCAAGAGAAAAAAATAATATTTCTCCTCTTAGGTACAAGTCTTTGAAAAGTAGGAAACATACTGATATATGGGCAATTTGGTGTTACATTTGTTTGGTTTTATGCAGTTTGTCAAATTTCACAATGGCAAACTGGATATCATCTGGATTTGAATAAGGTTGTAAGACAACCACAGTGTACATTGCTCCATGCTCTACATCTAGCTACATTATAGAAAGACTCTCAGGTTGAGGAAAAGACACAATTCAATTTGTAATCTGGCTTATTTGAATTATCCTATTTGGTCTTGATGAAATATTACGTGATGGAACGTATGGGGTGTCAAGCCATGTCCTTTTAATTTGTCACAAATGTTGATTTGGATTATGGGCTACATTTAATATTGAAGAATATTTTTCTTGAATTTTGCATAGACTGCCAGTCCTGCCATCAAGCACAGCCAGTGTATGTTTTGGTGTGTTTAGTGGTACATGAGCTGAGAACCTGCTTTTTTTCTTTGGCACAGTGTTCACTGGCTAGCTTTTTTAATGTTGATTTAGCATGCTAATAAACTATAACAATTCTGATCCTTTTTAAGTATTTAAGCATAGTTGTTGTGGCCTAACGCACATTTTGCACTAAATAAATTGGCCTTTTATATCACATGTCAGGGCACAGCCTACTCTCAAAGCGCAGCACCAGGTATGGAACCCTTCTGGCTCACTGTTGGCTTGCTTTCAAGACAATCATATTGCTCCTGAGCTATCTCCCAGGTGCTCACTAGTTCACAGTATTGGAGGTTAACCCATTAATCTACATTTTCTATGTTGCATAAAGTGGTGCAACATTTCTTATGGGTTATGGTATGAAAACAGGTTGTCCTTTGATTGGTGTTAACTGGAAGAGTTCAACAAACACAGTAACATGTTTTTCTCCAAACAGCATTTCAGATGGATTACTGCATTCTAGTGTGAATGAAGACTGGAACTTTAAGTTAGAAATCATGTTCACCTAAGAGATATTCTACCTTTTCTCCCTTGCACACAAAGGCTCACCGTCTCAAGCACCCTGGTCCTTTCTAGGCTGAACTACTGCAACAGCCTCTTACTCAATCTTCCTACTTCTACTCTCCGTCCGCTACAACTCATCCAGAACAAGACATATCCTTGGCCTCAAGCCCAGGGACTGCATCTCTCTGGCACTGAAATCCCTCCACTGGTTTCCTGTGGCTGCTAGGATCAGGTTCGAGACCCTCTGCATAGTCCGCAAGGCTTTCTGGGACCAGGGCCCTCACTATCTACAACACTTTCTTCCTAAATACTCTCCTTCTAGAGCCCTTCACTCATCTTCCCCGAACTCTTTTCTGGTGAGCTGTTTTTCCAAGTAGAGAGTTTGGGGTAGATCTTTATCCTCTGCTAGTGCCTCCCTCGGAACCAGACTCCCTGCATCTCTACGCCTTGAGCTGGACCTCCTTAAGTTCCCAAAACTCCTCAAGACCTCCCTCTTCTCTTCCACTTTCTCTCTCCATCTCCCCTGCTAACCTCCTCTCTTTTTTTCTTGCCTCACTCCTCCTTCTCTTCCCTAACGCTGTTCAGTTTTTGCTGACTGGTCGGCTGGTTCACCTCCAGAGTGTCACAAGTCCCATGCCCCCCCGCCAGTCTTTGCACTTGCCTCCGGGCCTCTGGACTGTGGTCAGCACTACTCCACTTTCAGCATATGTTCCATGAGAGGGGTAACTTCTCTCGACTTAACACAGGGCCCTGCTGGTTTGGGCGCACATGTCCCTCCTCCCCCTCACTTCCATCTGTACACTTGCATGACCTAAGTTTACTAAGCTGTAAATTCTGTCCTGCCCCCCTATTGTCTCCCCTCCCTAATTTGGCTGCGCCTGAAAAACTTCATGCATTTGCACTAGGAGAAAGGCTGCCAGGGCTAGTATGCTAGGTACTTTTTTGTTAGATAATTTGGAAACACCAAGGCCTAAGAATTACTACTGTATACCCTTGCTCTTTTCCCACCTTGAAGCACTTTGATGCACCTCACTTGTGCAATTACAAGTACAATTACAATTACCTGACCTATAAGGTGAACCTACATTGCATGCAAACTGTTGCCAAGTGTGTGTGCAGCTCCTGCACAAAGCATTCAGCATTCTAGAAATGTTTGATGTCTGTCGGGTAGGACAACTACAATGTAACACCAACTATATTATATGCAGCCGGTCCTGTGGGGACTGTAACAACAAATAAGAAATTGCTAGGTGTTGTTTTGGTGGAAGAAGGTTTGGTTGATTGAATCATACAACTTTTTGGAGGAGCCAGTCTAACCACTAATCTTCAAGGGAAGAAGTCGACATTTGGTGCACATGTATTTTTTTGTCATGGTATAATGCATGCTTCAGTTCCTTAGTGACTTGAATGTAAATGCTGAGTTGTTTATTGAGGTACAAGAACTGCCAAATCGTCTTCTGCCTCTATCTTACAACATGGTTGTTTTGAATCTCATTCATTGCATTCCCTGCTTTGTTTTATGAGTTGTACTCTGAGAGGTTCTTGGAATCTTACAATGGATGACTGACTTCCAGGGGGTTCATGACCCATTTCCCTAGCCATTTGTTCCTCTTTGCTAACTTCATTTTCACAGTTAATGCTTGTTTTGATTACTCAAAAAGGCATTTGGATAGCATTCCACTCTCATTACATTTCTTATTCAGTTCACCAACGTTTAAACAACTACATGAAAGAAATGTAGTAGAATTCATATGTGTCTGTAGACTGGCAAGACAATTTGACATGGATAATCAACCTCGCTTTTGAATTGCTGGGTAGACATACTTTATGATTTCAAATGCCATATCTACCAAATGTTTCATCCATAGGCATTTATTTGTATGTATGATGTATGTATGCTGCTGAGACTTCCCATACTAGCATATGTGTTCCAAAGCAGAGCTTCTGTTTGGATAGTATGTGTCAAGGAGGTTTGTTTGAAGGATATCTAGGCTCTGTGGATCCTGCACAGAAAGACATTCAATTTCTTGGAAGGAGATAGTAATCTTTTTCAGGATAACGCTGGACCAAGTCTTAGCTTATATTTTGCGAACTACCATACAGTACTGTGCCTGTTAAACAGTATTTTGCGTTTTCCACAGCATACTCTCTAAGTGATAGCACTGCATGCCAAATGTACACAATTCTCAAGAAAGAATATCTTTTAACTCACTCTTTTTATCATTGGTGAGGTAAGCAGTGCCATACTTTTCTCCCACTGTCAAGCTATCCAAAACTAATTAAAAATCCACATTGTCATTCCATTCCACATCGGAGCAATGATTGGTTAGTAAACATGAATGTTTAGTGTACTTAGAGGATTCACCTCTATTGATATGTACGACTCTTTGGAAGACCATTGACAGAAGATATAACACTATTCAACTGACCTTTAGAACATTCAGGTCTGGGAAAACAGAAATTACATTAAATTCAATATTTGCCTAAGTTTCTGTAACTGCATTTGTAGTATTTGGCAATCTTATCTTGTTGGAAATTTAGTATCTTGGTGCGTAGCTCTTTAATAATGCCTTTGAAGATGATAACACATGTGAGTTGCTTCTCTACATTTTCAAAACGGTGAGTGCCAAGTCAAAATACGGGAGCACCTTTGATCCTACACATCATGTGATTTATATTTGTTTTACCAAAAGAAATGTTCAACCTCTCCAAGTGGACAACAATCTCTGTTGCAGATGAAATACAACATGGCAACAAAGCATTGGTGAAAGTAAAGTGAAATGTTCTCTAGATCTGTTGAACAAAGTTGACAATGCTTTTCAAATCAATATTTTTGATGTTTTGATTTGCAAAGTCTAGGAAGTCATGGACATTTTACATGCTTACTCTGCACAACTAAGTGTGAAACACCAATTGAGAGGATCACGGTTCCTTGGCATACAGTGAATACCACCATGACACTCGAACTAGTAATAGTTTATAGTAAGCACATTTGTAAAGATGTTGCCAATTCTTGACTCTAACATTTCATGTTTTTCCTTCATTTTTGGACTAGTTCACTTACTGAAATGTTTGCAAAGTGAGTGCCAGTTTTCAGTGTATGGGCAATACCACAGTTTAAGGTTGCCAATACACTCTCAAACATCAGATGAACACAATGGGCCTCATTATAAGTTTGCCGGTCCAGTAACAACGGTACCCGTAAACTTACCGGTACCATTGTTACCGAACCAGCAAACTACGAGGTCTGCGAGCGGGTGCCTTTTTTGCCTGCCAGGTCTGACCTGGTGGCGAAAAGGCACCCACAAGCAGACCATGTTGGATGCACCAGCACCATTCACGAATGGTGCGGGTGCATCCGACCTCTCTATTCTCATTGAGTCCAATGGGACTCAAATGGGAATGGGGAGTAATATTTTCCAGCGCCCGGGAATAGGTAATTACTGGGTCCACCGGGGCTGTAATGTCCCGGCAATTCCCCATTCCCGGGCACAGAATAAAAAAAGAATACGGTGGCTGCCATGGTGGTTTTACCAGCACGGCTACCAGCGTAGTCATAATTAGGCCCAATGTTGTCATATCCTGGTATGTTCAGAGTCAATCATAGAGATCATTACTCAGACCTGGTGATTTGCAAAGGTCTCGCATCTATCTGAGTGGAAAGATTTTAAACATGTTCCCAAAACTCTCAAAAGACAATGTTTTCTAAAGTATATTTGATATATTTCCAAATCATTTCCCAGGATGTCTCAGGAATGCAATGGGTGGATTGTTTAGTGATCATATATGCAATCCTTAATATTAGGATGACACCCTCAGATTGGCCAGTTTTCACAATGTATTTGGATAACTCCATGTATTTCTTTTTTAACAAGTATGACTTGGTAATATTCTTTATCCGTGTTAAAATACATTGTGAGCCTCCTTCATTTTGCATAGAGCAACTAGTTCTTGTCACATGTTTATCTTTGATATTCAACTAACAAGCACACTCAAAGATTGATCAAATTGAAATTGACTGCGTACTTCTAGAGTTTCTACATTATTTTTGTGGTCCAGTGGTAAATATACAATTCTGCCAGTGATGCCTCTGAGTAATCCAGGGCGGGGGGTGGAGGGGGTTATTTGGAAATGTGTGTGTTGGAATCATACAATTGCCTGGAAAGAGCATATTTTTTTAATAATGGTGATCTCATGTATATTTAATTGTTGCAGAGCTTAAAGAAGTGTACATAATTCTGAGTTGTCAATTACAACTCAAGCGGGCAGGAGGTTGACGTCAAGCTTATTATAGCAGTAAGTGCAAAATAACAATGAGTTACCAACATCATATTTATCTTTTACTGTAAGGTACAAGACCAGTTGAAACCACTGTGTTGGATACTGCCTGCCTGTCAACAGTGATGTGATTTGTGATGTCAATGGTCTGCTTAGGGGCTGCACAATCAGGGCCGCATAGTTAAGGTGGTGTTAAGGTGGCATAGCTTCCAACCGCTGTCAATGGGTTTGTTGCATTACATCAGCAACTTACTGCCACTTCAACTAAAGTTTTCATACTACTTCTCAAGAGTCTTGTTGCATCAGATTGTTTCACCTTAACAATGCTTCAACCAAAGTTGTTTTCACTGAATCTATATGTACATATGTACTTCATTAATAATATTCTTTGTACATAATATGTAATATTATAATGTATTTTTCCTCCATTCATGGAGCCATGACATTCCAAAAAAGAATGTATGTATATGTGTGTGTGTGTGTGTGTGTATGTGTGTATAGATATGTGCACATATGCATCTATCAATACATATATTTAGTGCTGTATTGTTTGTGTGCGTGTGTGCGTTGTGTGTATGTGTGTCCCTGAATCAGTGAAAAAAGGGACTTCATGCTTAAGTTCGCATTAGAAAAACCTAGGAAATAGAATGAAAAAGCATTGTTAATGGGACAATATGATTGGGTTGCCTTGATGAAAATCATTTAAATATCACTGACATTCTTTGTGGAAGGGTTGTAATTTTTACAATGTATAAGACACAATCTAAAAGCAAAAAAGAAAGTCTGGTTATCAATCCCAAAGGAACCATAACTTAGCCACTGCACTACTCACGATGCTGCCCATTTGAGAATAGATTAAGTAAAAAATTATGTCATTCATGACATGGCTATTAGATATAACAAATTATATCCTGAGTGTCATCACTGATAACTGCATGGATGATGTCACCCATCACACTGATGAAGGAATCAAAAATGATAATATCTATACATTCATTGAATAATCATCAATGTCATAACTGACAATAAAAGTAATTTAATTTATAACATCAAAATTGACATCACATAAAATGCCATCAATAGGTATACACTCTGACACAAAATGGAGCTCCAAGAAAAGTATTTACATTTTATTACAATATTCATTATTTAAATTTTAAAACAACATTCTGGATGCTGTGTTTAGTGTGGCTAATTTATATATGTATATTTGAAAACTTGACATATCGGTTTTTACACTAGATGGTATTTGGTGAAAAATAATTTCAAATGTTCTCTGTCACAGTGTAATGTATGTCATGTGAGAACGTAGCAAGGAATGCACTAAACCTTCAAGGCAAAGGAAGTTCTACTTGTACAGTGAGCTTTCTTTCTTATCTGTGTCAGAGCCATGGATGTGACCGTGCAGGGGGGACGGGGGGGTAATGACCCTTCTCAACCTAGCGTAGCCATTCTACTAGGGCAATGCCAGAGCCAGATGTAACCCAGAAGTGGTTTGGGTGACTTTAGTGGGGTTCATGTCTCTAGATCCCATGTATGCATGCAGTCATGGATCTACATTGGTTCCCCAGAGCCACAGTATTCAGAGTGGCTGGGTATACCGCTGCACAAGACACAGATACTAAAGCTACCAGCATACACCACCCTACTGATGCCACTGGAACAGCTAGTAGATCCCAGGGAGCAGCACTTTTGAAAGACCAAAAACAAGAACCACAAGTAGCACAATTCAGCTGGGACCAATGGCCAAAACCAAGCCTGGTTTGGAAGTGTAGAAATTATTATCTTGTAAAAAATACACTTTACCAATGTCTCTTAGAAGATCCCCAGACTTTTGTAGAGGAGCAGTGGATAAGTATCGGGAGAGCTAGAGCCCGAAAGTAGCAGCACATTATTTGGGGAGACCAAGGAACACTCCCCAAGATCATTGAGGTATTGTTGAACCCGATACTAATCCTGTGGGGATATGCGTGCTAAAAGTCAAAAAATATCCTACAGTGGGATGGCTTGACAAAGAGTGTAGACTACCTAAGGCGAACCTACAAAGCCTACTCAGAAACCTAGAGTTGCCTAAGAGAAGAGATTGTTCAGACAAGGGCAAAGTATAAAGTACAGATTAGAAAACACAAGATAGAGCTGCACAACCTAGAAATAGCGAGTACAAAAATTACTCATGTAACTTTTGGAAAGAAGTCAATGGCCATCCTTTGTATAGCGAACAAATAGTGGGAGTGAAGTGTGGTATTCAAGACCAGATATGTGTGGAATATTTTAGTAAGTTTTACCAAGCAGAGGGAGGGGAAAATAATGTTATACACGCCCTGCTGGAAAATCAGAGAAAAGTGGACAATGTAAAGGGTGAAGTTTATCTATCACTTGTAGAGGTGACAAAAGCAATCCAAAACGCAAAAAGAAGGCGTGACCCTGGCAGTGACCGAATACCGGCCAAGTTCTATCAAGACAATGGCAAAATGTGGGTTCCAATTTTAACAATCCTGTTTAATGAGATAATGAGCATGCAATTGATACTAAAGGAATGGCGAAGAGAAATATTTGTCCCAATCTATGAAAAAAGGCAGCAGAAAAACACCACAATCGTACCAGCCCATATTATTCTTGAGTGTGTAACAATTAATGAAATTCTATCCCCAATCCAACTGGGCTTCAGGCCCAAATTAGGGACTATGGAACAGTGTCTAAATCTGTATATGATGATCACCCACTCCCTGCATATTAATCAAGCACCTATATACCTAGCATTTATGGACCTGAACACTGCCTTAAACAAAGTAAACCAGAACAAATTGTGGAATGTGCTCAGGTCATATAATTGCCCAGTTGTTATATTGGACACCCACAAAGCCTTAGATAGAGACAATGAGGCCTGCATCCACTCTGTTAGTGAAGGACATTGTATAGCCTGGTTCTCGATTGAATCAGGGGAAAGGCAGGGGTGTGTTCTGGTACCCCTGCTTTTCTCCCTGTATATCAACAAACTTCTAGAGAATTTATTGGAATGTAACACTGATGTACCAATAAGAGGAAATCTCCTGATTCCTGCACTCATTTATGCAGATGATACGGTTATTATTGGACAAACCACTAGAGCATTACAGATGTTGGTAAACAAATTTTCCACCTATATTACAGATTTGGACCTGAACGTTAACACTATTAAATCAGCAGTGATGGCGTGTTTAGGAACGAAAGAGCATGCAAGTTACCAATAATATGGTGTGATGGATTGGCGATTCCAAGAGTGAACCAATTTGATTATCTTGGGGTGCGTTTTAATGAGAAGTTCAATGGGCATGCAGAATGGTTGGGAAAACAGTTTCCTGTAATGAAACCATTGGTTGGCAGCATTTATCTATTTATGAAGCAGCACAAAAAGCAACCACTTTGTGTTGTGGAAAAACTCTATTGTTTTCACATTGTTGGGGCAATTAAATATGGTGCTGCAATGGGTTGGGTATGAACATTTGGGAATATTGCAAAAAGAGGAAAATCTCGGTTGGGTTTACCTATGTAAGCATCAAATTTTGCTTCACACAAACTGGTCCTGATGTCTTGCAAGTTATGGTTGTAAGTATGGTTTAACCCAAAGGCAAGGCTCACACAGAAACTGTTAAAGGACCTATTGGGAAAAAAGGGTGCCAATAAAGTAGGATCGCTTGAAAATGTAAAGAAAATGCTAGGGAAAGTGATTGCCAGTAGTATGACCATTGAACCCTTAGCACTACAGAAAATGTCAGGTGACTACTCCTAACAAAGAGACTAATAGAGTGGACTAATGATACCAGAGAAAAAACAAGAGCTATTTAAAAAACAAATAGAGAACTAAAGAGAATATCGTCAAACAATACAAAGGAATATCTTGGGCCTCATTACGAGGTGGGAGGTAAGGGATTATCGGCATCGTTAAGGGCAACGGTGCCGGTAATCCCTTACCTCCCTACTACGAGTTCCCTTTGCAGGTCCTTCCTTGACGCCTGGTTTTTGCAGGCGTTAAGGACGGGACCCGCAAAGGGACTCCAGAGCTAATAACGGTACTGCAACTTGCGATACCGTTATTAGCACCTTCCCTATTCCCATTGAGCCTTATGGGGGCTCAAATGGGAATGGGGAATGGCCCTGGTGAATGGGGAATTACCGGTCCCTCCGACCTCGGAATGGACTGGTAATTGCTCCATTCACCAGGGCGTAGTCGGAAGGGTTTTGGAGGCAGCCATGGAGCCAATAGCTCCATGGCTACCTCCAACCTCGTATGAGGCCCCTTGTCTGGATGAACTGGAAGTACCAGATGGCTCCTATTACTAGAGTGTGTGTTGGGTGCCTAGAGCTGGGTGATGTTCGAAGCTGGAGAACGGGCAGGGACTTTGAATCTAAATGACCTATATGTCATGCTGGGCTCGAGGACATAGTTCATTTCCTATTCTTCTGTCTAGCTTATTGTGGTGTAAGGAAAACATACTTGCTACCACTGTTTATAAGAAAAGGCTTTTCCCAGCATAGGGCAGCACTTTACAATCTGCTGAACGCATTATCGCCAGGTATGGACTGGAATGTATCCCTATACATAACAAAAGCTTGGTGAACACGAGAAAGGGTACTAAGACTAGATATATTTGTAAGAAGAAGTAATGATGAAATCAGTCAAGCCGATCTTAAAATGTTAAGGTACTCATTGGGCTGTACATAATGCTAAACCGTATTTTACATGTCATTTTTTCAATGAACTATTGTTTTTATTATTTTCTAGGGTGAGGGAAAATAGTTATCTAATTATTTCAATAAGTTCATTATCTTTTTCTTACAAGAATAAAATGGTGCTATGCAAGTGATATTGATTTTTAATAGATTGTGTCTAATGGTTGTAATGGTTTTGCTTGATGTAGCTTTAATGGATTTATTATGTAATCCAAAATAAAGAATTTACTACTACTAGTCCCCAAGATCCATATGGACAGTGCCTTACCTGATACCTGAAGGGAAAAGAGAGCAAACAACACTAGAGGCTACATTTCTAGCTGGACAGAAATGGAGGCTAAAATGCATGTAGCATTAAGGGTCTGTATGAAAACTCACAGGAAGAACTCCACTCAAAAAGTGGAAGAGATATGAGGAGTTTGGTGTAGATAAAACAATGTCACGGATGGTTTCAATAACTCCCAGACTCTTATTGAAGATCCAAGGGTTTCTATTTTAGAAATAGAAAACATGGTTTCTCAAGGCTTCCTAGTTTTACCTCCTGTGGGATCCCACCTCCCTAGCTCAGTAGGCCCTAACCCGAGGATATGTAACTGGACATTGGTAACTTCTACTATCTAAGAGATAGCTAGGGTGATGGTCTAAAGACAAAAGACTTATCTATCTGGCTGCCTCTGGTGTTCTTCTAAGGGGTACATAATCTAACCCTCTTCAGACTTGCTCAATAGGTATAATGATGTCCTTGTGCAAGTAAGAAGCACCCTGATCCATTCTCTCACTCACATGTTCCCTCTATCTCCTTTCCCTGATTTCACTACTCCTTTTATCATACCCCTTCGCTATACTCTCACTCAATCGTTTCCCTGCTGCACCTTCTATCACACCCTCCACTCTTCTTACCCTCCTCTCTCTTCCCTTCTGTCCCTCCAATGTCTTCACTATATCTTCACCTCTCCTACCTCTTCTCTTCTAATCTCTGTGGGTCAGAAATGTGAAGCAGCCAATGTTTAGATTATTTCTAAATAAATGCCATTTTATTAAATCAGTAGTTTCAATAAATGCCTCAATATCTCTACCCTGACAAGGATTTCCCTGCCTTAAGGAAACAAAAGGAAACACTCTAACAAAGGATATTTGACCCTCACACTTGTGCATAAAATACACAAGAAAGCATTTGGCAATTCATAGCAACTATAATTGCAATTGTAATATTCACAGTCTCTCTTTATAAAATGAGTGAACTTCCATTCCCTGGGGTTTATGTTGGTTTCAGTTCCAACGTTCAACAAAAACAAACAAGAAAATCCATGTTTATAACAAGGTTCCAAAACAGTTCTTTGCACCTTCAACGTGTCAAAAGATAATTCCAATAATACAATGTCCAACAATAAAAAGATTCATCTTCTTCCATGAATATATATTTTTAGTCCATCAAATAGCATCCATTATATTCTTGATCTTATAATTTATAAGACTCAAAGAAACACAGCTCCTTGATATCAGATTTTATTATCCCTCCTCTCAACACCATAAATCACAGTTTGCATCTTTGTCAGGATAACTTGATATGATATGGCATTTATAATGTGCCTGTACACATGTGTTTTAAGGTGCGATGAGTCAAAGGAGGGGGAACAAAGTGAAGCCAAAGACAACAATCTTACTAGGCCAGTTGACATTGAGATCGTGCAAGTGCAGGGGAGGGGAGAAAGGGGAAAGTGCGGGGGAAATGGGGAGGGGGCAGTGCAATACATAGGAACACTAGTACAAATAATTAAAAAAAATAAAACAATAGGTAAAAAGTGCGACCAGCTTGTGGCAAGTGCAGGGGAAAGTGCAGACATCAAGTGTCAAGAGCTTGTAGGGGACTGTAGGGATCCAGAAAGAGCCCCCAAATTCAGGGGTTACCTGGGAGGCAGTGCAGATGTGCAACCGTCAGGGGAGGTGACCTGGGCACGAGATCATAGGGTAGCAAGGTGACCAGTGCAGTTTTCAGTCAGGAGTTCAGTAGGGAGAGGAGGAGAGAAAGCAGAAGCAAAGAGGAAGGTCTTGAGGTGCTTACGGAACCAAAGATGGGTCTCCTCATGTTTCAAGGAGGCAGGGAGGCTTTTCCAGATGGAGGCCCCACCCGAAAGAAAGAAATCTACCACCAACTCATTGCTTGGAGAATCGACTGACTATAAGGGAGTTGGAGCCAGATGAGCGAAAAGATCGAGAAGGAAGAGAGTTGAAGGTATTGAGGCCCCAGGCTGCAGAAGGCCTTGTTGGCAATGCAGAGGGTTTTTAACTTAATCCTCGCAGCCACTTGGAGCCAGTGCAGAGATTTCAGTCCTGGAGGGATACGATCCCTGGGCTTGAGGCCAAGGACAAGTCTTGCAGTTCTGTTCTGGATGAGCACTTCACAGCAATTCCACTTCTACCTGGTTCATTCTCATGCCAGGTCTTTTTTGACAAGGATTCACCATGCGGGTCTACTCACCTGCCTGATAGTTTTCCACAATCAACAGTGCTTTTGAAGTACTAGATCTACTCTCAATGGAAATTCCCAACAGCTTCAGAAGTTAGCAGTTTTATAACTTTCAACAACTTTCGAGAAAAGACAAGATTCACATGATTGTACTTTAAAACTTCCATGCAAACAAGGCACTCTTCTTCTGAACATTCACCTTCCAGAAGGGCAGCTTTGTTGCCACTCATGTCTTTCTGCCAGAACAGCTTCAGCAGTTTCAAATTTTATGGCTTTCAACAACTTTTCAGTTAAGAGAAAATTCAGATGACTGCTCTTTAATATTTCCATGCAAGCAAGGCACTCTTCTGAACATTCAACTTCCAGAAGGGCAGCTTTTTGCCACTCTTGTCTTTCTGCCATGACCATAACCAAATACCATTAAGGATGTCATTCTAACTTTCCTCCTTTTGGCTTTGACAATTCAAGTTTTTATACTGGCTTGATTCTATGGAAGAATCGTAATCAAGGAGCTTCACCTTTCAATATATTGCATCTGCCTCTTCTCTTCTTGTTAGCCACAATAGATTATGTGTATATGATGTCATTTATAACACGCATGTACACAAGTGTTTCTCTGCCTTGTTGTTACTCTCTTTTGGCTTTTGGCAATGCTTGTACAACTCTTGACTTTGGGCAATGGTTGCACCACTCTTGGCTTTGGGCAATACTTGTACGACTCTTGGGTTTGGGCAATTTGGGTAATGCTTGCACCATTGATGGCTTTAGACAATGCTTGTGCCATTCTTGACTTTGGCAAATGCTGTTTGTTTCCTGGAACTCACAATCATTACAGTTAAGTTACTTAAATTCAATGCTACAATGTTATCTGCTGCTTCACAATTGATTCTTCAGTTAACGTTCATGTTAAAATCACTTTTAGGTATACACAATTAGTATTTCAGCTGTTTTCTTCAGTTTAATATTCAATCTGTTATTTAAGCAGTTTCACTCATACACAAGTGTTAGTTTTGTTACAGTCGTTGTCCAACAATCAACGGTTGGTTTTACAGCAATTTCATTTGCATGCAAGTGATTTTTCATTGCTACTGTTGCCTGTCTTTGTGATGCAATGTTAAGAAGGATTTCTGAACTCTGACCTTGAGAGGCAGAGGTTCAGAAGGCCAACATATTTTCTTGGAAGAGGGTAACCTCTGGATAAGCCAGCCCAATCAGGGTAGCTATGGCAGGCAGTCAAGACTAAGTCTCAGGAGGGGTGAGGGTGACTGAAGGACCTCAATGAGCACACAGAGCAAGGACACTTACAAATTACTCCAGACAAGTGTTATATCAAAAATATAGACACATTTTTAGCATGGCCTCTGTACCATAGACCATAGCAAAAGAATCACAGTAACACTAAGTAAACCAATGCATCACACTCAATTCTATATATATATACAAGACCATGGGGGGTTTAAAGGGTTAAATGGAAAAAATATGTCGACAACCTAGATGGGAAGGAAACAGGCAGTGCAGTTAATCTTTAGGCCCAGTTCAACATCAATAATTCACCTAAGAGGCAGTCCAAGCCCTACTAAGTGAGGAGACTTGTGCTCAATAGTACATGCACACGCTTGTGCCAATGGGCGGGATAGGATCTCTTCAAGGGTCTCTAGCAGCTCAGGAAGGTGGATGCAGAACATGTTCTCACTATTCAAAAAGGACCTCCACTTGAAGGCAGAGGCAGTTCAAAAGTGCTGGATGGAGTCGCTATTTCGCAATTGTTGCGGAAAGGAGAGGGGCCCCCAGGAGCCATTTGTACTTAAAAATTGGGCTCTTATGCTAGGGGCCAACAGTTGCGGTAAGGAGTACGCACCGGTCCACGATGCAAGCAGACCCAAACTTCGCCAGTTCAGTCCACTTCGCTGGCAGGTTCAAATGCGGCAAAAAAAGACGTCTCAGCACCTTTCAGTTCCTATGCTACAGTGATGGTTCCCAAATGGGACAGTGGCGATTCCTCCACTCCGGGTGGAGGAATCAGCCCAGTTTCACTGCAGAGGGCATCAGGGGCAAGAGGGTCACAAATGCAGTGAACTTGCACAGGTTGTTGCCGCATCAGGGCAACGCGGTAACCACGTTTACTCCGGTCCTGGCGCACTCATCTCACTTCAGACCTGGGAATGCCAAGTGTATGAAATTTGGTGTGAGTGTGCTGGGGACACAAAGCTAGCAGTATACCAAGGTTTGAGGGCCTCCTCGAAACAGGGGTGGTGACAGAGCAAAACAACTGGGTAAGCTGGTCAGTCCACTGGTTGGCCCAGGGACACTTCCGAGAAAGCTCACTTGCAGGGTTTCATGAAGGTGCCGGGAAAAGTTGGTCCCACTATTCCAATGGGTCAAAGCATCTTCACAGACCTTCTAGGATGACCAGATGCAGAGGAGTTCCACGGGACAACAGCGGGCTCAGGGTGCCAAACCTTCCAGTGGGTCACCAGCGTTTCCTCGACTAAGCTTCGTAATTGCAGGATACTTGGATCCTATCCTTTGTTCAGTGAGAACTCAGGAGATCGACATGGTAGTGGTGTTTTCAGCCTCCTCTTATCCAAAGTTCCCTTTGAGCCAAAATGAGAGGACCCAATAGGAGTTCTGCTCACAAACACACACTCCATTCGTGGACCAATCACGAACCATGGTGGTCCCAGGCATTCATGGCACTCCAGACTCTCTGGCACCCAGGATGTGTATTGGAATCAGACATTCCAGCCCACATCCTGGAGGCGCACACACATGGCATGGAGAAGCGCGCGAAAACATTGGGATTCATGGGAAAGTGCATGACCAAATAAGGACTGGCCCGGGTCGACTCGACCTGGGGAAGGTGAAGGGGCAAGATGGTCAAAGGACAGGACAAAGAACCTTGTGGCATGGCCATTTTGGAGCCAGGCCACCTATTCGTGCCAAACGCGGTTAACGTGATTAACATGCCAGGAAAGGGTTAAAAAGAATGCGAAAAGATAGCTGCCACCAGTGCTGTCCATGACACACCTGCACAGTTCATACAAAGTCCAGCAAGAGTATCTAGGGCCTTTGGAAATGACTATAGACCCACGTGTGCTGTATGGTAAGATACATTGCACACTTTTTACATGTTGCAGAAAAGTTGCAACAGGAGGAAAGGACTAAGTGAAACAAAGTCTCCCAGTACTGACTGTCTTAAGGGCATGTCAGTTTCCTCATAAAACATGAGCGAAAGCCCAGAGGAGTGCAGCTGAAGGCTGTGCTTCTCTGGCAAAGTCCGTCAATGGTGTCTAAACAGCAGCAAAAATATTGGGGGTTGACACATGGAGGGAAAATTACATACAATTATGAAATCTTTCCTAAAACACAATGGATTAGATTGGTAACACTCACCGGCTTCTGTCTTTGATTCCTTTGCATGCTGCAGAACTTCCACTGCTTTGGTTTCCTCCAAAAGGCCACACTTCTGCGCTGAAGTTGCCTTCATTCCCGCCAATTATGTATGGAGTTCGGTTTGCTCCTGAGACCCTCTGGTGCACACCAGCCCCCAGCCACGGTCTCAGCACGTTTCCAGCTGTGCAGTCTCTGAAATTTGGTTCACATGTGGGAAAAACTTCTTCATTCCTGCTTTCTGCTGCACAACCACTGCACTCCAAATTTATGGGGAAAAGGACCCTGGCAGGACTGGTAACTGGACTGGTAACTGGAATCTGCCCTGCAGTTGTTCCAGTGCCCTCTCTTTTCTCCAACTTCTACTTTGACTGTCAACAATGGGCGTGCTGCTGCTCTCTCCTTCTGCTGCCACTGCTACTGCTACCACTGCTCCATCTCCAACTCCAACAAATGGCCTGCACCTGAGGGGGCCTTTTAAGCCTCTCTCAGGTGTGGGTAATTTGCCTTAACAAGGTGAGTACGACTATGGTATAATGCTTCAGCTCTCTTACTCATCCCTGTACTTAGGGATTTATGGAACTTGATGTCCCCAACAACAGGATTAGGTTTTCTAGTCAGCTTTCAAATTTAAAAATCAGGTTACTTTCTTCTAAGTGTATTTATGAAAACATCACAAGAATTTACTAGAAAAGGGGCATGCAGTTTATTTTAGCCATTATTCACAGATGTCCTCTCACTGTACCTCTGGGAGTTAGGATGATTTCTAACTTCGGAAGGTTCAGATGGGCCTTCATTTCCTAGGATGTTTAGGGATTTTACTTTAGTTTTATCCACATTAAGATGTTCAGTTTGTGGATTAGACATATCATAACACCAATAAGCCATTACATGCCAGACAGACAGGACGACACCTTCTCCCAGACCCTATCTAAATGGACCAGGACTGGTGTCTCATCCGCATATGAGTAGCACCTGAAGCCATGAGAGCGGATGAGGTCAACCAAAGTCTGCACATAGAAGTTACATGACATCGGAGACAAGGCAGAACCCTGAGGGGCACCACAGGAAAGAGAAGAGAGAGAAGAGATAGAAGGAGGTAAAGATACTGATTGCCCCCGATCTGTCAAAAAAGAGGTAAACCATGCCAGGACAGGACCCGAGATGCCGATAGAGGCCAGACAGGATATTAGTATATTGTGGTCGACAGTGTCGAAGGCCACTGATGGATCGAGCAGAATTAGGGCCCCCCCACACCACATCCAACGAACAGCCTGGCCATATAATCCAATACTGAAACTAGGACACTTTCGATACCTCTCCCGGAGTGGAAACCTGACTGAAAGGTGTCAAGCACAGAGCAGGACTGAAGAAACCCAGACAGAAGTGGAGATATCAAGGCCTCAAGACGCTTCATAAAGAAGGGAAGTAGAGAGATAGGGCGGAAGTTGGAAAGAACAGATGTATCCAGTGACAGCTTCTTTAAAAGAGGGACCATGATGGCCTGTTTAAGTTCTTTAGGGATCACACCAGAGCAACAAGAACAGTTGACAGACTGGGTCACCAGAGGAATAATCTCAGGCAAGAGACCTTTAAGAATAAATAGGGGAATGGGGTGGATGGGGCTGCGGATTTCAGGTGAGCAATGGCCTTCAATTCGGCCTCATCAGAGAATATAGGGAAGGTAGCCCAGCCAGCGGTAGCTGGCTGGCTACACCCCACGATGGTCCTATCAGGGCTAACTTGTGTGAAATTAATATTGTTTTGAATATTAAGAATTTTGGAATGGAACTCAGCAAGTGCATCACAGTTGCACTGAGAAGCAGGCGCTGTGGGAAGAAAGCAAACTGCAGAAGAAAATGATTTAGTGACCTTTGATTGATTGAGTGCTGTTTCATTCTTGAGAGTAAAACATGTCTCTTTGGCTGACTTAATAGCCAGATGATAGTTTCTGGAGAGTGTGGCGAAGGCCAATTTATCACAAGGACTGTCAGAAGAGCGCCAGTTGTGCTCTGCTTGGCAAAGCCCCAGTTTAGCCACTCTCAGCTCTTCGGTGAAGCATCCCTGAGACAGGCACCCATTCAACTGCATTGTTTTAAAGGGTGCCAATTGATCGGCAGTAGCTAGCAGTGCCTGAGATAGGGTGGCAAAATCCACAGGCAAGTCACTCGGACATTTAATCTTCACTGCAGATGCCAGGACAGACTTATCAATGCCATGCCATTTCCTCTTAAGAACCGTGCCTCGAGCCAGTGAAGGAGGGGAAACTCCAAGGGGTACTGACAAAGGGATCAGAAAGTGGTGGGACCAAAGGACAGACACTAAGGGGTGGACTACCAGACCCGGGACTGCAGAAAAAATAAGATCCAGGATCCCCCCAAGAAGATTGGTGGGTTCAGTAACATGTTGGGTTAAACCCAGATCCACAAAACCCTCAAAAAAAGCATCTACAGTAGGGACAAGAGGAGGGTTAAAGTGGATATTAAAGTCACTTAACACTATTAGATTTGCATATATCAGGTGAAGCAAAGACACAAGTTCCAGGAAAGGAAGCAGGAAATGCGTTTAAGTTCCAGGTGGACAGTAGACCAGCAGGAAATGAACAAAGTCAGAAGCAGAGATGCCTGTATCTGTCTTCCTCTCTTCCCCCTTCTCTCAGTCATCACCCACTCTAACAACCTCCTTCTCACCCCTCATCTCCCCTCCAGCAGACTCCTACTTGCTCCCCACTCCCCCTCCGCTCCCCATATGTACGTGTGATCAACTTGACTCAATCAGTGCATAACCCTTCTTTCAAAGTTGCCTAAATACACAAACTAAATATATTTAATTACAATAGGTTGATAATTGATCAGAAAAATCTAGGTTTCCCCTAGTATATACATATGAGACATGTTGTCTACATATCTTACTGGTGTGTCTCGGAAGGTTCGTCAGAACACCTTCAACTTTAAGTGTTGATCACGCTACTGCCATGACGTAAAGTGCATCAAAATAAAACACCCACTCACTATTCTGAAAGATACAAAGGCATCCCCACCTGTGTCCAGGAAGTGCAACTTTGAAATGTTATGTGTTGCGTGCTTTTATACATATCCTTTGTGCTTTGTACGTTGTGTTGCGTATCTTGTGGCAGTGAGATCAAAAGGCTTTCGTGTGCCTTTTTGCTCAGGGAAGTTGTGGTTAGTAGTACATGAATTGGGTTAGGTTTGCACTTGTCTGGGTGTGTTATTATTTTATGTGGCATGTCGCTCAACATGCCCATTATTCCTCGCTCGTTCTCATTTTGCACATGGAATGTGAGTATGCATGTTTGCCCCCTATTTGTTTCTTTGCGCTGGCCCTATTGCGACGCGCAAAGTGCTCAGAACCACGCAAAGTGGTGAATGACCTCCGCAAAGTGAGTGCAGACCCACGCAAAACCCGATCCATGTTTCGGCAAAATGAGTTTTCCACGCAGCAAAGTGCACTTTTTTGGTACAGTGTGCCCTTGCAGCGTGCAACACTTTCTAGGACCCAGCCTCTATGTATCAGTTTGGATTTGTGAAAACGGCTGGTAGAGACTTGAGGGAGAAAAAAAGTCTTATTTGTTAATCTATTTATCTATGTATCCTTGCATATTCATTGTATTTCCCACTTCCCATACTTTGTCCACTCAACGGCATATATAACAACATCTCCAACAGCATGTACACAGTCAGAAGAGCAGATTTGACAAACTTATTGTGCAAAATTAAACAATCATATGTTTTCATGGTCCCATTGAATGTGTTTGTTTTTAAAACCTAGAAGTCACTGTAACATCAGTTCCATTTACACTTGAACGATTATACATTGAAAGCGTGTGAAACTGTTGAACAACAATAAAGCATGTGATATCAGGGTCCACAATGAAAGAAACGCCTAACTGGCCAGATCACTGCACACTTTCTTTTAGAATTTGCAGAAGAAACCTTTGCCAACGCCCTCAAAGCAGCTACATTTAAAGTGGAATTTGTTTCAAACAAAGCAAAAGAAAGAAAACCAACGCATGCCACCCGCTTCTTTGTCCACCCATCCTGCCCTAAGCCTCTAAAAACATGGGCTGCTCATTGTTCCTCCCAGTCAGCTATGCTGGCATTACTCTTCTACCTCTGCGTTCAGTTTACAATAAATAACCCCTACAAAGAAAACACTACAAACATGTTGTGCTGTATTTGACAGGTTTAGGGCTGCAGTGAACACATAACATTGCAATCCCTCCCATCTAATAAGCAACATCCAAAGGATGCATGGCTTTTGCATGTACTCTGAACATGCATCAACTCTACATCGTGACTGGTGCTTCTGCAGTTACTACTCTATATTTCCGGGCCTTCTTGGAACCTCCTATGGGGATATTGATTCTGTATTATCTTTAGTATCTGCCCCAGCTACACCTCGCTTTGTTCTTGGAGACTTTAATATACATTTCTCTTAATATGACCCCATGCCCTGTCATCAGATATTCTCCATTCATTTTTATAGCCTGAGACTACTGTCTTTGCCAGCTACGCATACTAAAGGCAAGGTTTTAGACCTTGACTTTATTTCTGCAGACTTATCTGTCATTAATCCTATCCAGACTGATGATCTCTTCTGCTAGTCATTTCTTGATATCTTAATCTTTCATCTTACTTTCATCCCTTCTTCTGCTGGTTAACCATAAATCTTTATCTTTTTGCGATATATTATTCAGAATCTTGATCACTCTTTTTTCATTTACTCAATTTCATCAAATCTGTCTGGTTTCTCTGATTTTCTTGCTACTAGCATTGTTTCTGCATTTCACTCATCTATTTCCTTGTTCTTCAATACTTTGGGTCCATTGTCTGAATTTATGCCGAAGGGTAAACCTCTTTGTCCTTGCTTACCTGATTCTCTCAAACAACCGACGATTCAACTTCATAGAGCCAAGTGTAAATGGCTGAAACTTCAAAGCACTGCCAATTATTAATTGCTGTCAGTGCTTCTTCACCCGGTAATCCTTCTCAAATCAACCAAGGCTAACTAATTTCCTGCACCCCTAAACACTTTGCTAACTTTATTCTTCCTAAACTTGAGAATATCAGACTTTAAACCCCAGCGCCTTTCTGATTCAGGAGTGGATAAGTACAAGATCATTATTACTTCCACTTCTGAATGACCACTCTCCTCTTTTAGTCCTATTTCTCACAGTGATGTGATTACTTATATTTTTTATTCCTATCCAACTGCCACTGCCTCTGACCCTCTTCTTGCTCCCCTTATCAAATCCAGTTTCCTTGCCTTTGTCTCTGTTTCAACTTCTCTTTTTAATTATTATTATTATAATAACTGTAAGCGGTTATTTATAACACGTTTAATACCAAATAGGTTTCTAAGCGCAGACCGGGATTCAAACATGTGTTGCTACTGTCTTGCTTCCAAGATGAGCACATGCAACTGAGCTATACTATACTATCCTCTGCCTTCTGGTTATTATACCTCTTCCTTTAAAGTCATTACTGTAATCATCTCTGAATCCAGTGAAAGGTTCACATTTCCATTCAAAGTCTTTCCTCCCTTATTTTTCAATATTGCTTGAACGGCTAGCCTATTCCAACTTAGTTTTTTTGCTAAACTGCATAAATTACTTCCTTCACATCAATTAAGTTTTCGTTCTGAAAACAAATTTTTTTCTGTTTCAAATTCTTTTCTTCATACCGGTCTCCCTACACTCTTGTCTATTCTTGTCTTACTTGATCTTAGTGCATTTGATATGGTGGATCATCCTACTCTTCTTTCCGCACTTTCATCCTTGTTGTTTTCTTCAGTGGTTTCTTTCCAATCTTTGCGACCACTAATTTGCAGTTTCTTGGAAGGATTCTGTCTCTCAGTCACACCATCTTCCTTGTGGTGTTCCCCATGGCTTTGTTATAGTCCTGCTCTTATTTTCACTTTATACGTCACGTTTGGCCACTTTCATTCTAGACCACAGGTTTCAGGTTCTTCCGTATGCTGGTGACATGCAGATTTTCATCTCCTTTACTTCATTGGACGACTCCATTCATGAATGACTCTCTTCCTGTCTTTTTGCTGTTAAATTATGGATATCTTCCTACATAGTATGTCTTAAGCCTAATAAAAACAGCAATTCATTTTTTCAGCTCATTTTTCAATTTCTCCTCCCCTGCCTCTATCCTTTCCTCCTCTCCAGCTTACTGTTGGTCACCATACATGCAATCTTGTTAATATAGCTCTCTTCTTGACTTCAGCCTCATATTACCACCATTTCAATCCTGTCACTTCCATCCTTTCAAATTTAGGACATTGTGGCATCTACTTACATTTGCTTCTACCAAAATACTCCAGGGTTAAACTGGGGACTGACTTTTTCAAACTGGCTTATTCTTTTAAATACATTTGGATTTTTGACTATCTTAATCCCTGACCTTTTCCCAGAAGTATGGCGGTGGTGTTGTACAGATGGGGGCATGAACTTGGCATGTCACATTTGCCTGAGCCAATAATAAAACATAAACATTTTCTACAACTATGTGCTGCCAATTATTGCTGTGGGTCAGTGATTTGGTTTGGGGGTGAATCAGCTACCAAGGCTGGCATCTGCTTTTTTGTTGTAATATGTATTGCTACTATGTGTTAAGTTGTTATATTAGTACTTTGTATAATTATGTACTAGAATACATATACAATGTTATGTAATGGCAAATGTATGATGTTTTCTTACCTGTTATGTCACTGTTGACAGATTTCTATTTTTGAAGAAGTGTTCATATTTATGAGTTATGCAATTAGGTCCTGAATGTGGCTGTAGGTTTCATTTGAGATGTAATTGGAACTGGAGGAGTAACTGTGAGCTGTTTAGAGCTTGGGTAAAGATTTCAACTGTGTGCATGTTAATTAAAGATACATCAATTAAATGTGAACCAAGGTTATTTTTGACCCTCATAGATCGTAGATTACATTTTCTACAATGTAATACAGCACTTGCATGTATAGATCATTTGTGTAGTTTCCAGCAGTATTTCTTAAACTGGGGTCAAGAGGGGAACAAAACTAAGGAGGCGATCAAAAAGCATGTCTGAAAAGGGAACAACGAAAGTAATACCGTATTAGAATACCTTGCAATGCACCTAAGTTTGCTAAAATTCTTAGGAGCCAAATGACATATCCTGAGTAATAATGTGAAAAGAGTTCACACTTCATCTATTCATTTAGATAAATGTAGATATTGAGGGAGTGGTTAATGTGCAATATTCAACAAAAACAACGACATATGGAATGCAAAGGGTACTTAAAGTAAAGTATTAGGCAGAACAAAAAGCTAGTGTCAATAATAATTCCTTGCAATGTATTTAACTCTTTTAAATAGTTGGTCAGCAATGGGTGTATTTCATTGCTTATGTGAAAAGAATGAACACTGCCTCTATAGAGTAACCTTAGGTAGAAATGAAGATTATGCATTTGGTAATAATGTATTTTTCACACTTCCTTGCTATGCAAGTTTTGGTTTGTAAAATATTACAAAATTGTGTAAATTGGCAGGTAATTTCTGTGGGGGTGTGTGTAGCATTGCACTCAAACCAACCAATTGTGTGATGTATGTATGCTGCATAATGGTCTGGCATGGTATTACAACATGTGTGCAAGATTATGTATTCTGCGGTGAAAGTGTTCCTACCTTGATACACTTGTCAATAAGTGGGTTAGTTTGCAGTTGTTTTTTCTATCAGTCATAAACCTTAAAACGCATTAATACGATACATTGGACATTTCATTCTATTTGTAACGTGTTCTAAAAGTTCAATGGTCACAAATGCATGAATCAATCTGAGTTGCAGTTGAAATCTTTTTGGTTGGCATTCCTAATGGCCATACATTCCATATCAGGTTTGCATTTGTGAAGGTGTAAGAATATATGAATTGCAGAAAAAAGAACAATATGCTGTTATTTGTTATTCGCACTTGGATTTCTTGTGTTTTTGTGTATGAGAGCAAGAGCAACAGACAGCTGTTGTGAGTCATGCAAGTAATTGCCTTCTACAAGTGGTGACAATTGAAGCAGATTAACAACATTATTTTCATAGCAAAATAGTTGTGTTCTCAACTTTGAACAGACCATATCTTGTGGTCCCTCACTGTGTTGTTAATTTTGTTAATGTGTTTCTTTTTCTTAGCAGGTACAGGGAGTTCTGAAGTTGTTGTTTGATATTTTGCAGTTAGTCTTTCCAAAGTTTTTGTTTTGGGGTTACTGGTTACATCTCCAAGTGAGGGGTGTGCAAAGAATAAACTGTATTGTGCTTGAGATTTTAAAGGTTGTCTAAACTGACTTTTCTTGCATCATACTTTGGTAAATTGAGTTGGTAAGTGGACCAATATGTGAAAGTGACTCATGACTCAGATCTTCTTTGAAGACTGTGTGACCTATACCAGCAAGCGCATAACCAAGGCTGAGACCAGCCCGCTTGGAAATATTAACTGCACATCCAAGAGAAAAAAAGAACATTTCTCTTCTTAGGTACAAGTCTTTGAAAAGTTGAAAACATACTGATATATGGGCAATTTGGTGTTACATTTGTTTGGTTTTATGCAGTTTGTCAAATTTCACAATGGCAAACTGGATATCATCTGGATTTGAATAAGGTTGTAAGACAACCACAGTGTACATTGCTTCATGCTCTACATCTAGCTACATTATAGAAAGACTCTCAGGTTGAGGAAAAGACACAATTCAATTTGTAATCTGGCTTATTTGAATTATCCTATTTGGTCTTGATGAAATATTACTTGATGGAACGTATGGGGTGCCATGCCATGTCCTTTTAATTTGTCACAAATGTTGATTTGGATTATGGGCTGCATTTAATATTGAAGAATATTGTTATTGAATTTTGCATAGACTGCCAGTCCTGCCATCAAGCACAGCCAGTGTATGTTTTGGTGTGTTTAGTGGTACATGAGCTGAGAACCTGCTTTTTTTCCTTGGCATAGTGTTCACTGGCTAGCTTTTTTAATGTTGATTTAGCATGCTAATAAACTATAACAATTCTGATCCTTTTTAAGTATTTAAGCATAGTTGTTGTGGCCTAACGCACATTTTGCACTAAATAAATTGGGCTTTTATATCACATGTCAGGGCACAGCCTACTCTCAAAGCGCAGCACCAGGTATGGAACCCTTCTGGCTCACTGTTGGCTTGCTTTCAAGACAATCATATTGCTCCTGAGCTATCTCCCAGGTGCTCACTAGTTCACAGTATTGGAGGTTAACCCATTAATCTACATTTTCTATGTTGCATAAAGTGGTGCAACATTTCTTATGAGTTATGGTATGAAAACAGGTTGTCCTTTGATTGGTGTTAACTGGAAGAGTTCAACAAACACAGTAACATGTTTTTCTCCAAACAGCATTTCAGATGGATTACTGCATTCTAGTGTGAATGAAGACTGGAACTTTAAGTTAGAAATCATGTTCACCTAAGAGATATTCTACCTTTTCTCCCTTGCACACAAAGGCTCACCGTCTCAAGCACCCTGGTCCTTTCTAGGCTGAACTACTGCAACAGCCTCTTACGCAATCTTCCTACTTCTACTCTCCGTCCGCTAGAACTCATCCAGAACAAGACATATCCTTGGCCTCAAGCCCAGGGACTGCATCTCTCTGGCACTGAAATCCCTCCACTGGTTTCCTGTGGCTGCTAGGATCAGGTTCGAGACCCTCTGCATAGTCCGCAAGGCTTTCTGGGACCAGGGCCCTCACTATCTACAACACTTTCTTCCTAAATACTCTCCTTCTAGAGCCCTTCACTCATCTTCCCCAAACTCTTTGCTGGTGAGCTGTTTTTCCAAGTAGAGAGTTTGGGGTAGATCTTTATCCTCTGCTAGTGCCTCCCTCGGAACCAGACTCCCTGCATCTCTACGCCTTGAGCTGGACCTCCTTAAGTTCCCAAAACTCCTCAAGACCTCCCTCTTCTCTTCCACTTTCTCTCTCCATCTCCCCTGATAACCTCCTCTCTTTTCTTCCTGCCCCACTCCTCCTTCTCTTCCCTAACGATGTTCAGATATTGCTGACTGGTTGGCTGGTTCATCTCCAGAATCTCACCAGTCCCATGCCCCCCGCCAGTCTTTGCACTTGCCTCCGGGCCTCTAAACCATGCTCAGCACTACTGCACTTTCAGCATATGTTCATGAGAGTGGTAACCTCTCTCCACTTAACGCAGTGCCCTGCTGGTCTGGGCGCACATGTCCCTCCTCCCCCTCACTTCCGGCTGTACACTTGCATGACCTGAGTTTACTAAGTTGTAAGTTCTGTCCTGCCCCCCTATTGTCTCCCCTCCCTAATTTGGCTGTGCCTGAAACACTCAAGCATTTGCGCTAGGAGAAAGGCTGCCAGGCCTAGTATGCTAGTTACTTTTTTGTTAGATAATTTGGAAACTCCAAGGCCTAAGAATTACTACTGTATTCCCTTGCTCTTTTCCCACCTTGAGGCACTTTGATGCAATTCACTTGTGCAATTACAAATACAATTACAATTACCTGACCTATAAGGTGAACCTACATTGTATGCAAATTGTTTCCAAGTGTGTGTGCAGCTCCTGCACAAAGCATTCAGCATTCTAGAATGTTTGATGTCTGCCGGGAAGGACAACTACAATGTAACACCAACTATATTATAAGCAGCCGGTCCTGTGGGGACTGTAACAACAAATGAGAACTTGCTATGTGTTGTTTTGGTGGAAGAACTGCCAAATCGTCTTCTGCCTCTATCTTACAACATGATTGTTTTGAATCTCATTCATTGCATTCCCTTCTTTGTTTTATGAGCTGTTCTCTGAGAGGTTCTTGGAATCTTACAATGGATGACTGACTTCCAGAGGGTTCATGCCCCTTTTCACTAGCCATTTGTTCCTCTTTGCTAACTTCATTTGCAATTAAAACCTTTCACAGTTAATGCTTGTTTTGATTACTCAAAAAGGCATTTGGATAGAATTTCACTATCATCATATTTCTTATTTAGTTCACGAAGGTTTAAACAACTACATAAGAGAAATGTAGTAGAATTCATATGTGTCTGTAGACTGGCAAGACAATTTGACATTGTTAATCAACCTTGCTTTTGAATTTCTGGGTAGACATACTTTGTGATTTAAAATGCCATATCTACCAAATGTTTCCTCCATAGGCATTTATTTGTATGTATGATGTGTGTATACTGCTGAGACTTCCCATACTAGCATATGTGTTCCAAAGCAGAGCTTCTGTTTGGCTAGTATGTGTCAAGGAGGTTTGTTTGAAGGATGTCTAGGCTATGTGGATCCTGCACAGACAGACATTCAATTTCTTGGAAGGAGATAGTAATCTTTTTCAGGATAACGCTGGACCAAGTCTTAGCTTATGTTTTGCGAACTACCATACAGTACTGTGCCTGTTAAACCGTATTTTGCGTTTTCCACAGCATACTCTCTAATTGATAGCACTGCATGCCAAATGTACACAATTCTCAAGAAAGAATACCTTTTAACTCACTCTTTTTTATCATTGGTGAGGTAAGCAGTGCCATACTTTTCTCCCACTGTCAAGCTATCCAAAACAAATAAAAAAATCCACATTGTCATTCCATTCCACATCGGAGCAATGATTGGTTAGTAAACATGAATGTTTAGTGTACTTAGAGGATTCACCTCTATTGATAAGTACAACTCTTTGGAAGACCATTGACAGAAGATATAACACTATTCAACTGACCTTTAGGCAATTCAGGTCTGGGAAAACAGAAATTACATTAAATTCAATATTTGCCTACGTTTCTGTAACTGCATTAGTAGTATTTTGCAATCTTATGTTGTTGGAAATTTAGTACCTTGGTGCGTAGCTCTTTAATAAGGCCTTTGAAGATGGTAACACATGTGAGTTGCTTCTCTACATTTTCAAAACGACGAGTGTCAAGTCAAAATTTGGGAGCCCTTTTGATCCTACACATCATGTGATTTTTATTTGTTTTACCAAAAGAAATGTTCAACCTCTCCAAGTGGACAGCAATCTCTGTTGCAGGTGAAATACAACATGGCAACAAAGCATTGGTGAAAGTATAGTGAAATGTTCTCTAGATCTGTTGAACAAAGTTGACAATACTTTTCAAATCAATATATTTGATGTTTTGATTTGCAAAGTCTAGGAAGTAATGGACATTTTACATGCTTACTCTGCACAACTAAGTGTGAAACACCATGTCAGGGGATCAAGGTTCCTTGGCATACAGTGAATACCACCATGACACTGGAACTAGTATTATTTTGTAGTAAACACATTTGGAAATTCTTGACTCTAACATTTCATGTTTTTCCTTCATTTTTGGACTAGTTCACTCACTGAAATGTTTGCAAAGTGAGTGACAGTTTTAAGTGTATGGGCAATACCACAGTTTAAGGTTTCCAATACACTCTCAAACATCAGATGAAAATAATGAGCCTCATTATAAGTTTTCGGTCCAGTAACAAGGGTACCCGTAAGCTTACAGGTACCATTCTTACAGAATCAGCAAACTACGAGGTCTGCAAGGCACCCGCAAGCAGACCATGTTCGATGCACCAGCACCATTCACGAATGGTGCCGGTGCATCCGACCTCTCTATTCTGATTGAGTCCAATTGGACTCAAATGGGAATGGGGAGTAATATTTTCCAGCGCCCGGGAATAGGTAATTACTGGGTCCACCGGGGCTGTAATGTCCCGGCAATTCCCCATTCCCGGGCACAGAATAAAAAAAGAATACGGTGGCTGCGTGGTGGTTTTACCAGCACGGCTACCAGCGTAGTCATAATTAGGCCCAATGTTGTCAAATCCTGGTATGTTCAGAGTCAATCATAGAGATCATTACTCAGACCTGGTGATTTGCAAAGGTCTCGCATCTATCTGAGTGGAAAGATTTTAAACATGTTCCCAAAACTCTCAAAAGACAATGTTTTCTAAAGTATATTTGATATATTTCCAAATCATTTCCCAGGATGTCTCAGGAATGCAATGGGTGGATTGTTTAGTGATCATATATGCAATCCTTAATATTAGGATGACACCCTCAGATTGGACAGTTTTCACAATGTATTTGGATAGCTTCATGTATTTCTTTTTTAACAAGTATTACTTGGTAATATTCTTTATCCGTATTAAAATACATTGTGAGCCTCCTTCATTTTGCCTCTAGCAACTAGTTCTTGTCACATGTTTATCTTTGGTATTCAACTAACAAGCACACTCAAAGATTGATCAAATTGAAATTGACTTCCTACTCCAAGAGTTTCTAAATTATTTTTGTGGTCCAGTGGTAAATATACAATTCTGCCAGTGATGCCTCTGAGTAATCCAGGGTGGGGGGGGGGTTATTCGGAAATTTGTGTGATGGAATCATACAATGGCCTGGAAATGGTATATTTTTTTAATTATGATGATCTCATGTATATTTAATTGTTGCAGAGCTTAAAGAAGTGTGTATAATTCTGAGTTGTCAATTAAAACTCAAGCGGGCAGGAGGTTGACGTCAAGCTTATTACAGCAGTAGGTGCACAATAACAATGAGTTACCAACATCATATTTATCTTCTACTGTGAGGTACAAGACCAGATGAACCCACTGTGTTGGATACTGCCTGCCTGACAACAGTGATGTCATTTGTGATGTCATCAGTCTGCTTAGGGGTGCACAATCAGGGCCTCATAGTTAAGGTGGCGTTAAGGTGGCATAGCTTCCAACAGCTGCCAATGGGTTTTGTTGCATTACCTCAGCAACTTACTGCCACTTCAACTAAAGTATTCACAGTACTTTTCAAGAGTTTTGTTGCATCAGATTGTTTCACCTTAACAATGCTTCAACCAAAGTTGTTTTCACTGAATCTATATGTACATATGTACTTCATTAATAAAATTCTTTGTACATAATATGTAATAATATAATGTATTTTTCCTCCATTCATGCAGTCATGACATTCTAAAAAAGAATATATGTATATGTGTGTATGTGTATAGATATGTCCACATATGCATATATCAATAAATATATTTAGTGATATAGTGTTTGTGTGTGTTGTGTGTGTGAGTCTGTCCCTGCATCAGTGAAAAAAGGAACTTCATGCTTAAGTTGGCATTAGAAAAACCTAGGAAATAGAATGAAAAAGCATTGTTAATGGGACAGTATGATTACGTTGCTATGATGAAATCATTTAGATATCTCTGACATTCTTTGTGGAATGGATGCCATTTTTACAATGTATAAGACACAATCTAAAAGCAAAAAAGAAAGTCTGGTTATCAATCCCAAAGGAACCACAATTTAGCCCCTGCACTGCTCACAATGCTGCCCATTTGAGAAAAGATGAAATAAAAAATGATGTCATCCATGACATGGCTATTAGATATAACAAACGATATCCTGAGTGTCATCACACAAAAACGATAATATCTATAAATTCATTGAATAATCATCAATAATGTCATAACTGACAGTAAAACTAATGTAATTTACAATATCACAGTTGACATCACAAACAATGTCATCAATAGGTATACACTCTGACACAAAATGGAGCTCCAAGAAAAGTATTTACATTTTATTACAATATTCATTATTTAACTTTTAAAACAACATTCTGGAAGCTGTGTTTAGTGTGGCTAATGTATATTTGAAAACTTGAGATACCGGTTTTTACACTAGATGGTATTTGGTGAAATAATGTTCAAATGTTCTCTGTCACAGTGTAATGTTGTTTACATTACACACAATCCATTCATATATGTCATGGAATAGAATATGCCATGTGAGAACGTAGCAAGGAATGCACTAAACCTTCAAGGCAGAGGAAGTGCTACTTGTACAGTGAGTTTTCTTTCTTATCTGTGTCAGAGCCATGGATGGGACCATGCAAGGGGGTGGGGGTAATGACCCTTCTCAAAGTAGGGTAGCCATTCTACGAGGGCAGTTCCAGAGCCAGACGTAACCCAGAAGTGGGTTAGGTGAGTTCAGTGGGGTTCATGCCTATGGATCCCATGTATGCATGGAGTCATGGATATACATTGGTTCCCCAGAGCCACAGTGTTCAGAGTGGCTGGGTATACCGCTGCACAAGAAACAGATACTAAAGCTGCCAGCATACACCACCCTACTGATGCCGCTGGAACAGCTAGTAGATCCCAGGGAGCAGCACCCTTGAAAGACCAACAAAAAGAACTACAGCAAAATTCACTGGCGTCCAATGGACAACACCCAGCCTGGTTTGGAAGTAAACAAATGATTACCTTGTAAAAAATATACTATACCAATGTCTCCCAGAAGTTCCCCAGACTTTTTGTAGAGGAGCAGTGGATAAGTACCGGCAGAACTAGCGCCCGAAAGTAGCTGCAAATTATTTGGGGAGACCAAGGAACACTCCCAAAGATCATTGAGGTATTGTTGAACCCAAATACTAATCCTGTGGTAATAGTAAAAACATTCATGCACCTGATGGGGAACATTGAAGAGGGTTGCAAGACGAGATGTGTGCCAAAAGTAAAAAAGGGTCCTACGGTGAGGTGGTTTGACAAAGAGTGTAGACTAGAAAAGGTGAACCTACAAAGCCTACTCAGAAACCTAGAGGCGCCTAAGAGGGAGATTGTTCAGGCAAGGGCAAAGTATAAAGAACAGATTAGAAAACCCAAGGTAGAGCTGCACAACGAAGCATGGGATAGGCTAGAAATAGCGAGTAAAAAAACTCATGTCATTTTTGGAAAGAAGTCAATGGTCATCCTGTGTATAGCGAGCAAATAGTGGGATTGGAGTGTGGTATTCAAGACCAGATATGTGTGGAATATTTTAGTAAGGTTTACCAAGCAGAGAGATGGGAAGCTAATGTTACACATGCCCTGCTGGAAAACCGTAGAAAAGTAGACAATGTAAAGGATGAAGTTTATCTTTCACTTGTAGAGGTGACAAAAGCAATTCAAAATGCAAAAAGAAGGCGTGTCCCTGGCAGTGACCGAATACCGGCCTAGTTCTATCAAGACAATGGTGAAATGTGGGTTCCAGTTTTAACAATACTGTTTAATGAGATAATGAACAAGAAATTGATACTAAGGGAATGGCGAAGAGAAATATTTGTCCCAATCTATGAAAAAAGGCTGCAGAAAAACACCACAATCCTACCAGCCCATATCCCTCTTGAATACCTGCTTCAAAATATTTGGTACTCCCCAAATTAGAAGTGTGGGTAACAATTAATGAAATTTTAACCCAATCGAACTAGGCTTTAGGCCTATATTAGGGACAGTATCTAAATCTGTATATGGTAATCGCCCACTCCCTGCATGTTAATCAAGCACCTATATACCTAGCATTTATGGACCTGAGCACCGCCTTCCACAAAGTAAACCGGAACAAATTGTGGGAGTTGCTCAGGTCATATGATTGCCCAGTTGTTATATTGGACACCCTGGAAGCATTAGATAGGGAAAATGAGGACTGCATCCGATCTGGTAGTCAGGGACATTGTACAGCCTGGTTCTCGATTGAATTGGGGGAAAGGCAGGGATGTATTCTGGTACCCCTGCTTTTCTCCCTGTATAGCAACAAACTTATAAAAAAAATTTTTGGAATGTTACACTGATGTACCAAGACAAGGAACTCTCCTGATTCCCGCACTCATTTATGCAGATGATACAATTATTATTGTACAAACCACTAGAGCATTACAAATGTTGGTAAAAAAAATGTCTACCTATATGACAGATTTGGACCTGCACGTTAACACTACTAAATCGGCAGTGATGGTGTGTTTAGGAACGAAAAGAGTGTGCAAATTCCCCAAAATATGGTGTGATGGATTGGCGATTCCAAGAGTGACCCAATTTGATTATCTTGGGGGTGCGTTTTAATGAGAAGTTCAATGGGCATACACAATGGTTGGGAAAACACATTCCTGTAATGAAACAATTGGTTGCCAGCATTTATCTATTTATGAAGCAGCACAAGCAGCAACCACTTCGTGACGCGGAAAAACTCTATAATTTTCGCATTGTAGGGGCAATTAAATATGGTGCTCCAATCGGTTCGGTATGAACATTTGGGAATATTGCAAAAATAGGAAAATCTCAGTTGGGCTTACCTAAGTAAGCATCAAATTTTGCTTCACACAAAGAGTTAGTCTGGGTCTTTCTAGAAGACCAACTGGTCCTGGAGCCTTGCAGATTATGGTTGTGTGTATGGTTTAACCCAAAGGCGAGGCTCACACAGAAACTGTTAAAGTATCTATTGGGAAAAAAGGGTGCCAATAAAATTGGATGGCTAGAAAATGTAAAGAAAATGCTTGGGAAAGTGAATTCCAGTAGTATGACCATTGAAACTTTAGCGCTACTAGAAAATGTCAGGTGACGCCTGCTAGCAAAGAGACTAATAGAGTGGGCTAATGATACCATAGAGACACAAGAGCTATTTAAAAAAAACAAATAAAGAACTAATGAGAATATCACCAAACAATACAAAGGAATATCTTGTCAGGATGAACTGGAAGTACCAGAGGGCTCCTTTTACAAGGGTGCGTTTTGGGTGCCTAGAGCTGGGTGAGGTTTGAAGCCGTAGAACAGGCAGGGACTTTGAATCTAAATGCCCCATGTGTCATGCTGGGCTCGAGGACATAGTTCATTTCCTATTCTTCTGTCCAGCTTATTTTGGTGTAAGGAAAAAGTACTTGCTACCGCTGTTTATAGGAAGAGGCTTTTCCCAGCATAGGGCAGCACTTTACTATCTGTTGAATGCATTATCAACAGCTATGGACTGGAATGTATCCCTATACATAACAAAAGCTTGGCGAAAACGAGAAAGGGTACTAAGACTAGATATATGTGTAAGAAGAAGTAATGATGAAACCAGTTGAGCCGATCTTAAACTGTTAAGGTACTAATTGGGCTGTACATAATGATAATCCGTATTATACATGTAATTATTTTTAATGAACTATTGTTTTTATTATTTTCTAGGGTGGGGGAAAATAGTTGTCTAATGATTTCAATAAGTTAATTTTCTTTTTTACGAGAATGAAATTGTGCTATGCAAGTGATATTGCACTGAATTAATTATGGTTTTATGCTAGAATTGTTAATAGATTGTGTCTAATGGTTGTAATGGTTTTGCTTGATGCATCTTTTATGGATTTTTTATGTAATCCAAAATAAAGAATGTACTACTACTACTCCCCAAGATCCATATGGACAGTGCCTTACCTAAAACCTGACAGGAAAAGATAGCAAACAACACAAGAGGCTGCATTTCTAGCTGGACAGAAATGGAGGCTAAAATGCATGCAGCGTTAAGGGTCTGTATGAAAACTCACAGGAAGAACTCCTGTCGAAAAGCGGAAGAGATTTGAGGAGTTTGGAGTAGATAAAACAGTGTCACGATGGTTTCAATAACTCGCAGACTCTGATTGAAGATCCAAGGATTTATATTTCAGAAATAGAAAACATGGATTTGAAGCTGGACATTGGTAACCTCTACTATCTAAAAGCTAGCTAGGGTCAAAAGACAAAAGACTTATCTATCTGGCTGCCTCTGGTGTTCTTCTAAGGGGTACATAATCTAACCCTCTTCAAACTTGCTGAATAGGTATAATGATGTCCTTGTGCAAGTAAGAAGCACCCCGGTCCATTCCGTCACTCACATGTTCCCTCTGTCTCATTTCCCTGATTTCACTACTCCTCCTACCACACACTCTGTTATACTCTCACTCAACCGTTTCCCTGCTGCACCTTCTAGCACACCCTCCACTCTTCTTACCCTCCTCTCTCTTCCCTTCTGTCCCTCCAATGTCTTCACTATATCTTCACCTCTCCTCCCTCTTCTCGCCTAATCTCTGTGGGTCAGAAATGTGAAGCAGAAAATGTTTCGATGATTTCTCAAGAAATGGCATTTTATTAAATCAGTAGTTTCAATAAATGCCTCAATAGCCCTACCCTGATGAGGATTTCCCTGCCTTAAGGAAACTAAAGGAAACACTCGAACGAAGGATATTTGGCCCTCACACTTGTACATAAAATACACAAGAAAACATATGGCAATAAATAACAACTATAATTGTATTTTTAATATTCACAGTCTCTCTTTATAAACTGAGTGAACTTGCTTTCCCCATTGTTTAAGTTGGTTTCAGTTCCAACGTTCAACAAAAAGAAACAAGAAAATCCAGGTTTATAGCACAGTTCCAATACAATTATTTGCACCTTCAATGTGTCAAAAGATAGTTCCAATAATACAATGTCCAACAATAGAAATATTCATCTTCTTCATTGAATAGATATTTTCAGTCCATCAAGTAGCATCAATGATATTCTTGATCTTATAACTTATAAGACTCAACGAAACACAGCTTCTTCAAATCAGCTTTTCTTATCCCTCCTTTCAGCACCATAAATCACAGTTTATATCTTTGTCAGGATAACTTGATATGATATGATTGGGCATTTATAACATTCCTATGCACAAGTGTTTCAAGACGCGATGAGGCAATGGAGGGGGAAAAGAGTGAAGACAAAGGCAACAATCTCACTAGGCCAGGTGACATTGAGATCACGCAAGGGCAGGAGAGGGGAGAAAGGGAAAAGTGCGGGGGATAGGGGCAGAGGGCAGTGCAATACATAGGATCAATAGGAAAAAAAATTGTAATAAAATAAATAAAACAATAGGTAAAAAGTGCGGCCAGCTTGTGGCAAGTGCAGGGGTAAGTGTAGACATCAAGTGCCAAGAGCTAGTAGAGGACTGTAGGGTTACAGAAAGAGCCCCCAAGTGCAGGAGTTGCCCAGGAGGCAGTGCCGGTGTGCAACTGGCGGGGGACCTGGGCACGAGATCAGAGGGTAGCCAGGTGACCAGTGCAGTTTTCAGTGAGGAGTTCAGCAGGGGAGAGGAGGAGAGAAAGCAGAAGCAAAGAGGAAGGTCTTGAGGTGCTTACGGAACCAAAGATGGGTCTTCTCAAGTTTCAAGGAGGCAGGGAGGCTGTTCCAGAAAGAGGCCCCAGCCGAAGAAAGAGATCTACCACCAACTCCTTGCTTCGAGAAGCGACTGACCATAAGGGAGTTGGATGCAGATGAGTGAAGAGATCAAGAAGGAAGATATTTAGGGAGAGAGTTGAAGGTATTGAGGCCCCAGAAGGCCTTGTTGACAATGCAGAGGGTTGGGAACTTAATCCTCCCAGCTACTGGGAGCCAGTGCAGAGATTTCAGTCCTGGAGAGATATCATCCCTGGGCTTGAGGCCAAGGACAAGTCTTGCAGTTCTGTTCTGGAAGAGCACTTCACAGCACTTCCAATTCTACCTGGTTTATTCTCATACCAGGCCTTTTTTGTCAAGGATTCTTCATGCGGTTCTACTCGCCTACCTGATAGTTTTCCACAATCAACAGTGCTTTTGAAGTTCGGGATCTACTGTCAACGGAAAATTCTGAACAGCTTCAGAAGTTTGCAGTTTTATAACTTTCAACATCTTTCTAGAAAAGACAAGATTCACATGATTGTACTTTAGCATTTCTATGCAAGCAAGGCACTCTTCTTCTGAACGTTCACCTTCTAGAAGGGCAGCCTCTTTGCCACTCGTGTCTTTCTGCCACACCAGCTTCAGCAGTTTTCAATTTTATGACTTTCAACAACTTTTCAGAAAAGACACAATTGAGATACCTGCTCTTTAACACTTCCATGCAAGCAAAGCACTCTTCTGAACATTCACAAAAGGACAGCTTTTTTGCCACTCTTGTCTTTCTGCCATGACCGTAACCAAATACCATTAAGGATGTAATTCTGACTTTTCTCCTTTTGGCTTTGGCAATGTAAGTTTTTATACCGGCTTAATTCTATGGAAGAATCATAATCAAGAAGCTTCACCTTTCAAAATATTGCATCTGCCTCTTCTCTTCTTGTTAGCCACAATAGGTTATTTGGATATGCTATGATATGTAATTTATAACAATTTATAACACGTATGTACACAAGTGTTTCTATGCCTTGTTGTTAGTCTCTTTTGTCTTTTGGCAATGCTTGTACAACTCTTGACTTTGGGCAATGGTTGCACCACTCTTGGCTTTGAGCAATTTGGGCAATGCTTGCACCATTCGTGGCTTTAGACAATGCGTGCACCACTCTTGGCTTTGGGAAATGCTGTCTGTTCCCTGGAACTCACAATCATTACAACTCATCCACTTAAATGCAATGCTATAATGTTATCTGCTGCTTCACAAATGATTCTTCAGTTAACCTTCATGTCAAAAACACTTTTAGATATACACAATCAGTATTTAAGCTGTTTTAAGCTGTTTTCTTCAGTTTAATATTCAATAAGTGTTATTCAAGCAGTTTCACTCATACGCAAGTTCTAGTTTTGTTACAGTCATTGTCCGACAATCAACAGTTAGGTTTACAGCAATTTTATTTGGATGCAAGTGATTATTCTTTGCTACTGTTGCCTGCCTTTATGATGCACAAGGGCTTATAATGCTTGATAACACTCACCGGCTTTGTCTTTGATTCCTTTGCGTGCTGCAGGACATCCACTGCGTTGGCTTCTTCCAAACGGACATACTTCTGCGCTGAAGTTGACTTTATTCCCGCCAATTAAGTATGGAGCTTGGTTTGCTCCTGAGACCCTCTGGTGCATGCCGGCCCCCAGCCACGGTCTCTAGCACGTATCTGGCTGTGCAGTCTCTGCAATTCAGTTCACATGTGGTAAAACCCTCTTCATTCCCGCTTTCTGCTGCATAACCACTGCACTCCAAATTTTTGGGGAAAAGGATCGTGGCAGGACTAGAAATTGTAATCTGCTCTGCAGTGGTTCCAGTGCCCTCTTTTCTCCAACTTTTGCTTGGACTGCCAACAACGATCCTGCTGCTGCTCTCTCCTTCTGCTGCTACTGCTACTGCTACCACTGCTCCATCTCCAACTCCAACAAATGGCCTGCACCTGAGGGGGCCTTTTAAGCCTCCCAGCCTCTCTCGGGTGTGGGTCATTTGCCTTAACACGGTGACTGCTCCTGTGGTATAATGCTTGAGCCCTCTTCCTCATCCCTGCACTTAGGGATATATGGAACTTGAAGTCCCCAACAACAGAATTAGGTTTTCTAGTCAGCTTTCAACTTTCAAACTCAGGTTCATTTCTTCTAAGTGTATTTGAGAAAACATCACAAGAATTTACTAGAGAAGGGGCAGGCAGTTTATTTAAGCCATTATTCACAGATGTCCTCTCACTGTACCTCTGGGATTTAGGATGATTTTGAACTTCAAAAGGTTCAGATGGGCATTCCTTTCCTAAGATGTTTAGGGCTTTTACATTAGTTTTATCCACATTAAGATGTTCAATTTGTGGATCAGACATATCATAAAACCAATAATCCATTACATGACTAGGTACTTGTAAAAGGTTCTTCCTTCTTAAAGACAAATACTGCGTCTCATACCACAGGATCTCCTCACCACCCTGAGCCTTGTCTCCTCCCAGGTTACCCTTCTGCAGAGCACCACCCCCAAGGTCAAGATCAGGAAGCATCTGCCTTTCCCTGATCACCTCAGAGGAGACTTTAAGCAGGGGCTTAGTGAGGGATCCACAGGATTCATCACACCTCTCACTGTGGCCCTCTACTCACCTCTCTCCTACAGACAAATTTGCAAAAGCATGCTTTCAGGTCCTTGCTGATGCTCCTCGCACAGGTTTGTTGTAATCCAATCTAGCACTTCAGGCTGTAGCTGCAAGCAGAATGTATTTTCCCATTCAAACCTAGGACTTCTGCCATGCTGCACGCCCCAATAAGTAAATCAGAGTACACATTTGTCCTTGCTCAGGGCCAGGCCCATGCCCAGGCACCAAATGTATATCACAATTCTTTGTACTTACATGTTGAAAATTTAGAAAAAATAAAACACAGGACAGACTGGCAAAACAATGCTTTGAGGTCCTTGCTGATGCTCCTCACAAATCTTTGCTGCAATTCTATCCAGCACTTCAGTCTGTAACCACAAGCAGAATTTATTTTCCCATTCATACCTGTTCTGATTTTGAAAACTTTACCTGGTGGCCATGCCCTCTTTAACCCCATTGCTGGTCCCTCATTGTCATAGCCAGTAGCCAGATTATCTGGGTCATCGCCTCACTCCTGCTAGATCACTGCCCTTGAAGCCCAGCACCTCAGCCCCTGCATACACCATGAGGCAGCTGGGTCACCAGAAGGAATTCATTGGTACACAACCTACTAGGTAAGACCTTTTCGGCTTGATTTTCAACTTCTGTAAAAATCGAAGGTAAAATGCCCATCTCACCATCTTAATAGTTTCTTTGCTTCTAGAAGCACTGGCATTGGCATTTTACCCTGTGGTCACTCTGGACCCATTTGCACCTGTGCCCATCCACCAGTCCAAGATGACCACATGTACTGGAGTGCACTTTGTATGCATGCAGCCAACGCAGTGATTGGCTGCACTTTCTTTTACTCACGGCCTATCAGGTAGCCGACAGGTGCATGCCGGCACCCTACCGAAGGCCCTCAACTAATGCCCCCGCCTGGCTGCCACATCCTTTCTCCTCTTCACTACTGCTACATCACTGGCATCGGAGACAAGCAGCTGAGCCCCTGCATACACCACGAGGCAGCTTGGTCACCAGAAGGAATCCATTGTCTCACAAGCTACTAGGTAAGCCATTTTGAGCTTGATTTTCAACTTCTACAAAAATCGAAGGTAAAATGCCCATTTCACCATCTCACTGACCCCTACCGAAGGCCCTTACCCATGGCCCCTGTCTGGTCCTGTCCAGAGCTGGAGGGCGCTGGAGGGGGGCTCTTTCCATGCCGCTACCGGATCATCCTGCCTTCAGGCAAGTCTCTCAAAATGAAAAGACAACAAAATGCCAGTGACCCCTTACATGCTCTGAACATAAAAAGTCCTGCTTTTGTAATGCACCAATTAGCAACCCGGTTCTCTTTGATCTGGCCCACACACCTCCCTTGGTCCCGCTACCAATGGTTGCTTTTTTTTTTTGCCTCCTTTTCCCCACTAGCCTAACTGTAAATCTTAATTTCTGTGCGATTTGCTATGTGTCTTTTGCTGTACCTCTCATTGGATACTTTACTGCTCTTAATCCTACTTTAGGTGTGCTTTACATCTGCGCATCCTCAATTTGTGTACTGCCTTGTTGTGCTTTTTGAATAATTCTAATCTTGGTGGGCTTTACATCTGCACATCCTTCATTTGTGTACTGCCTTGTTGTGCTTTTTGAATAATTCTAATCTTGGTGTGCTTTACATCTGCACATCCTCCTGCCTGCCCTCGGATGCTAGGCCGCCTAGTGAGTTGGTTTGCATTGGGCAGCTTCTCCTTCTGTCCCTCCCTCCACCTCAATGGCACTCTCCATCCCCCATATATTCTAACTGTTACTCTATCAACTATCGCTCCTCTCTCTCGAAGTCTGGAAGAAAAACTTTAAAAAAAGATCTCCTGGCATCGAACCCTGGCCTACCTATTGCTGACACTTATGTCATTGCTACTTACAGAGAGACTATCAGTGATATCCCCTTCTGTGTCCCTTCTCCAGACCTATGGACCCCTCATCTGATCTCTACCCTCTCCCCTATTTCGTCCTTACCCATTAATGGCAGCACTAGATGGGAAGTACTCTTGGCACCCTTCTCATCCTCTAGGTGCATCATTAACTTCTACAATAATGGCACTGTCATGTCCCAGAGTCATCAACCCAATCTTTTTCTCTTTCTCTTTGACTGAACCCTGCCAGCCCTCAACAACTTCCTACCTTCTTTCGCTACTCCTCCTCTCTCTCTCTCTCTGCACCTCCTTCACCACCTCCAATGGGTTTACCACCTGCATGTACCCCTCCTCAGAAAACCTTCAAAGATGGTAAACGTAGCCACTCTGAATGCTTGATCTGCTGTCAAACATTCCTCCAACATCTGCCTCATTCTTGAAGACTTTGATCTCGACATCCTCGCAATCACCGAGACGTGGTTCAATGGCAGCTCAGTCACTGCTTTTGACTCCTTTCTCCCTGATGGCTACAAGATCCTCTCCAAGCCCTGGCCCAACCGACTTGGTGCTGGAGTAGCCCTGATCTTCCCTGAGTGGGTTTCTATCTCCCTCATACCCACCCAGCCCTTTTCCTCATTTGAAAGTCTTGTCTGCAAGCTTGCCATCTCTCAGACTCTCTCTCTCTCTCTCTTGCCCTCTCACCCTTGCCACTATCTACAGACCCTCTGGCCCAGTATCTGTCTTCCTCTCGGAATGGGCTGACTTCACCTCTTCTCTTCTGACCTCTACCTCTAAACCCCTCCTCCTTGGAGATTTCAACATCCACCTTGACTCAACTGCTCCTGCCTCTTCACTCTTCCATGATCTCTGTACCTCTCTCTCCCTTATTATTCTCCTGTCCGGCCTGCCCACTCTGTCAGGCACACTCTTGATGCCTTCATTACCGCTGATCTCCCACTCTCCAAACCTCTCATTACCCCTCTCTCCTGGTCTGGCCACCCTCTCCTCTCTTCTCATTTTGGACCTCTTGGCCCCATGACCGAGCCTCCACCAGCACTGCCAGGTCATCCGTTTGATGAAACAAGTATCAGCTGCTGCGTTCGCCTCCACCTTCATCCCTCCTCCTTCTCCTCCTCTTGACTCTACCACTGACTCTGTCCTTGCCAATCTCCATCTTGCTATAATTAACACTCTCAACATTCTTGCCATTGCCGTGAGATCTGCCTGAAATCTGCCTCCAAGCGTACAGCTGGTACGACTCTGATCTAGCCGCTCTGAAATGCAAGTGCAGAGATGCTGAACGGAAGTGGCAGACCTCGGGCTCATCACCTGACAAACTGGCCTGTTGCCTACTCCAAAGGGAATACTGTCTCTCAATACACTCCAATAAGAGGGCTCACATCCAGGCCTGTATCTCTGGAGCGTCTAAGAAAATGGCTGAGCTCTTCAAAATCTGCAAGGAACTAGCCAATCCATCTGCAATGTCCATCTCTCCTCTTCCTTCTCAGGCCCTCTGTACTGCACTGGCCACCCATTTCCCCTCTAAAACTCAGGACATTATGACCTCTCTCTATATTCCTCTCCCCCCTCCATACCTCCACTGTCCCCCTGTCTCCCTTGGCCTCTCTTCCACCCCACCCACTCGCTCATCCTTCTCACCTATCACAACAGATGAGATCTCTAGAGTACTCTGCTCTATGATGGTCTCATCTAAACAGGTGTCCCCTTTTTTCTTCCAGAAGAATTAAGGACAACATGCCTCCATTGTTCCAGCTCTTGATAACTTTTGTAACCACTCCTTATCATCTGGTGCTATCCCTTCTTACCTCAAGCACTCCCTTGTACACCCCCTCCTAAAAAGGCCTTCTGCCGACCGCTGGTTTCTGGCCAACTACCACCCTATCTCTACTAAAACCTTCCATGGGAAACTCCTGGAGAAGTTGGTCATCCCCCAACTGACCCAACAAAATGAGCTCACTGGTTGTTTACATGATCAATCTGGATTCTGAGTATCCAGAGGCACAGAAATTGCTCTCCTGAACACCTGTGAATAACTGCTCACAAATCTTGACTCTAACTCTCCTGTTGTTCTCATTCTCCTTGACCTAATTTCCACCTTTGACATGGTCAACCATTCTATCCTCATAAAGCAGCTGCAAGAAACACTTTGTATTTCAGACAGGGCACTGGATTGGCTGACCTTCTTCCTTACTGACAGCCCCTGCCATGTGGTACTGGGCTCCTTCACCTCCACCACTCGATCTAATTGTGGTGTTCCCCATGGCTCCTCTTGCCTTGGCTTTTCAACATCTGCCTAGTACCTCTTGCTCACCTGCTCCACATTTCCCTCCTGTACTCTGGCCGCCCTCTATGGGCTCACCTCCCTTTCCATCCCCTGAGGCCAGAAATCTTGGGGTCATCTTTGACTCCTCTCTCTCCTTTACTCCTCACATCTTGGACTTTGCCAAGAAGGCACACTTTCAACTTCACCTCCTTAGAGGCATTCTCACTTTCCTCACCTTCCCCCAGAAGCTCAATGTGTCTAGAGCTCTGGTCCTCTTCAGGCTAGATTACAGTGAGAGCCTCTTCCTTAACCTGCCTCTTTAGTCACTCCGGCCTTTTCAACAAACTCAGAATAGGGTTGCAAGACCTATCCTTGGCCTCAAGCCGTGGAACCATATCCCCCCAGCCCTAAAATCTCTCCACTGTCTCCCGGTTGTTGCAAGGATCCCTTCGATCTTCTGGCTCCAAATCTCTGCTGATCAAATGCTTCTCCAAGCAGAGAGCTGGGGGCAGATCTCTCTCCTCAGCTGGTTTCCTCCTATGGAACAGTCTCCCCTTATCTCTCCATCTTGAACCCGATAATTTCAGGTTCTGCAAACAACTCGAGACCTTTCTCTTCTCCTCCTCCTTCCCTCTCCCCCCATACCTACCAGCCACACTGTCACTGAGATTGGCAGTCTGGTTCCTCAAGAGTCCAAATGGGTCCTAGCCTTCTGCCAAATAACCCCATTACCCCTCTGCACTGCCCACTAGGCCCACACACACCTCTCTGGTGGTTTCACCTTTGCCCCTCAATTAAATGTTGGGCAGTAGACCTCCCTCTTCCCCTGGGTTGTCTCCACCCATGCACTTACCTGTTGCCTTCCCAACGGGCACCTCTCGTACATCCTCCCATAGGGAACCCTATCAGCACTTACCTGTCATGATCTCTGCTTCCAAAAGATCAGGACTTGCCCGACTCCCTTGGAAGCAGACCCATAACCCCGGTTCCGAGTGCCAGCCAGTCCCAATTGGGACCTTTTGGACCCTGTCCTGGCGCCAGTGGCACCAGGCTCATAAAGATGCCCAGTCCCAGCGCTGGAAGCGCCAGGCTCATAATGCTTGGGTGGACTTACCTGCAGCAGACCATGCTGCTTACTTACCTGCCAGTTGAACCCCTGATCCTCTTCTGTTTGGGACTACTTTTCCTGTTGGGTGGGGCAGGAGCCACTCCCTAGGTTCAGAATACTGGAACTCTTCTAGAAAGCAGGAACTCTTTTCTTACCTAGGCGTGGCTGTGGAAGGAGACACCTAAGCACTACAGGAGGCTATTTAAACCACACCCGATGGATGAATCTTGCTTTGTGTTATTCTGCATTCTCTGCAGCAGAACGCTCATCGTGTCTTCTGCTTCTGATCCTGGGCCTAAGGGAACAAAGGCTTACCATCCTGGAATCCAGTCTTTAGCAGCACCTGTAAAGACAAAGAAAGAACAGGTTAGCACTACGGTCTTCAGTGGCAGCGCATCTCTTACCTGGTCCATCGGCTGTCACCAACGCCTCGCGCTGCATTCCGGCATCTGAAAGACAAAGGCTTACCTACTCTTCGCATGCTCCGGAGGTCTTCGCACTGCATTCCGGCATCTGAAAGACAAAAGCTTACCAGCTCTTCGCACGCTCCGGAGGCCTTCGGCGCTGCATCCCGCATCTGAAAGACAAAAGAAGGTGCGTTTAAAGACATTGGGCAACTTTATTACTCACGTGCCATTACTCCTTCCCACGCCGAATCCAGTGGATATTCCAGCACCCTTCAGCTTCTCTAAAGCTCCGAACTTGTACCTGCAAGATAAAAGGGACAGTTAGTGCGCATCGTGAAGCAGGCTACAAGCGCTTACTTACGTGCTTCCAGGCGCTTCTATTCCTCACGCGGGTTCGATCCTCAACTCTCATCAGCCCGCCATCCTCCATCGCCGGAACCCTGCAAAACAAGAGATATCATTACAAAAGACTTTTAAGACATTTGAAGTGCCCAGAACTTACCGTTCGTGCAGTTAACGACGGACAGCAGTCCTCTGAGGTCAAGAGGCCTGCACCCTTATCCAGTGAAGAAACTGGTTACGGCAACCTGCCCCGAGGCAGATGGAGAGCTCAGCGTTCACTTACCTAAGGTGAGGGCGTTAACCTTTGGGGTTCTACAGGAGAAGAGAAAGGGAAGAGGAGAGAGGCACCCAATAACCCCAGTTCATTAATCCCATATTTCCTATCTGCAGACATCTTACTCTTCGAGTCAGACATACAGTGCACAGAGGTCCAGCCCAAAGAGCCAACCGTGTGTTACACATCACCTTTGAAGATACGGCATTCACCCAGTCAAGACCGGCGCCTCTGCGGGAATCAGGTGAGCGTTACAGAACACAAAGCCTACCGCAAAACTCCCACCCAGGCGCTATGGAAACCTCGGATACCGACCAGCTAGCCCAGTTACTTGAGGAACTAAGAGCAGAAGTGCATGCAGCCCGTCAGGAGACGAATGCTCTAAGAAGGGAACTGATTATTTCCAAGGAGCGAACAGACGATCTCGCTAGACAATTGCTACAGTCACAAGCCGGAAAAACTCCATTACCCGCATCAGGGGCAAATCTTCCTCAACATCCTCTACGAACCCAGTGCAGATCAACCTACCTGGGAATGTACCTCTGGCTCCGCCCGAATGATTTTCTGGTGACCCAAAGAGGTTTGCAGTATTTATTAATCAGTGCCGGTTGCACTTCTTATGCCGGCCAGCAGCCTTTCCAACTGATCAAGCTAAGGTAGCTTTCGTACCTTAGTGGCAATGGGGCAGACTGGTCGATCCCTCTAGTTAATCAAGATGATCCGGTTCTCCATGATTTTCAAGCTTTTCAGCTCAGTATGGAAAAACCGTTTGCAAGACATTCACAGGGGCAGGCCTTGGACAATGAGCTCCTTTCATTGCGACAGGGTAATCAAGACCTTTTGGCTTATATTGCGTCTTTCAACAGACTGATAGTGGAAACTCGATGGCCTGAGGACAAAAGGATTACGCTGTTTTATAGAGGTCTACGTGGAGAGCTCAAAGATGTGTTAGCCCAAGTAGTGAATCCCCCGCAAGACTGTTCGGACTATATTGACTTAGTCGTTCAAATTGACCACAGACTGCAGAACAGGAAGGCCGATCGTTCCAAGTTTGATGCTCGAGTATTTTCCAAACCACCAACTCCTACCAAAGGAGTAGACTCCGGGGAACCCATGCAAATAGGGGGCCTGAAAGGACCACTAACACAAAAGGAGCGGGAAAGGAGAAAACAGCTGCAATTATGCCTCTATTGCGGAAACTCGGGGCACTTTCTTTGAGACTGTCCGGTGAAACCAGCCAAGAAGGCAGTAGGAGCTGCAGTTACCAGGGTCACAAACTCGGAGCAGGGAAACGACCTCGCCCGACAAGAATAGAGGTCCTCTTGCCGAGAGTTAAAACCAGTTCAGTGACCTCGCATTTCGTGATACCTATGGTCCTCATTAGCCCTGAACATCCGGATCGATTACATGCGATTGAAGCTTACGTCGACAGCGGTGCCATCGGCAATTATGTGGATCATGAAATGGTTTTGAGGATGAATCTGACTCTTTGTCCAAAGGCTGTAAAGGACGTCATTACTACGGTGGATGGTACGGAGATAGCCTCCGGACCAGTAACGCATACCACCCAAGAAGTGACGCTAGTAAGTCAAGATGGACACCATGAGAAGATCGTGTTCGATGTGATCAAGGCCCCTCAGTTCCAGATTATTCTAGGAATTCCTTGGTTAGAGAAGCACAATCCTCAGATCGATTGGCGAGCAAGAACGGTTCAGTTTCCAGAATGTGTCTCTACTTGTCACCCTCGACCTGGTGTTGCACTGGCAGCAATTTCCTCGGAGGCTCCCCAGTTACCTCCTGAATACCTAGAATTCCAAGATGTTTTCCGGAAGGATCAGGCTAACTCTCTACCTCCTCATAGGTCTTACGACTGCCAGATAGACCTGATACCTGGATCTACTCTTCCTTGTAGTAGAATTTATGCCCTCACCGAGCCTGAGAATCTTCACCTCCGACAATACCTGGATCAATACCTAGCGAATGGGTTTATTCGTCCTTCCAAGTCCCCTGCTTCCTCAGCTTTGTTCTTCGTTCCAAAAAAAGAAGGGGACCTTAGAACTTGTATAGATTATCGCGCCCTGAACCAGATCACCGTTAAGAATAGATATCCGTTACCTTTGATCCCTGAACTCCTGGACCAAGTCAGAAAAGCATGCATATATACAAAGCTGGATCTTAGAGGAGCCTACCACTTGGTACGAGTAAAAGAGGGCGATGAATGGAAGACGGCCTTCCGCACCAAGTATGGGCTATTTGAATATCAGGTCATGCCCTTTGGACTTTGCAATGCCCCGGCCGCTTTCAATATTTTATGAACGATGTCCTCAGAGAGCTCATAGATGTGTGTGTTGTTGTTTACATTGACGACATCCTCGTTTATTCTTCATCGGAAACACGTGAAAATGGTCCTCGAGAGATTGCGTCAACACAAACTTTTCGCTAAATTGGAAAAATGTGTTTTCAACGTGACTGAAGTTGAATTCTTGGGATTCATATTATCACCTAGCGGAGTGCGTATGGATTCAAAGAAGGTCGATGCAATTCTCAAATGGTCATCGCCATCCTCCGTAAAAGGTGTTCAAAGCATGTTAGGCTTCGCTAACTTTTACCGCAGGTTTATCCCCGAATTCTCTCGAATAGTCCAGCCCATCACCGCCTTGTTAAAGAAAAACAAACATTTTGAATGGTCTACCGAGGCGGAACAAGCTTTCCAGAATTTGAAGACTAGATTTATCTCTGCACCGATCTTAAAACATCCTCGCCCAGAACTCCCCTACATCGTTGAAACTGATGCTTCGAGCCTTGCCATGGGGGCAGTTCTATCACAAAAGGACCCAGTAACCAATCAGTTGCATCCCGTGGCATTTTGGTCCCGCAAATTCTCGCCTCCTGAAATCAATTACACTATTACTGATAAGGAACTTCTAGCTATCAAGTCCGTCTTTAAGGCTTGGCAGCATTATCTTCTGGGGGCCCGACACACCGTTACTGTGATTACAGATCACCGAAACCTGCAATATTTGAAAACCGCAAAAGCTCAATCCTCTAGGCAACTCCGTTGGGCACTATTCTTTGCCGAGTTTGACTTCATAATTACCTATCGACCTGGTACAAAAAACGGTAAAGCTGATGCCCTTTCTCGGATGGGAGTGGAAGAACATTTGATCAATCCTAAACCTGTACCTATCATTCCCGAACAAAGAATTCTATGTGTAATCGCCACACAATCCATAGAGGAAGTTAAGGATAAAGCCAGGCTACTGGTAACTCCAGCAGACATACAGAATTGGCATCTGCAGGGAAAGGACTTTACGGTGAAGGACAACCTATTATATTTCCAAGAACGGTTATACCTGCCCAGCACAGATTTACAGAAAAAGGTAATCTCTTGTTATCACGATTCTTTAATGGAAGGACATCCCGGTATGACCAAGACCTCGGAAAAGATCAAGCGCTACTTCTGGTGGCCGTCTTGGAAAAAAGATATCAGAGACTTTATAATGTCCTGTGGAGTATGCGCCCAAAACAAGAGTCAAAAGGAAAAACCAGCCGGCCTCTTACGCCCTATTGACATCCCGCCTCGCCCTTGGCATACGCTTTCTATGGACTTCATCACCGATCTACCTCCATGCTCCGGATACAATACGATCCTAGTAATCGTGGACCTATTCTCCAAGATGGCGCATTTCATTCCACTCAAAGGCTTACCAACAGCAGCAACTCTGGCCTGAGAATTTCTCGAAAACATCGTCCGACTGCACGGTTTTCCTTCAGTTCTAATTTCGGATCGAGGTAGTCAATTTATTTCTCATTTTTGGCGAAGTTGCTGTCGGTCAGCTCAAATTGATGTGAGACTTTCGACCAGCCACCACCCTCAAACCGACGGACAAACCGAGAGGACCAATCAAACTCTGGAACAGTATTTGCGCTGCATGCTACAACAAACTGAAAAAACTTGGAAAGATATCCTTTGGAGAGCCGAATATGCCTACAATAACTCTGTCCACTGGGGAACTGGGAAGACCCCGTTTTTTCTTTTATACGGTAGTCACCCTCGAACCTCGGAGTTGGAGCCACTCCAAGATCTTGGAACACCAGCAGTAGACCACCTGCATTCTACAATCACCCAAGCCTTTAAGGAAGCCGTTTCTCACCTTCAAAGGACTAAAGAACAATACAAGAAAGGAGCAGACCAACATCGGAAGGAAGCCCCCCAATAACAAGTAGGAGATCAAGTCTGGTTATCCACCAAATATCTACCTCTAAAAGGACCACGCACATTCAACCCAAGATACCTTGGTCCCTATTCCATCACTACCATAGTAAATCCAGTAGCGGTCAAGTTGGACTTGCCCCCTCACATGAAGATACATCCGGTCTTCCACGTCTCTCTATTAAAACCTGTGCAACCTCAAACCCGACTAACTACATCTCCAAAACCTATTCTAGTTGATGGAGAACTCGAGTTTGAAGTCAAAAGCATCCTGGATTCCAAGATCTCCAAATCTAAACTATTTTACCTGATTGACTGGAAAGGCTACGGTCCCCAAGAAAGATCCTGGGAACCTGCAGAATATGTCCACGCGCCTCGTCTAATCAAAAGATTTCATCGAACATTTCCTAACAAGCCCAAACCCCCGGAGAAGCCCGGTTTGGGAGGGGCCTTGAGGGGGGGTGCTGTCATGATCTCTGCTTCCAAAAGATCAGGACTTGCCCGACTCCCTTGGAAGCAGACCCATAACCCCGGTTCCGAGTGCCAGCCAGTCCCAATTGGGACCTTTTGGACCCTGTCCTGGCGCCAGTGGCACCAGGCTCATAAAGATGCCCAGTCCCAGCGCTGGAAGCGCCGGGCTCATAATGCTTGGGTGGACTTACCTGCAGCAGACCATGCTGCTTACTTACCTGCCAGTTGAACCCCTGATCCTCTTCTGTTTGGGACTACTTTTCCTGTTGGGTGGGGCAGGAGCCACTCCCTAGGTTCAGAATACTGGAACTCTTCTAGAAAGCAGGAACTCTTTTCTTACCTAGGCGTGGCTGTTGAAGGAGACACCTAAGCACTACAGGAGGCTATTTAAACCACACCCGATGGATGAATCTTGCTTTGTGTTATTCTGCATTCTCTGCAGCAGAACGCTCATCGTGTCTTCTGCTTCTGATCCTGGGCCTAAGGGAACAAAGGCTTACCATCCTGGAATCCAGTCTTCAGCAGCACCTGTAAAGACAAAGAAAGAACAGGTTAGCACTACGGTCTTCAGTGGCAGCGCATCTCTTACCTGGTCCATCGGCTGTCACCAACGCCTCGCGCTGCATTCCGGCATCTGAAAGACAAAGGCTTACCTACTCTTCGCATGCTCCGGAGGTCTTCGCACTGCATTCCGGCATCTGAAACACAAAAGCTTACCAGCTCTTCGCATGCTCCGGAGGCCTTCGGCGCTGCATCCCGCATCTGAAAGACAAAAGAAGGTGCGTTTAAAGACATTGGGCAACTTTATTACTCACGTGCCATTACTCCTTCCCACGCCGAATCCAGTGGGTATTCCAGCACCCTTCAGCTTCTCTAAAGCTCCGAACTTGTACCTGCAAGATAAAAGGGACAGTTAGTGCGCATCGTGAAGCAGGCTACAAGCGCTTACTTACGTGCTTCCAGGCGCTTCTATTCCTCACGCGGGTTCGATCCTCAACTCTCATCAGCCCGCCATCCGCCATCGCCGGAACCCTGCAAAACAAGAGATATCATTACAAAAGACTTTTAAGACATTTGAAGTGCCCAGAACTTACCGTTCGTGCAGTTAACGACGGACAGCAGTCCTCTGAGGTCAAGAGGCCTGCACCCTTATCCAGTGAAGAAACTGGTTACGGCACCCTGCCCCGAGGCAGATGGAGAGCTCGGCATTCACTTACCTAAGGTGAGGGCGTTAACCTTTGGGGTTGTACAGGAGAAGAGAAAGGGAAGAGGAGAGAGGCACCCAATAACTCCAGTTCATTAATCCCATATTTTCTATCTGCAGACATCTTACTCTTCGAGTCAGACATACAGTGCACAGAGGTCCAGCCCAAAGAGCCAACCGTGTGTTACACATCACCTTTGAAGATACGGCATTCACCCAGTCAAGACCGGCGCCTCTGCGGGAATCAGGTGAGCGTTATATTACCCTCACCCCATCCCCCATTTTTTATTTTTATTTTCACTGCACTAGCATGCTTCGAATATCACAAGGCTTAGTAGAACTGCTGTTTCTTTCTATTTAATCATTGTTATTTCCATTTTTAATTTTTCTCCCTTGTTCCCTTCCCTTGCGCTTTGTGGCGCTTTGAAATATGGTTTTGTTGTATAAGCGCCTCATAAAGGACCAATAAATAAATCTGGCCACTGCCCACGGCCACAGGCTATACCTCAGTCACCAAAGGTATATCACTATTTTGTGTACCTACCTTAAGACACTTAAATAAAACATGGACACACCTGCAAAACCATGCTTTCGGGTTCTTGCCAATGCTTCTTGCACAAGTTTGATGCAAATCCATCCATGTTGTACTTTTTGAAAAGTGTCAAAATAAACATACAGAAAATAGTCATATAACCTAGCCCCAACTTTACAAAATACATTCAGACATTGCACAAACATTCAAAGTTGGGTCTATAATCGTTCGGAAAACTTTTTTGCAGATTTGTCAAGCAGCAGTAAAGTTATAAGCCATCTAAAAGTGTTGAGGCACCCCCTCTAATTTTGCTCTCTCTTGACAAAATCCCACCAAACTTAAATATTGGTCTAACATCGTTTTACAAACATTTGTGCAGATTCTGCCAAATGGCCCCAAAATTATAAGCCTTTAAAATACTTTGGAATCCCCCCTCTTAATTTGCCCCCTCTTGGCAAAATAACACTAAACTTTGCAGAACCATCCAGGGTCAGGTATAATAAAGTACATTCAGTTTAATTGAGTGGCACCCAAGTCATAAGCCATTCATAACACTGCTTTTGACCGACCCTGTAATGCAGAAATATGCACGTATGTCCCTGAACATGTGAGATATTCGTGGACTTTTAGAAGAAAAAACACCTGATTTTTGGCTTTTATGGCCATATCCTATCCCATCCACATCACCCTCACCTCCCCAGAGATTATTTATTTTGTTTGACATGTGCAATGCTCTTTTTTGTATATGTTTTTACTGCAATTTCTCTGGATTACGGGTGCTGTTCGCGAATCCAACATAGTGTCAGTTTCAAAGGTTTTGATGCAGCTCACATTTTTAAATGACCAATCAGCAGGCGAGTATGATCGTACCCAGATACCACTAATACTTTTTCCTTCTTTTTGGCCATTATGAAAAAAACTACTGGACTGATTTGCACCAAGTTTGCAAAAGCATGCTTTCGGGACCAAGTCGCCGTCCCTCGTTCAAGTTTGGTGCAAATCCGTTCAGCGTTTTTGGGCTGCAGGCATGAGCAAATCTTTTTTTTCCATTGTGTCTTTGAGGATTTCAAAAATGTTGGGCCCTCCCCATTAACTTTGCTCTCCCTTGACAAAACCACACCAAACTTCCCTGAATCATTCTGAGGGGCCAATATTCTTATTTTTGCAAACATTGGTGAGGTTTCATTTGTGGGGGGCAAAGTTATAAGCCACCCAAAAAAGCACTGAGCAACTTCAGAGTAACTACACGGCCGCTCCTTTGTAGTGAAAATGTTGCCAGAGATTTACATTTCCAATGCTGCCGAGTGTCTTACAGCATTGTTTGTGTCCTAATGTTTTGAATATAGGTTAACCTTTTACTGGTGTTAACGGTAGGAGCTCTCCAAAAACAATAACGTGTTTTCCTCCAAACAGTTCTTCATAGTCGTTTTTTAGGACTTCTTGCATTCTGAGATGAATTAAAGCCAACATGCAGTTGGACACCGTGCTTACTTCACCTATAAGGAGCACTGTCATTTGTTTCATAATTCTGCGTACTTCAGTAGCAGCTTCTATTGATAATTTGTAGTATCCTAATATGTTTTGGTGTTCTACTGGGTGGAGCAGTAGTCAGTGTAAAGTTACACCTCCTATAATGTAGGCAGCTAAAAGTGTCAGGGCTGTTACAACTGGTGTAACAGCCCGAGTGCAGAGGTAGTTTTATTGCAGATGAAGTGCAACATGGCAATGAAGCGATGGTGAAAATACTTTCATACATTTTCAGGGACAAGAGAATAGAATTCTCCAGATGTTTATATATCTATAACCTCTTTTTTTCAGTGCATAAGAAGTAGTGCAAGTCATCCCATGCATATTCTGCACAACTTAAAGTAACAAACCATGGGGTGGGCCTAGGGTCCTTAGGGTATTAGCCTGTTTGACCTAAAACAATTGACCTAATTACCAATTTGGTCAAATTTTGCATGGGTAATTTGGCCCTCGGGGCAATTTGGTAGCATGTATTGCAAAATGCCAACCATGGAGAGCAGGGGTTGCCGGGGTTCGCCCCTTCCCCACCATGTTTCATATTTTGCAATTTTGGTGGTGCAGGGGTGTCCACTGGTTCCTTAAAATTGGAGGCGGGGGACAAAAAAACTACAAAAAAAAACGTGTGTTTAAATTGGGACCTGAGCAAATAAAATGTTGGTCAATTTTCCGTAATTAAAAAAAGTTTGGTAAAACATACCCAAACAGTTCATTAGCATACAATGTACATCAACGTGACGTTGGAACCAGTATTCTTTTGTACCATGCATGTTTGCCAAGTGATTTGTGATACTTGACTGCAAAACTTCATCTATGTATTTTATCTTTTGAAGCAGTTGGGTAGCGGGCATGTTTAAAATATTAGAGCCTGTTTTTAATGTGTGTGCAACTCCAGAACATAGAGTTGCTAGTTCACTTTTGAACAAGAGGGTTGAAAATGTACTCTACATTTTGTATCAAAATGGGTCTTCAGAATACATTCATAAAGAGTGATATTCCGATGCAGTAATTTGTGCGTATCTTTCATCATATTTTCCTCCTTTACCAGTAGGAAAGAGTAGAGGAAAAGAATGTGCATCTATACATTTTTCCGATGTGCTCATTGGGGATCCTTTGGCTTGACGCACTTGATATGTTTCTGATGCATCTTCCATGGTGTCTTTGGAGTGTAGTGGGTGAATTGTATACTTATCTAAAATGTTGTCTGCAGTAACAGGATCTACATGTTCAAATTGGCCAGTTGCTGGTGAATCTTGAATTATTTGGGTGGTTTCTCAAAAGTTTTCCTCTATGTTTATATATTTGTAGTATTCATTCTTTTCTTTCAGATATTGTAGAGCTCATTGAACATTGTTTAAGTCAATTTGTTGTTGCCAAATGATGTTATCTTTTGTTGGTACACCATCAACTAGTACAATAAAAGATTGATCTATTGGCCATTGTACACCCAGAGTTTCTACATGTTCTTTAAGATCTAATGTAAATATACTACTTTGCCACTGATGCCTTTTAGTAACTCTGATGGAGGCAATTTGGTCATTTTCGGTTAAAGGCGTATTCTATCTTGAAATGGGTGTACTGTTTGGATTATAATGCTCTTATACAAGTTAAATTGTTTGGAAAGCGTTTGGAAGTTGGAATACTTTGAAGTTATTAGTGACAGCATGTGATGGCAGTTGATTGTCAGTCTTTGTATTGCAGTACGTGCAAACTATTGAGGGGTCATTTATTTTGTATATATTTTCTGCTGTTACATATAAAGCTAATTGGAACCATTGGGATTCCTCATTGTCCTCTACTTTGTAGGACATTTCTACTATTTTTGTGATCTTTCTATAAAATGTTCTCTGACAATAGACACATACTTGATCCGGTATTTTAGCAGATGTGTTTTGAAACTTTGCAATTTCTTTTTTGTATGTGCTTGTTAGGAGGTTGGTGTGTGTGAGGCTTTCGCTAATGTTTTCTGAAGTTACTGAATTTTCTAAGTCAACTTCAATTGCAAAATATTTACTTTGGATATGCTCTATTTCTTGAAGGATTGCTTTGGCTGTCCCATGTAGGAGAATGTTACTTAAATTTTGCAATTCTAGAGCAGAACCTTTTGCATAGTATATTCTATGCAGAAGATTTCGTGTAGCGGAATGATGTGTTGCTAACATTTTGATGTGGTGGAAGGTGCTTTTGCAAGCAGTTCCTGAAATGCAGGCTAATGAATGTCCTTGCAGTCCAGAGTGGCTGCGCCCTGGACAGGAGTCCATGGTTTGTAACATTTTCATTTTACTTGTGTCATTCAGTTTCACATAGTGATTGAGGAATTGTCGTAAAGATTTGAAGGATTTTGGGTGTATGTTACACATTGACCTTTGTACACTGGATGGTTTGTTTGGGAGAAAGGAACATTTCGTTGAAAGTTTGTCAGGTACGTTTTTCCTATGAGGGTTATTTTGCCATAATCGTATCTCATACCATTTTATACCCTCAGCAATTACTGTCTTTGTCAATTGGGGTTTTCTGTTCATGTTTATAAGCCTCTTCATTGAAATATGGTTCTGTGCTGCTTTTGTGAATCTATTTGCCTTCACAGAAGTTTGAGAAGATATCTATATTGACATTATTCATGCTTAGAAGTACTTTTTGTAATCTATTGATTAATTTAGTTAGTGGTTTCATTCTTTTTAAAATCAATATGAACAACCTTCTCTTTAGTAAATAATATGCTGTCAATTAGAGCTTTGAGGATTAGTCTTCTGAAGTAGTTTTTAAGGGTAGATCATGACTTTACATCTGTGTATATAAGATCGTGAACAACTCTACGGTGAAACAAATTTTGTAAAATACATTTTTTGTAATGCTTTACTGTGGGTACATTAGCATTGGTAGACACAGTGCTAGGTTCTTTACTAGGTCTGCTATTGTTAGTACATTTTTCTTTACTTTCAGTTTTTGCAAGAGGGGCTTACATTTTTTGTGGTGGCTGGTTTTGTTGAGTGAGGTTACCAGCTCTTTTGTTTTACAGGGTAATTCATGGAATTAATGTGTGCTGAAAAGGGGAGCGCAAGCATAAAAATTGCAGCGCACGGGTGCCAAAGCCGCGCACACAGCCATTTGTCGATTCATGGTATGCACTGCGTGTGTTTTCCCCAGGATGTGCGCCAAATCCGTGGGTGGTGCACATGGGCGCACACGTCACAGAACGCTGTGTGTGACGTGCACAGGGAAAGCGCACAACGTGTAGTGCACACACCAAAAGGGGCGGACACGGGGCGGAACACGCGGAATGGGGAACAACGCGTGAAAATGTGGGCGTTACGGGGGAAGTACAGCAGCTAAATCCTCGTGACGCCCACACGCGCTCTAACTACACGTATTCATGGACTTGAACAGGGGAAATCCGCGTGCCAAAAAAGACGCGCTAATCTGGAAATACGTACACCAGCAGGAAGTAGGCATAAGTGGCCCAGCGCAGCATAAAAGTGCACGCAAAGAACAAACAAGCTCATATGCTACAATGAATATACTGTTCCTCACAGCAGTGGTCATGGGACACCGCAGGAGGAGGAGGATAGCCAGGCCCCACATTTTTTTACCCAGGATCAGCCTTTTTGGGATGCCTGATGACCAGGTCTATGGGAGGTACAGGTTTCCACCACAAATAATCCTAGAACTGGTTGCTGAGTTGGAGGATGACCTCACATCACCCACCCTGTGCTCCCAAGCACTGAGTCCCTTGAAAAAGGTGCTCAATGTACTGCATTTCGTGGCTATTGGGTCATTCCAGCAGACAAGTGCCATAGTTGGGGGCGTCTCACAGGCCACTAAGTCACAATGCCTACACCAGGTGTTGGCGATCACGACTGCACGCCCCTCAGTCCGCAGGCACATATACATGCCCAGAACACCTGCAGAAAGGCAGGCCGTGGTCCAGGACATTTACGAGGTGGCACACTTCCCCAAAGTGCTAGGTGCCATTGACTGCACCCATGTGGCTCTACATCCTCCCAGGGCCACTGAGCACATCTATCGAAACCGCAAGCACTGGCATTCCATCAACGTGCAGGTTGTATGTGATGCCAAGGGAATCATCACCTCAGCATATGCCAACTATCCGCGGTCCAGCCATGATAGTTTTATATTCAGAATGTCACCCCTAAACCGGGACCTGGAAGCTGAGAGGCATGGTGACACATGGCTCATTGGTGAGTACAAAAGCCTCTGCACATGCATGCATGTCAGACACTGAGAAATGGGAAAACCCAACTAATGACAACCATTATCACCTCCCCAGTGGACAGTGCCTACCCTCTGAGCACCTACATGATGATATCAATATGGATCCCACCACACCACCTGAGGTAAGATACAACACAGCCCATATTGCAACCCGGGGCATAGTGGATCGCACATTCAGAGTGCTGAAGTCATGTTTTCGCTCACTTGACCGCTCTGGTGGCCAGCTGCTATATGCGCCCCCAAGTAGTGTGCAGGATCATAGTGGCAGGATGTATCCTGCACAACGTTGCAACCCGGTGGGGTGTACCGGTGGACATGGTGGTGCCCCCACATCCACAACCACATGCATGGCTGCTGCCCATGGGATGGGAAAGGACACGTGTTGAGGCAGCCCGTACCCAGCTTGTGGCACATTTCTTCACCTAAACTCCCACCCCTGCGGAGTGCACACTGGCCTGGCACATGCCAGCTGACAATTGATGATGACAAAAGGGACAGTCAACTGTCACAACCATACCACCCTGAGATTGTTTTCCTGGAAGTGCTACATTGTGTGCATCCCTAGCTACTTAAACAGACCCAATGCTGTGTCAGTAAAAGGCACACACTCATGCAGCATGAAGGACTACCCCCTTGCAAAATAGTACACCCAAATAGTGGCATGTCAGCCAACCACTCCCTAACCCCATCTCAGCCACCCAACACACCATGGCATGGCATGCTATGTGAAAGCAACCAAATGAATGCACAACACATGACACAAGTGTCACAAAGTGCACTGTCCCAAATGGAAACAGGCCAGAGACAATTCCCTCTCACTAATGAAAAAGAAACAGCACACATGAACACATACTCACCAGCAAGACAAAACATTAGTACAGGACCCAACAGTGGCAATTTATGACAGTAACCAATGACAATAGTGCAAGTGTTACAACCTGACAAAGGCAGCAGATCAACTCCTTCAATCTCCAGTGTGTTGCTGGTAGGTAAATGTGGCAGTGTACTGCATACAACATGAACTGCATTTACAATGGAGACAGGCTTGTTAAGACATGAAGAAGCTACATGCAAATATGCCAAATGCCCTAAATGGAATACAATATAAAAATCAACCATGCAGTGGAGAAATCATCCCCAATCCCCACTAGGGGTGTATGCACAGTTTGGACTACAGACTGCCCACACAACTTATGGGAGCCCAATGCGCCTCTGTGTAAGTTACTGTCACTGGGTCACACCCTTGCAAGCCCATGGAAAGGGGAAGCAGGAGTGGCATATGTGTCAGACCCAAAAACAGGACAAGCCTGCATGTGCCCAGCTAGAACACACAGTGGATGCCTAGGGAAGTCACAAAAAGCAACACATTGTAACATGGATGTACAATCTGAAAGAAAATAGTTATCAACAAAAAAGGAAATGTAACTTAAAAAATAAATTAAAAATAAGAAAAAAAATAAAATGAAAAGAAAAAATAAATCAAATAAAAAATGAACATTTTAAATACTAATTAAAAGAAAAAAAATAAAATTCAAAAGAAAATGAAAAAATGAAATGAAACATGAAAATAAAATGAAAATAATAAACTGAAAGAATTAAAAAAAACACATTCTAATTATAAATTTCTAATCTGATTCAAATATGAGAAAAAAGAAAAATTAAACAGAAAAAGAAAAAATGGCCATGTGTTGACCAGGGGGGAGGCCTCCCAGGAGGGAGGAGGTACAGGGTGCACCCCAACACCCCCATGTGTGGATGTTGAGAAAAAAAACATGAGCTCATGGCCTGCACGGCTACCGTATAGTAGGAGAACTGCCGTCGCTGTCATCACCCTCTGGTGGTATTTTAGAAGGTGTGCGTGGTATGGGAGGCAGACCACACAAAGCTCTGGCATCCTCCACCATGGCACCAAGCATGTAGGCCTGAAAGGTTTGGTTCTGCAGGATGATGGTCCGGAGATCACCATACAGCACCTCACGGGTAGCACGGACTTCGTCTGCAAGGCCTCGCGTGATGCCCGGATCTCCTCATAGGTTGCCTGGAGCTCAGCTGAGATTGTGTGTCTTAGCTGCTCCAGCTGCTGTTTCTGACCTTGTACTCTGGGATATCTCAAGTGCACCCAGAGTATCTCTGAGGGACCTGAGGGACCTGTGTTCTAACCTCAGGGCATCCCTGTGGGCCTGTGACTCTGCAGATATGGCTGTGCGCAGGGTCTCCAGTTCAGCCCGTCGGACCCTGTTGGACGCCAACATGTCCTCCCTGTGTGAGTGGCATGTGGACTCCATTGCCTGCTGCTGGAGCTCCACCTGCCTTTCAGGGGGAGAATAGAAGTGGCCACCCTACCCACGGCCTGAGCCATCAACACGATGCCCCCTGTTATGCTGCAATAGTATACATGGAGTTCTCTCACACAGTATTGCCTGGTGGCGCACAGCCACCGCGTTGGCTGGCACCACACCTGTTTGGGCCAAGGTGATGTGCACCTTGCTGTGCTGGCACTGCCTGAGGCTGCAGGACTGCATTCCTCCTTTGATCTTCTGGCCCAGGAACAGGAGCAAATATAGTGGAGTGTGACCCTGCATCCGTAACCGCCACAGGCGGTCATTCCAATAGTAAATGCCCCTTTGAGGGGCCTACCCCCAGTGCAGGTGGGTTGGACAGAACAGCATCCCTGCCAGAAACACTCACCTGTGTTGGGACATTTGTCTCAATGTCAGATTCAGCACCTGAGCCATAGAGGTCTTCGGAGGTGTACCCAGAGACACCCGTGGACAGGATGGTCTGTAGAACTAATGGATTTTCCTGCATCACCACCCCACGTCCTACACTGGTGCCTGGTTGGGGCTCTGAGTACTCCTGCCCCTGCGCCATCTCCTCCTCCTCAACACAATCTAGTGCCTCATCACCTGCACAAACATTAAAAAAAGTAATGAAGCCAGGCATGAACAGCATAGCCGACACACATAGACATCACAATCACCACATTTAATACATTAATGACACATGTCACACATGACACTAACTCTGGCATGCATGCACTGGCAATGAAGTGGAAGCGGAGACTGAGGACTCCAAAATGGAAAGCAACACATGTGCTGCAAGGTGCATAACACCTGCATCACACATTAGCCTGTGAGTGGCATGACAATCCACAAACATGACACATGCCAGCACACAGATGGCACATAGCATAGCCATGGCAGAATTGTCAAGGACACCCAGATGGTAGTAAATCAGTACTGTCCCCCATCCATGTGAGACGCACAACATGAAATAGAACATGCAAAAGAGTCTCACAAAACACACATGTGTCAGATGCTGCAACAAAGTGAGTGTTTACTAATTCAGTGGTGGTAGGCACATGGATACATCAATGGTAGGTCACTTGGACATGACACAAGTCATTTGTCATGTTGAACATTCAAACAGGGCTCCAAAGTGGTTGTGTGAACTGCATGTGTAGGTGCACAAAAGTCAATCAGCCTGATTGATTAAATCATTCCCATAAAAAGGAAACACATGTGGGACATTGTGGGATGAAATCTATGTCTGAAGTATGGTGAATTTGGGGCAGAACGCCACAAAAATGTGTTCATCATGCAAACGATCCCATCAATCAGGCAGAATCAACTGAAAAACAGTATTAACAATGCTGTGGCATGATGCCAGTTGAAGGGCAAGTGCAGTAATCAGGTGCTAAGTGTTTACTGCGGTCAGAAGGGATACTGTGAAACCCAAACCCACGGGCAGGGGATGGCTTGGAGGCACCACATGGGTAACCTATAGCAGTCATGACTACACAGCCTGACCTGGCACTCAATCAGAACACATCACCTAAGCAACATACACATGGTTTGCACACACACGCATGGCCACTCACCGGACATTGCCTCAAGATCCGGTAGGTCTCCCACGCCTTGGATCTGATCCTCTGTGATGAACCCTCCAGTAATTGCCTCATGTTTGTTCTGTGAGTTCATCCTCCTCTGGTGGAGACCCACTGCCAGTCACCAGAGAAGAGGCATAATTGGAAGCCAGCTTGTTTTTTGCTCGGCGTTTGAGGTCATTCCCCCGCTTTGAGCAATCATCAGCTGTGCGCCTCACAAATCCAAGGGAACTAATCTGGTCCGCGATGCACTGCCAGTGGGCCCTACATTGAGCAGTCGTAGTCTTGCACCCTGCAGTCACCAGCATTTCGCGGCCATGACCTGACATGTAGCCCACAAGTGCGTCTAGTTCCGCATCTTGAGAGGTGGTGCGGACCCTAAGTGACTTACACCACACTGCTCGGTAGGGGCTGAAGCGCAGGTGGACTGGGCACTGGAAGCAGGCAATGGCACAATGACCAAAGGTCTCACTGCAGGCATTGGCTGCTGGGCGCTGTTGCCAGGACCAAGTGGCACAGCTGCCTTGGTGTAATGGTCTGGGATCAACACTGTCCTGGCTGGGTGACTCAGAGACAGCGTGGATTGAGCTGCAGCTGCCCCTGCAGTCTCCTCACCCTGGCTACTTGGGGCAGCAGATGACATTGCTGCCCCAGATCCACGTGGCCTGGTGACAGCAACTTTCACCTCCACACGTGGCTTTGACTTTGTGACATGGAAGTCGGCCTGTGAGTCATCCTGTGCCAGTTCTGGGACCAATCTGGGAGGGGTTAACAGGGCCTGAGCTGGGATGGTGTCAGCTGCATCTCCCCCACCCATTGGGGGAGGCATAGGTGTCCCTGATTGGTCATCCACACACTGGCCTCTTGGCCACCCTGCTCATCCTGGCCACGTCCCCTACCGCGGACACCTCTTGGAGGTCGGCCACCTTTGCCTCCCTTACCACTTGGTCGCCTCCCAACCATGGCACTGATGTTCTTGTGCGAATGGGAGGTGCAGTAAACAATTGTCCTGGGCAATTGGGGTGAAGGGGGCAGGGCACTAGATGGAATACGTACCCCTGTGCTCTAGCAAGGCTGTCTGTGACCCCTGGGGGAAGATGATGGGTCACGCAAAGCTCAGACACCCCAAAAACAAAATTTAACACGCACGCGACCCTGGTAGCCCACGTGCGTGCAATAAAGGACCCGCACTATGCTGTTGCACCCAGAAACACAAAAATAAGCGTATGTGTGGTACACGCAGGCTACAATGACCTCTGAAGGGGTATGCGACACGGGGGCAACCAAAGTGGAAAAAACTGTGCGCGACTCACAGTCTTCCCGGAAAAAGAACGTGAAAAAGAGGGGCGTGTGCGCATTGGCAACACCCCCACCAAAAGAAGAATTGAACGTTGTCTGAGTAAACAAGGAGTACGAACTGCAACCGTTGTGAAGTAATCGCGTGTGACCTACAAGAAGTACAATAATCACTCGCTCACTCTCCACAAAAAGAACGTACAAGAAAATGGCATCCTACGCGTACCTTTTAACCCTGCCCACAGAAATGCCCGCGTGCATCACGTCACTTACGCGTTTACGCGCTAAGGGCCTTACCTCGAATTACACGCTGACGTGCTGTTTTTTCATGTGCAAAATCACTCTGTATAAAGCTGGCCACGCAACAACACACAGAAGACCACACTCCTGCCCAGAAGGCCATTTTCCTGCCCCCCCAGAGCCCTGAGCAGACTCCCACCTGCCATCTGCTGCTGCCTGCCTGCCTACCTGCTGGCCACATGCCCTGCCATTTGGTGCCTGCACGTCAGCCATCTGCAGGGGTCCAGTTGCTGTGACCACCCCTGCTGGAACAGAAGACTCACGACTGAAGTCATCGCTCCACAGCCCAGCACCAGGACCCACTTGCCCACCCACACCTGCCTCAGGGGTTGCCATGTCGGGGGAAACACCATCCGACACCACTGGTAACCCCCAGCCAGAGAGGCAGAGGGCTGCCAGCTTCTCAGCAGGAGAGGTTGGCATCCTGGTGGAGCAAGTCATGGTGCATTACGATGCCCTCTACAGAAGCAGATGCACTGACAAGGATGGACGGAGAGGATCTGGCTGGACATCGTGGTAGCCATCAGCGCGGAGGGGGTGGCAACCCGCGACATACAACACGTCCGTAATCGCTGGGAGGACTTCAGGTCCAGGACCCTCAGGAAGGCCTGGTGCCTCTTGGAAGCAGCGGATGCAGTGAGGCGCCGGGTCCACCTTACCACCATCAACATGAGGGTCCTGGAACGCATTAACCCAGCACTTCCCCGCCAGGTCCTCGAGAGGGAGACTGGTCCGGAGTCAAGCGGTAAGTGTCCATGCTTACTTATTGGATGCAGTGCATGTTGAGGTGTGCCAGGAGTGTGCAGCTTGGAGATATGTCTAAAAAAAAGGTCCATGTATGGATGTGTATGCGCAAGGACATGACCGTGCTGCATGTGAGTCCTTTCATGGGTGATGCACATTAAAGGTGTATGTGTTCCAAAGCATGATGCACAACAGCATGTGGAGATGCACACATGTTAGTATTTCTGGGTATGTACTATGGCATGGTTGGGGTGTGACACATGGATGCTGGTTCCACCTTCACGTATGTGCACGGCATACATGTGCGTGTGTATGTTTCACATGTGTGTGACAGTGATACACCATGGATGCATGTGACACAGACATGTAGGAACCCGATTGGCAGATGTGACATAGTTGCCGATGATTGCACTGTGACAAGTGGTGGAGATGTACTGATGCATGTCTGTCTGTTGGGGTGTGTGCATGTGTTCAGCACTCCCCATGATGCTTGTGATGTCATGCCAAGCTTCGGATGTTCATGCTGGTGTGTGTGTTTGGATGCTGCTGCCTGCTGCACGATTCCTGTCTTTTCGTGCATGTTTATGGGTTCAAATGATATGAGTGTTGGGGAGTGTGATGCCATCTGTGAAGTTTGACACTGCCACTCATGTGCAACTGTCACATGTTTATCTGATCATTGCACAGTGCCCTGATGCCTGTGATCTGTCTCTCCCTGTCTGCATCTTCGACTGATGAAGAGGGCGTAGACGGTGCTGTGGAGCACAGAGGCAGGGATCCCACTGCCAGCCGGAGACGCAGGGCCCAGCTCTCCTCCCACGTTGTCATCTTTTCCGGGAGTAAGGAGTCTGGTGCCACATCTATGGCCACTATGGCCGAGGGAAGGTCCAAGAGGCAGAGGTTGGAGGTGGACTCCTCAGCAGCAGTAGGGGCAGCTGAGCCCCCACAGGGGTCTATGGAGGTAGATGGCACAGAGTCATCCAGGTTGGTGGGGGGTTTGGTTGAGGAGGAGGCCGTGGAAGGCCCACGCACGGGGCCTTGAGGGGGGATTCCACTGGTGCTAGTGGTGCAGTCCAGGGGCAGGGACAGGAGGCAGCACAGGCCACCGCGGAGGTGCCTGTGTGTAATCCTGTCCCCGATCCTGTAACTGCATCATCCCGCACCAGCAGGGATGCCTTTGTCCAGACCCGTTTTCAGGGAGGGGATGCGCAAACAACAACTGGCCTTCCTCTCTCTGCAAACATGGCAATCCGTGACCGGATTGAGCCTGTCCTAGCTGGGGTGGCGATGCATCAGCGTGGTATTCGGGATGACGTGCAGAGTTCTCGTGTGGACAATGCACGTCATTTCAAATACCTCCTTGACCGCATCAGCCTACTAGGGCAGGTCACCGGTGCTGGGTTCCTCCGTGGGCTGGATCTTCTAGCGACCCCCTCCTCAACTGAACCCCCTATGCACCAGTCGTCCTCCGTGCCATCTTCCTGCCCAAGTATCACCTGGGCACCCTGTGGAGCTGCCCCTGACCCAGCGGCCAGGCTGGTGGAGGACACATCCCTGCCACAGTCGGGAGTCGGAGGTCCAGCAGCGGTGGCCACCCCAACAACTGGACCCCAGCAAGCGGAGGACGTGCAGGCATGGACAAGCAGGGCACAAGCACTGCAGCAGCAGGCTTAGGGTGAGAGCGTTGATGGCTCGGGCCCTTCAACATCACAGGGGCAGGAATCGGCCGGAGGGCAGGAGGACCCTGGATTGGGAGTGTCTTTGGTGTGGCAGCGGTTGGGCCAGCGGATAGATTCAGAGCTGCTGCGGGCAGAGGAGGGACAGCTCACTATGGTCAGGGCGGAGAACTCCATGCGCAGGGCATTGAGGCGGGCTGAGTGCCTCGAGGCCAGGAAGAGGCCCCCCTCTGGGACATCGATGTAGAGTTCGATGATGCCCTGGCCTGGAACATCAACAAGTGAGCCGTTGGACTTGCCCGCTGCCTTTGTACATAGTTCTTTATTGTTAGGTTTCCTATGTTTTTTCTTTTTTTTTGGAGTTAATGGACTTTGCTCCACTTCATGTATATAGCTTTTTATTCATAGGACTTTTTGTAGATTTCATTTGGTTTGGGGTTCATAGAGCCTTTGGACTTGGATTGTATATAGTTGAAGACTTGTGCATACTTTCTTTTGTAACATTTTCCCATGGATCAATGGTTTTCTTTTTTTTTTATTCATGTTGACATTGGCGATGGACCACTTTTCTTTTTTCATGCTGTTGATTTTTGTTTTTCATTGGATTTTCTATTTTTTTTGTAATAGCTTTCATTATTTATTAATTAGCAAGTTTGATTTTCTTTATGTTATTTTATTATGTTGTTTGGGAGTGGGTGCAGTGGATGGTTGCATGCTTTTACTGGCGGGCAAGGGGGGATTTGGGTTGGCATTAGGGCCATGAGTCTGTTTTGTTAGGACATGTTGTTTAGTGGGCCATGTGTCGGGCCTGTTGGCAGGTACCCGTCAATGGGGGGTTGTTGGGGGGGTGGGGGGGACATGAGTCGGGGCCTTCTGGCAGGGGCCCATCAATGGGGGGGGTGGTTGGGGGGTTGGGGGACATGAGTCAGGGCCTGCTGTCAGGTGCCCGTCAATGGGGGGGTGGTTGGGGGGTGGGGGGACATGAGTCAGGGCCCGCTGGCAGGTGCCTGTCAATGGGGGTGTGGGGGGTGGGGGACATGAGTTGGGGCCTGCTGGCAGGTGCCCATCAATGGGGGGTTGGTTGGGGGGGTGGGGGGACATGAGTCAGGACATCCTGGCAGGTGCCCGTCAATGGGGGTGGTGGGGGGTGAGGGGACATGAGTCGGGCCTGCTGGCAGGTGCCCGTCAATGGGTGGGGTGGTATGGGGTGGGGGGGACATGAGTCGGGGCCTGCTGGCAGGTGCCCGTCAATGGGGGTGTGGGGGCGGGGGGACATGAGTCGGGGCCTTCTGGCAGATGCCCATCAATGGGGGGGTGGTTGGGGGTTGGGGGACATGAGTCGGGGCCTGCTGTCAAGTGCCCGTCAATGGGGGGGTGTTTGGGGGTGGGGGGACATGAGTCGGGGCCTGCTGGCAGGTGCCCGTCAATGGGGGTGGTGGCGGGGTGGGGGGACATGAGTCAGGGCCTGCTTGCAGGTGCTTGTCAATTGGGGGGTGGGTGGTGGGGGGACAGGAGTCAGGGCCTGCTGGCAGTTGCCCGTCAATGGGGGTAGTGGGGGGACATGTGTTGGTGCTCCCGAGTGCATGGTGCCATGTGGCCTGCCTGTGGGACATGGACTGGGGTGATGGGCTGCCTGCAGGGCATGGGGAGGGGGGGCACACCCGGGAGGGCACACACTGCCAAATCGTGTGTGAAAGTCCACGTGCACCCCCGGAATACACTTACCCTGTTTGCGCCAGCGGAAACACATGTAAAACTCCCTGTGCACCCCTCCGAATATGCGTACCCCACACGCGCCAGCGAAAATGCGTGTAAAACTCCCCTTGAACCCATCGGAATACACGTACATCACGCGCACCAGCAAAAATGTGTGTAAAACTCCCTGCGCACCCCTCGGAGTAGACGTAACCCGCCCGCGCCAGCGAAATCGCATGTAAAAGTCCACGCGCACCCCCAGAATACACGTAACCCGCTCGCACGAGGCCTATCACGTGTACAACTCCCAGCGTTCCCCCGGAATACACGTACCCCGCTTGTGCTAGCGAAATTACGTGTAAAAGTCCACGCACACCCCGGGAATACACGTACCATGCTCGCGCGAGGCCTATTGCGTGTAAAACTCCCTGCGCACCCCCAAAATACATGTCCCCGCTCGCACCAGCAAAATCGCAGGTGAAAGTCCACCGCACCCCCGGAATACGTGCAGGCAGCCCATCCACCCTCCCCATGCCCAGCAGACAGCCCATCCACCCTCCCCATGTGCCGCAGGCAGCCCATCACCCCTGGGCATGCCCTACAGGCAGCCCATCCACCCTCCCCATGCCCTGTAGCCAGCCTATCACCCCTAGGCATGCCCCACAGGTAGCCCATCCACCCTCCCCATGCCCGCAGGCAGCCCATCACCCCTGGGCATGCCCCACATGCAGCCCATCCACCCTCCCCATGCCCCGCAGGCAGCCCATCACCCCAGTCCATGGCCCACCGGCAGCCCACACCACAGGGGGGTCACGTATTCGGAGGGGGAGTTTTTTACATGCGATTTTACTAGCGCGAGTGGGGTACGCATATTCCGGGGGTGCGCAGGGAGTTTTACATGTGATTTCGCTGGCGTGAGCAGAGTATGCGTATTCGGGGGGTGCGTGGGGAGTTTTACACGCGATTTTGCTGGCATGAGCGGGGTACGTGTATTCGGAAGGGTGCACAGGGAGATTACACATGATTCCGCTGGCCTGAGCGGGGAACGCATATTCTGAGGGGTGCGCGGGGACTTTTACACACGATTTCGCTGGTGCGAGCGGGTTACCCGTATTCAAGGGGGTGCGTGAGTACATTTTCACGCATTTTGGCTGCAGTGAGCGGGGTATGCATAGTTTTTCACGCGATTACAGTGTAGCGGGCCTGTTAGCTGGCCCAGGGTTAGCGCACCCTTTTGCGCCATATTGGGGATTTCGATGGCTTTTCCTTGCGCAAGGGGTGTTCTTGGGGGCGTTAGTGGTGCTGCAGGATGTTCAATGCGCCATGGCTGAAAATGGCTTAGGAAATCCATGAATACGTGGTGCGCCAGAATGCTGTTTAGCGCACACGGCTGGCGCATGCCCCCTCTGTGTGCCAGCCATGTGTGCTGCTTCTGCGCTGAATTCTATGAATTACCCCCTTAATATTTTCTAGAAATAGTTTTAGAGGTGGATGACTACATGGCTTGCTTTTATTCTTTTCTGCTCTATTTTATCTTAGTTTTCAATGGAGTTGCTTTTTAATAGGCATTCTCTTTGGGTTTGAAAGTTGTGGCATGTATATGCATGTATTGTGCATGGGTGTGTGTGTGTGATTGTACAAAATAATAGAGTGTTGTTTGATTGTGTAGTGGGATACTAGGTGTGGGTGGGAAGGTTGTAAGAGTCTGTGCAGGTGTGATGGGCTGGGGTTAGTGAGTAAGGGAGTGGTGGTGTGATTGAATAAGTAGGGACATTATGATTTTTTGAGGAAAACTGTGGGTGTTATAATGGTGGTGTTTAGATGGAAATACAGTATGAATGTTGCATTATAATGAGCAAGAGTTAAATAAAGGTTGATTTGAAACAAATTATCTGGGCTAATATATAGTGAAAGTATATTGTTACAATTAGAAAGGTATAGATGCTTTATTAACATACTTACTTTGTAGGCTGTGAAGAGCTGTCTTTTTTTGGTAGCTCTGTTAGGCAATCTTTTTCTTTCCTGTAATTTGTAACAGAAAGTTAATGGGTATATGTGGTAATGATCAAGTAGGTTTAGCAACAGAGTTTATTTATGAAGGTAGGAGGAGTTGTTGGGAAACAGAGTTAATTAAGTTGTGTTATGGGTGGTGTACTAAAGTATGTTAACTATGTTGTTAGAACAATTGGAGTATGAGTAGTGCTGTTTGGGACATTAGAAGGAACAAGGCAAACATGGATGTGAGAAAAAGGTGCATGTTTAGGTTATTTTTGTGCTGCTGAATTTAATGAAAGAAGTGATTTGTTTGTGGTGCAATGTATTTGTAATATGCTGCAGTGTTTTTAAAGAATAGGGAAACTGTGGCCTAGTGTTAATGCAATGGCAGATTGTTGTTGCAACAGTGTTTGGTGTCTTATGGTAGAGGTTTGGAAAAAAGAGTACTTTATATGTAAGGTGAAGCATTGTATATAGATACTTTGGCGGTATGCACAAATGTGTGAGCAGGTAGAGAATGGTGGCAGTTTAAGGAGGTAATCAGTAAGGTTGGAAAGTGTGACGTTTAGATGGAATGAAAAATGAAAATGCTGAGCGTTTAAAAATGTTTCTTTTTAGGAGCATTTTCATGAAAAAACTGTGTGAAACCTTTGTGTGAAAGAAAAGAAAAAGCAGATGGAAAAGATTTGCAGAACATTTTTAAGTGACACTTCTTGTGTGGAAGTTTAATATGTTGGCAGTAAATGTATATTTGCCAATATGATGCATTCCAATATGTAGGTGCTGATTAAGTATTAGTTTTTGTCTTTGTATTGTGGGAGTTGTAGTTGCACTTTTTCCATTAGAAAACTTGGACTACAAGTCGCACATTGCATAAAAAAACACTAGGACTGGATAAGCACCGATTGTAACAGGTTATGCTGGCAAGTATGCATGTACTGCTAAGGTATTACATTTCGACACACTAAGTGGCACTTAAAAATGTTGTACAAATAATTTGCATCTCCTTTTTCTATTTTTACAAAGAAGTTACTTTTATAAATGTATACATGCATTTATTAACTTTAATGAAAATGCTCCTAAAAAGAACATTTTTTAAATGCATGCATTTTCTATTTTTCATTTCAAATGTCATACTTTCACATCTTAAAGTCCAGTCCTGTTTTTTTATTTTATTTTTGATGTGCATTCTCGGGCTTGTAGTCCGAGTTGTGTAATGGGAGCAGTGGGATTACAAGTAACACACTGCAGAGAAAACAAACAACACTTGATAAGCACCTATAGATTGAAATGTGTCATGTTGGCCAGTATGGATGTACAGCCAATATATTAAACTTACACACAGCAATTGTCATTTTAAAATGGTGAACAATTCTTTTCAATCTGCCTTTCCTTTCTTTACAAAAAATGTTACACACTTGCTGCTTTAAATGCGCATATGCATTTCTAACTTTCATGGAAATGCTCCTAAAAGAAATATTTCTAAATGCACAGCATTGTAAGTAACTGCCGCTTGATGTGAGCAGGTGCTGAATGCTACAATACATTGCATTTGCTAGAGGGTTAAAAATTAGAATATGCTTATTTAGAAGCTGATTACAGGGTAAGTGGCAGGAACCCTGTATATATATATACATTTGTAAAAGTTTTGAAAACTAGGTTTAAAAAGATAAGCATACCTGTGCTATGTCTTAGTAGATGGAGATGTTGTTAAATCTGCAAACAGAAATCTTCAATAATTTTACAGTAGTTTTTGATGCAGGTGGTTGTGAGTAACAGGAGACATGTAGTCTGAGAGTTTAAGAGAACATATGAAGCGTTGAACTGAGATGACAGGGTTAGGTATAGAGTTTGTGGATGTGATTGGTGGATGGATGTGTGACTGAAAGCTTAAAATGAGAGAGTGTTACAAACTTGAAAATGAAAGGGTAAAAGGGCTGCTCTGTGCTTCGGTCTCTGTGGTCACCATGGTAGTCTGTGGACACTGCACATGCCATCCAGGTCTTTTAAGGATGCCTGGTATGGAAAGGGGACTGCAGAGACTGTGGACAGTTGTGGATGTCCAGGGACATTGGGGGAATTAGCCAATCAGGTTTCCTGGGTCGGTTGTACAGGAAGAGAGGGTAGCAGGAGTGTTGTTTGGTGAATGCACTGAAGATGGCTATGGCTATGTCTTTGAGGAAGCAGAGTGTATGGATTCTGGGAGACTCTTAGATCCATTGGCCGAAGGTGTATTCTGAGCACTGTGGATTGTCTGAGAATCTTGAATTAGAAGAATTTCAAGTTTCATGGTATGGAGTTTGAGAAATGAAGTGGGCAGAATTCCTCCTATTTTGTGAGAATATGGTTCACTTGAAGCATCCAGACATCATTGTAGTTCACTCTGGAGGCAACAGTTTGGGCTATGTTACCGGAATTTCATCTCAGTTTGCAATGATGGATATATTTGGAAATTTGATCCACATTCAAAAATTATGTTCTCTCAGATAGCTCAGAGACAAATGTGGATGTATTCAAAATGTCTTTGTCCACAAATTGCGAAAGCAAGGCAAAATGTGAACAAAGTTCGATGTGTTTTTTTGAGGGATGTTGGCATGGCATCTTTTCATAATGAAAATATCAAATTTGATATTGTAAACATTTTTAGAAGAGAGAGTGCATCTTACTGATGTGGGCAGTCAGATTTTTCTAGAAACTGTTTAAAATGCATTGAAGCAGTTTCTGTAAAAAAAATAAAATATGGATTGAAGTATTCTTAGGTAGTTGGGTAGTAAACGAAAAGGAAAAACAGAAACAAAATTAGAAGCACTTTTTGTGAAAGTTAGAAAAAATAATTAAGTTCAGTAGAAAATGTGTTAATTGAGTACATAAAACCAAATAATCAAAAACATACATAAAAGCCAGAAAGAGAAAAAAGGTTATTTTAAGAGCCACCATTTTTGAACGAAAAACAATTTTAACTCCTGCACCCCATGCCTGGAATTTTCCAGGTATCTGCCGACTACCGCACTGCCTGCGGAATTTGCAGACTGCAAAGGGTCCTATGATATTTTTTTAACTGTGAAAGGTGGCTCCTAAAGGAAACATTTCTTTTTATTTTGTGATTTTGTTTTTTTGTGGCTTTTTTGTTTTTTACAGAAGACAGAGGGTTTTTTTGTTTTTACAGGAGAGGCCAGGTAAGGTGGGGGAGGGAAGAGAGCGAAGGAGCACCAACCACAGAGACTGAGGGTCAGGTGGACAAGGGAAGATGTTGGGTGGGCCTTACATTTAAGGTAGGTGGCAGTGTTTTTGTGCTCCTTGATCGTGGCCTTGAAAGCAATATGAAACTGCTCCCTCCTGCAGATTGGTGCGTTACAGTACAAACATATTAATGTGACCCTCAAAAGGTAAGAGCCAACATTGCTCTGTATGGCCTGTGAGGGGGCCAGCAGGATCCTCTGCCCCACAGGAGTAGCCTTCGGTACAAACCCAACGGTGGTGAAAAAACACCATACCCATGACTCACTCCGGGTGCTGGAGGTAGGCAGTTCCTCTACCTCATCTTGTTCTTCGTCATCATCCTCCTCCGCATCCCTGTGGCTGTTCCCCTGTCCAGGCCCTCCAGATGGTTGTTGTGGTGGTGGTGGTGGAGGCAGGGGAGGAGTAATGGCCATAATAGATGTCATTGGATAGAAAGTTCTGCAAAGCAGGTCTTTTTCAAGAGCTCTCTCCTGGTCTGCCATATTAAGAGTGAGGAAAAGTAATGGGTGGGTCCCTTCAGAGGAACCATCCACGGACCACATGGCTATCAAAAGTAGGCCTTTGAGAGTTGTACAAAGTTGCCAGATTAACTAATATTGGGTCTACGAGCTCTTTTAAAGGGTAAACTTTCAACTTGAAACACCTTAGATTTGCCGAAAATACAGTTTCAAACTGTCAGCGGTGACAGAAACTGTTCACGGACACATTATCACGCTGCACAGGTGTGTTTACATGATGACATTCCCCGACGTCTGTGGTGCTGATGGCTGTCCATGGACTCCTTTCAGGTGGGAGACATAGAGCACAAATGCATGGATGTCTGGAAAAATGGCCATGCTGTCCGAGGACTGATTAAAAGTGCGATATACCATGGCGGAAATGTCAATTTGTGATGCCATCTTTGATGTCCTCAGTGTTGGTCTTAGCAGTGCATGGTGGTGGCACCAGTTATGGTTGCTTAGCTTACCATAACTGGCAAATTTATGGGGGTTTTCGGTTTTATTTGTAACCATAGCATCCGTTTAACAAAGTTTTTCACTGAATTTGATAGGTTTTTATTAGTGCAACTTAACCATAACGTCCCTTTAACAACGTTTTTTCACTGAAAAAAAAAAAATATATATATATATACAGCATAAAGAAGATCCAAGTGCTCAAGAAATTAGTTGGTGTGAGTCAATGTGGTACAACAACCACAGTAATGTTTAGCAAACAAAAAAGAGGGACATGCGCCCCAAGACTGCCCTCCATAGGGCCACAATGAAGGAAAGCCAGGTTATTGCGATTAAAAAGCCACAACATTTTATTTTCAAATTCAATTTGACATAAAAAATGAAACTGGTCGCTCGAGCGACGCATTTCGCAATGCATTGCTTCTTGATCAGATGACATAAACATGCTCCAGCTTCAGCTATAGAGAGAAAGTAGTCTTCTCTTTGTTTTTGATTCAAACAGAGTTGCATGTTGAAGTATTACATCAAGGCAGGTTGAAGGTGAGTCAAAAGGCTTTTAAAGCTAGGGCTGCAGCCTTCCCTTTCATTGAACAGATTTCAACTGACAAACTTTCTAAACATAACATTCTATAGAGCACCCAGAGGCCATGGTGTTCTCTGTGATGTCTCCAGGATTACACATTGAATACTTAACCATGTACATTGTTGGCCTTATAACTATGTACACTATATAACACATGTCAAAAGGTGGTTCATTGTTAGCAGCGGCAGCCATGTTGTAGTTCTAATAATAGCAGGGCATCATCCCATTATTAAGCTTCCAAAAACAACAGCTGCAGCTACAAGGTTAACCACATAAATGTGAAAACACACAACACTGTGCAAAGATTACAAACAATGTGCCATAGAAAACATGAGGACGTCTAGTACAATTGAAATAGCCATTATAATATTAACACCAAGGTGCAAAAGACCAGACAAAGACAATAAAGTGCGTAGTGCAGATACTAAATGACCTCACGTCATTAATGTGGCAGCAAACGGAAAGAAGAAATCACAACCTCAAACTACAAAACATTCCAATTATTACAAATATAATGTAAAATGCAGAAAGTAAAATGCACTGCTAAAGTGCAGATGCATAGTGCATAGTGCAATATGTCGGGAGACGATTACCATCCCAACTACCCCTAAAGGCATTGCAAATATGCATCAATGAAGTGGTAATGCACAAAAGTCAAAGGCAATTACAAAATTGCCCTAAGACAAGAAGCACCAATAAGGTTCAAAGTCAAATTGCAAGTGCTTTTAAGATTTAAGATTTGCCCTTTTGGTAACTGTAGATGTAATACATTAATTGCAAGTGGTACTAAAAAATAAAACAGATAGCATTTCAAAATGTAAATTGCACATTCGAGAGGCTTAACATCTTTGACATTTCGACCAATACAAGATGCTAAGTGTGAGCATCATAATTAAGTTAAACTGGAGCAATTACACTCACACACTCTCTGAGAAAAAAAAACACAACAAACAGCAAGGAAACACAACTGAACCCATCATGTGCCAAAAAAGGTTATCATTCCTCGTCAATATTGTGTCCTTTGGGGGCCTTGCTTTCAAAGTCCAAAAGCATCTTTGGTTCCAATTGGCCTAGTTTCAAAGTTCTATCTCCACCCCGTGAATTTGTTAAGCCCACAAAACCAAACCTTCAAGATGACTGCAATGATATTCGTGGAAGTGTTTGGCCATGGGATTAGTGAAGTCAGCACGAGCACGCTGTAATATGGTTGTTTAGAGGTTGCAAGTTGTGATTCCGACATACCACCTCTTACATGGGCAGAAAAGCTCATATACCACGAATTCTGTGTCACAAGTGAAGTGATAACGTATGGTGACAGAAAGTACTAAAGGGGGATGAATGGAAGTTTGAGAAAACATGGCATAAATACAAACCTTATATTTCACGCATTTAAAAACACCTATACTTTGTTTATTTAGCCAAGTCCAACCCAAAGAGTCAGAGTTTGCTTTTAAATGTGGTAAAAAGCTAGACACCAATTTGTCTTTTAACAGTGGCGTAACACAAATTTTGGGCCCCCCCGCAAACCAAGCTGAGGGTGACCTCCCCAACTTGGCAACAAATCATGGGTTGTGCCACTCTTTGCGCCGGACTAGATCACCATGCTTGTGCAATACGCACGCACGTGCTGCTGCAGGGGTACGCCGCACAGTGCAATGGGAGAAAGATATAAATATGTGTTTTGAATGCCAAACTACTTACATTTAGCAGGACTGATTTAACAGTGATGCCCAGTCAAGCCAAACTAAGAAATAAATAGACTGGCTGAACCGAAATGCCTCTCTAGCCACTAATACCACATATCATGCCTGCATATCTGGACATGGATGACCATTACAATTTATCGCATAATCCCCGTCCCACCCCAGCCCCCCACACATGTCCCAGTGCTTACATATGAGGCTCCTTGCGTAACAGTTGAGGTAGGTTGAGGCTCTAGGAATTGAACCTGCCTGTGCTAAGCTCCATTTGAATTGTGATTGTGAGTTTTAGCAAGATCACAGGAGTGGTTTTGGGGTTTAGCCTAAGCCCCAGTTTGGTAGGTAGAAAAAGGTGTTTTTACTCCCGGGTATCTCGTTTGGATTATCCAAAATAATTATTTCCAACACTGCGGTTAGTATGAGAAAATTCGTTTATTTGGTGTTTTCTTGTGTGGTTCATTCCTTTGTTTCGACCTTTGGGTCCTTTGGGTCGAAACACGTGTCGGCTGACCAAACTTGCACAGCAAGTCTCTAACAGTGTTTCTCAAAACACAAATATTTCTTATGAATGAACCACACATGAAAACACCAAATAAACAAATTTTCTCGTACTAACCGCAGTGTTGGAAATAATTATTTCAGATAATCCAAACGAGATACCCGGGAGTAAAAAGACCTTTTTCTTCCTTGCGTAACTGTTAAGTACTGGGATGAGGAAGAGTGGGACTATGAGTCATATTGATTACAGATAACTAAGCCAAGCATTACCTCCATGTCCCTCCACTTCATCCCATTACTTGTGCATGAGTCAAAGTGCCTCATACACAAGTACTGGGACGAGGAACAATAGGGCTATGAGTAAGCAAGATTACCAATAAGTAACCAGGGGATTAAACACAAATAGTGGGGCAACACTTGAGCTAATTGGGCTTCAGCCCTCCTCCCCCTTGAAATTTTGGGCTATATTGACTCGACCCGGCTGACCTACAGAGCCGTTGCCGGACAGAACAAGACACAGATGTTAAACAGCACCTTGGCTTCGCTGTTTGCAAAGGCCCAGCAATTATTAAGGTGAAGAATTTCACTGTTAGTACCTGCATTGAAATGCAAATTTCTTTAGGCAATTGAAATCTTGATGTGGGATTAGTACTTGCATGCCAGGGAGCCCCTCCTCACCTGTTCCACTGCGGCTCTCACACCCTACTTGGAACCATCCAGTTTTTGTCCCCTACTTACCATACTCTGTTTATTTTGTTATTTATTTATTTGTATCACGTTGGTCGCCCTCAGGCATCAGGGCGTCACATGAAGACACATCATGCAACAAATAGACTAACATGGAGACGGGACAATATAAAGACAGTAGTGTAGTTCTGGGAGTTATTTGAAGAGGAGGGTTTTCAGCTTTTTCCTGAAGCACAACAGGTTGGTTTCTAGTCTTAGATCTTCAGGCAGACTATTCCATTTGACAGCTGCGGATATGGGAAAGGCCTTGCTCATTCCGTTGTATCATTTGTGGGTGGCTCCTGTGATTTGGCCTCTGTGTTCAGATGTTAATGAGCCTCCTGGAACATATCTGGAAATGTTTGATTTGAGGTATGCTGGGATTTATGGACCAGCGTCATGGCCTTGAACAATACCCTGTCTTCCACTTTGAGCCAATGAAGTTCCCTTCTGTCATTACTAATGTGTTTGGTCTTGGGTTTCTGCTTGATAATCCTGATGGCATTGTTTTGTATGTGTTGGAGTTTTGTGGTGCACTGTTTGTTTGCACTAATCATTAGTGAGTTTCCGTAGTCCAGCCGCAGTATTTTGTCTTTTTTTTTTTGCATTTTTAAAGCGCTCACACATATCGAGGCGCTGTTACAGGAATTGTTTTTTTCCTTCTTCTTTAGTTGCATAATTGTTTTGTCTTAGTTGCATATTTATAATGCGCTTCAATACCCAGAGGTTTCTTCTAAGCGCACACCCGGGGATCGAACCTATGTTGTCGTCTTGCTTGCAAGGCGAGCACGTTGCCGCTGAGCTACAATCCCGGGGGTTATAATAGTAGTGTAATTGCTCTGGCTATTGTTGTACAGTTCTATTCACTAATGTAGGGCTTTATTGCTGGTAATAGTCTAAGATGATATAAGCAGTTTTTTGAGACATGCGCGACTTGAGCATCAGATCTCATAGATGCCTCCATGATCATACCAAGTGTCTTGACCTTTCCTACAACCTGTATTGGGAAGTCTTTGATGTGGAAAGATTATTATTGAGGGGTTAGTTTGGCTCGCGCTTGATGGGAGACAAAGATCATTAGCTCCATTATTTTGCTGTTAAGAAATAACCTGTTCTGACACATCCATGATTTAATGTGGTTGTATACTGATGTAACTGATTTGCTATCCTCTTAGTAGTTTCCACTTAGTTCCAATACTAGCTGTTGCTTCTCAGAAGGGTTTGCACTTTATAAATCCCAGGCATACATTAAGATGTTGTCACCAACAAATTACTGTATCGCTAATGCAAGCTCAAATGGCTTTTGCACATTCACAATTGCATTCAGGCTAATGCAAATGCAGTGCAGCTTTTTTTGCACAAGCACTACGCAATTGCTTCTGCACAGACACTGCATACGGACAAGCCTAATGTCGTTTTGTGGCATGGCTTTAGGGGTAATGTGGCCATTAGACTCACTATGCAGGCACATTGCATGATGTTTTGGGGTAATGTGGCCTTTACTCTCACTATGCAGCCATGCAGGTAATAGCATCTCTTCTCCCTGCTGTTTCAGTCCTGCAGCATCTACCAATCTTCGGCTACGAGCAGCTGGAAGAGGAACAGAGACTGGTGAGAAACAGAAATGCAAATCCCTGCAGAATGAGGGCCAGGAGGATATTCACACACATTTGCACAACACAGATCACAGACACTATCAATGTACATCCCAACGAAACACATTATCAATGCTGTCATGGCAGGGACCTAGAAGAACATTCAATGAAACAATCAAAATGTGTATGGTCAGGCACCCATTGGTGCAGTCCTGCAGAGCTGAGCCACAAGATTGCTACAGAAAATGGAATCAATGGTGCAGACATTGTCATAACTCACATTCTCTCAAACTCTCATTTGGTGCATGCACATATTATTGTTGAACGTGGGTGATTATATCATGATCACCCAATGAGCTAGAGGCTATGAATGTGGCGGACGCATCATGGTGTTCTGTCGTGGAATCCCAAAAAACAGTTAGTCCCGTGCACTGTACACGCCTACCACAAGCCTTCCCAAAGGAGGAGGTGTTCATAACAGTAATACAAAACACACTATCAATCCATCAATGTCCAAATACTTAATTTAAGATACATTTCGCATGTGAGAGATTAATAAAAAATAAAACAAATGCAATCATATTTCAACTGGAGAATTCAATCCTCTGATAATGTGTCCAAATTATTATTTTGGTTTTTGATCCCATGAAGATCCGCCCACTCCGTAAGTCTATAACACTCAGCAAGTCTTGCAGACTCCATTGTCTCCTAGTTGGAGAATGTCCAACACGCGGTCTATTCCGAAAATCCTCATGCAAGGTCTAGTCCTATTCATGGCACAGACTGTTATTCAAGGCTCTCAGACGAGCAGTTGTCAAAACAAGTAAGTCTACTGGCTCCCAGCATGACCCCTGTCCACTTACAATAGGGCCGTAAGGATGGACATTTGTTGATTGATTAATCTTTCATTGACCATGGAATTGGTCCGGGAAGATTTAAAATAAGTCACGATAATTCTACTCCGATGGAGCCATCTATGTGGCCTTCCAACTATGGGCTAGTCAGCTTTTTTTTAAAAACTCTTCTTGAAAACCGCAAAGGCTGAAATCTACATTGGAATATTTCATTGACTTGCTAGTAAGGGATAACACAGAACATGTATAGCCATAAGATTGGCTGAGACATGTAGTTCATATTTCCACACAAAGTCCATATCTATGTTGTTTAGGTATGGTAGAAGTGCACTACATGGACCTTTCATGAAACCCCTTTAGCTGTTTGACAGCGTGGCCTGTGCAATCCAAGCAATGGTCCCATTTCACCCCCACTTACAATGAAAACATATGTTTTTATTGCAAACAAAAATGTGCCCTTGCTCCAGGTAGTGTGCGCTTGCCTCAATGTACTCGCTGCCCTGTACTTAAGAAGAAATACATTTTGATGAGTCTTTTGTTTTTTTTTTCCTTTTTAATGTAAGATCCATTAAGCCGTACAATGCATTGAAAGTTAACCTACAGATGAACCAGTCCCCTTAGGGGCATTGAATTAAAAGTTTCAAGTCGCACACCTGCATATGCGTGTGTGTGTGTTTGCGTGTGCGCGTGCATTTGTGGTTATGTGTTTGCGCATGTCCTTATGTTGTGCTGTGGTGTCCTTGTGTTATTGTTTAGAAAACGCAGCAGTAATGTATTTTCATTAGACACTGTGAGAAGAATTAAGAGTGCAATCAGAGTATCCCAAAAAGGGTTAACTGAACTGAACCGAAATAAACCTACAGAGCTTCCCTTCCCTCCAACTGCAACATTATCTGTCCTCTGTTTACTGTGACACTCACGCAGAGCCCTGTTTTACAAGCATATTTTCCTAATTGTGTCACCTTGAGCTCAGAGTGTGTCAGAGGGGAAACATTTGCTGGTGATTAGATGGGGACCTTTGTGTCAGCGAATGTATGAGGTACATACCCTTTTAGGATATAATTGTGATCTTTTAATATGCAGCCATTGACCCAGGCTTGTTATTATCTACCATAGTTTATAATAATGTATCTCTTTATGATTAAATGATGATGCCCGGCAGAACACTATGATTAGCATTTCAGTTATTTATAGATTATGTCAGAGCAGTAATAAACATAAAATGCTGTTAATGTGTGGCTAATGAAATCTGGACATGAACAAGTTTATGAATTGATATAATTCATTTGAGTGTTCTCACTGAGCTGCTGGTTCTTGTCATAATTCAAAAGCTTAGCAGGGTTCACCGATTAGGTGGTAGACTAATTTGCTACGAAAAGTCAATGGGTTTTCATTGTCTTGGTCTATCATACACAGCATGGCTGATTGCATAAGGACTATGCAAAGAAATTCTCATAAATATATTTATTAAGCGTAATATGTTTTGTGAGGGTAGAACTGATTTTGCTATTGTAAAACATACGTGGAGCAAATTCACAGGGATAATTAGATTCCAAAAAGCTAAGCACTGCAAAACGAATAGACCACATTGACGATAGGCCACAGAAATCAACACAGAAGGTAATTCAGTATTACGCTTCACTGATGCCACCGGGAAACGGTGGATTGAACAGCATCAGCTAACAGGTGCACTTTGCTTTCTTTTAGAGTCTGGCTACACCTTTTTTCTGAATACACGTTTTGTGTGTAATTATTAAGTCCTGCTGGCCATAGACCGTGATGAGCAAAGTGCTCATTGCTTCGGCAATCGGCCAAAACTGCTTGCATTTCACATTGTTCACGAAAGGGGGGGGGGTACATCGAGTAAAGTAGTACTGGTGGTAATAGTACTGGGTCTGGGCTCTGAGCGCAAACGTTGCACATCCCTGCCCTACACAAATGTGTTGTGAGTCTGCTCTACCCTTAGCTATCAATTGGCTGGAAGCAACATAGGTTAAAGGGATGGAGACAGTTCTCATCAGCAGCCCCCAGTCCACCATCCACATGGGTGCTCTGTGCATTGCATGTGGTGTGCACGAAAGAGACAGTCAGATGGATTACAACAAATTACATAGCACTGTTAATTGAACATGTCTATATGGGAGACTACAGGGTATACCTCAGAGCACATTTGATGCAGGGCAAGGGTGCTGAACGGGAAGCGTAGGCCTCCAAGCATCTTCTGCAATTGTAAGACTCCGATTTGTATTTGTAGTTATTTTAATTTATATAGCGCTTTAATCCAAAGCGCTTTACATGAGGAACAAGAAAATACAACAAGCAATACATGACATTAAAACTAAACCAGAAAACAGTACAAGGAACAATTTACTTTATTTATGAGGTTAAGCGCAAGTGGAGAGGGACCAGAGTGAGAGAGGGGGGTAGGAGGTGATGGTGGAGGTGGCTTCAGTGGAGAAAAAGAAAGCAAAAGATGCTAAGGGGGGGAGTGGAAGAGATAGGATTTTAGAGAAGTGCGAAATGAAGGGTAGGAGGTAATAGAGCGGACGGGGAGGGGAAGGCAGTTCCAATGGAAAGGAGTGAGAAGTTGGAAGGAGCAGAAGTGGGAAGAGGCACAGGGTGAAGGAGGTGGAGAGAGAAGGAGGTGATCTGCAGAACGGAGAGAACGAGAAGGAGAATAGAAAGTGAGAAGATTGACAATTCTGCATTAGTGGAAATCTTTGCAGGCATAGCAATGTGCACATGCAGAGATTCAGAATTCAGAGTATATTAATCTTCTCTATTTCAGTGTGCAGTTGGGTGACACAAGTAGGGAACTCATTTTGTGTATCCGATTCTAAATATTGCCATAACAAACAACTACATGATATTTTAGTGTTTGCCTATTTGCATGTTGTTGGGCGATTATGATTTTGAAGCAAGGGTTTTCTTTTATTTTGCATTCAGTTTTTAGTTAAGAGATTGGCTTGTGTCTTGCTGAATAACACTAGTATCTCTAAAGTATCTATATTTTAAAATCAAGAGTCAGCCAACATTTTCAATAGCTGCACTAACATGCTCTCCACTCGGAATGAGATCAAACTTGTGAGTTAAACGTAGCTTCATATTCAGGATTTGGAAGACCTGTCAATTCTCTTCTGACTCACTGGTGCTTTCAAATTGTGGCCAAACTCTTTTTGGGTGGTGAGTGTCAGTTACAGCCTGCCAGTAAAAAGTCCTGAATCATTAAGAAGGTCAGGTGACCCTTTAGAAGGCCTCCGTTCCCGTTTCTCGTTGGTTGAAAAGAGGGTGCTAGAGGGAGGGTTAGGGTTATCAGCTGTGTTTATATCATGCCTGGTGATCATTGCCTTCTCCCAAGTCACAGCAAGATGGCATGTGTGTTGTGCAACCTGCTGTTGCGGGGGTCTGCAGCCTTTGGCTCTCCAAATGGTTTGAGCTACAGCTCCCATCAGCATTAACCACCATAGTCACAGTGAGGGATTATGGGAGTTGGAGGTCAGAACATCTTTAGACCCGTAGATTTCAGACTGCTGGGCTACAGCCACTGAAAGAAATCTCTTGCTGCCAACCAAGTCGGATTTTATCCTCCCGAATAACCACTGAAAACAAATGGCACATGCAAGTTGGGCATTGGATTTCTATCCTCCATATTAGACGCTGAAAGATGACACTTATTTTCCTGTTTGCAGCTACTTAAAGGGGCTGTTCTCTAAGGAATTATATTGGACCAATGAATAGGGCATGTATTTTTGAGCATATATTGATTGATCCCAATTTTTTTTCCAATGCATCTTACCTTCGATTTTCTGACATTTACAATTGTGAAACCCACGTGTCAGAAAATAACCATCTTGTGATAATCTTATCCATAGATCATCGCCCCAAGTACAAATTCCCATGTGGCAGTAAATAAGATCACCCGCCCCTCAAGTTGACATTGACATGTCAAACCGATATGTTCACTATCTTCTCATGACGGTGTCATCATGCTACCTAACTCAAAACCCAGAAGATCAACAAGAAAACTACTTACACTTTTCAATAAATACTCGTAGGGCCTCATTACAAGTTTGCCGGTTTCCTGGCGGTAAATCTTCCAGGATACTGGCAAACTGTATTATCGTTAATGGCACTCGGTCCAACGGTATTACCGCTGGATTACGAGTGCCAGCAATGGTTGTTAATCCCCATTCCATGGATTTTCTGGTATTAACTGCACTGGTAATACTAGTGCCGGTAATACTGGCTATTTTTGCCAGTAGGCGCCTGACTTACCCCCACCTTTTAGCTGGAGGTAGATTAGGTGCCCCACCGGCAAACTGGTAGTTGGCCGGTGCGGTAACATGCCAGTAAACATTATTACTGCACGTTATTACTGCACCTGTATATTTTGGAATTTACTAAGTCGTTATATGTCTTAATTCAACAGTTAAAAAGTGCAATGCATCCCACTAAACATTGAAACATTTGGCACACACAATCAATGGAAGAACACAATGCGCCTCATTACAAGGTTTGTTTTACTGGCAAGGCTACCTCCAAACTCACATCCGGGTCCGGCACCCGCAAATGGGCAATTACCGGGCTATTTCGGTAATTGCCCTTTCGTTTGTGCCGGGCCCAGTACATCCACAATCCCATTTGAGTCTGATAGGGCTCAAATGGGAATGCGGAGGGTGGTAGCACCAGTACCGTTAACAACGCTACCATCATGTTCTGCTTGTGGGTGCCGGTACGACCACCAGGTCAGACCTGGTGGCTGCAAGGGCACCCGTGAGTAGAACTCCTAGTATGGCGGTACGGTAGCAACGGTGCCGGTAGTGATACTGGTGCCGTTGTTGCCTTACCGCCATACTTGTAATGAGGCCCTGGTACATCCACGTTCCCTTTTGCGTCTGATAGGGCTCAAATGGGAATGCGGAGGGTGGTAGCACCAGTACCGTTAACAACGCTACCATCATGTTCTACTTGTGGGTGCCGGTACGACCACCAGGTCAGACCTGGTGGCTGCAAGGGCACCCGTGAGTAGAACTCCTAGTATGGCGGTACGGTAGCAACGGTGCCGGTAGCGATACCGGTGCCGTTGTTGCCTTACCGCCATACTTGTAATGAGGCCCAATGTTTACTATAAGCCATAGTTTGAATTTGTTTAGGTCGAATGTCACAATCCATGCAATCTTTCTGATTCTGTTCATCGATGAGCAGTACTTGAATTGTGTTCTGTGGAGTAAAATATAAATCAATTGTGCTCCATCATCTATTTTATATTGAAGCACATGGCATTCCGCTGCGGAGAAAAAAGTCAGAAGTTGATATCTGCATGTCTTCATTGAGTAAACGCAATGGGCATACTTGTGCAGGTCGATCATCCCAGAAGATACTAATCATTGTTCGGTTTGTGATGGCGAAATTACAATTCTGGTTGATGAAGCCATCTATGGGCAGATGATTGCCAGATGATTGCCATGATATATGCACATCTTGCTTTGATAATGTAACTATGTCCATTTGAGGGGAAATATATTTAGTACATATTTCCAAATTAAGTGACACATTTCACTACATTTCTAGAAAAATGGGCTGTCCCCGAATCAACTTGAATATTAATGTGGCACATTGTTTCTCGTCAAGCACACATTTGCAAAGATGTTATTGTAATACGTTCAGTTTCTTTGAATTGCATCTTATCTTTTATTTGATGTTACTTGCAATTTTTACTATGAGGGATTAAAGGACAAATAACAAAGCGACTCTGTATAGAAAAATATTATGTTCCTAGTACAATAGTAAGCCCTATAGGAAAAATAAAAAAAATATGTTTACTCTTCAAAATAACATAATATTTGGTTTGAGCATTACTATAAATATACACATTCTTAATCAAACCAAGTTTCATTACTAAATGTTATCAAACAAGACTGCATGCACACACAGGAGTGTCCTGGTTTTACATCTGGTTAGCCACTTTTTACAATGCAAGTATAGTATTACTTGTTTTCACTGTCAATTTAATTTGGATATAATGAATAAAATCCAACATCTTCTCCATGGGGAAAGCCAGCATCCAACGGTAGGAGAATGTATTTATGTGCTGAAACCATAGCACCAATAGTTGCACAGTACTCTGTGTCTGCTCTGGCTGCTGGGGGCAGGTTGCCATGTTATGTTATGTTATTCTATATTGCATTTGTATAACGCCTACTGCCATTATATGCCTTCAAAGTGCTGGGCGGATGAACGCCCTTCGGAGGACAGTAGTCAGATATGTGAGATGTGAAGGAAGGATTTACAAAATGTGTGTGTGTGAATTTTATGCCTGCACAAAGGTAAGTAGGAAGTGGCTAGGTCCCTAATAGCAACCCATTGATATCAGACAAGAGGATGGTTGCCACGACAGATTGGCAGGGAAGTAGGGAGTCAGGATACTGTTTATGTGAACAGCTGCACCACCGTTTTTCATGGGATTCAACTGTTTTCTATTGGAGGTGGTGGTGTGTGTTTGGGTGGCTGAAGTGAAGCAGTTTTTAAGGCAGATGTATGGCGGTGGATGGGCCATGTCCTGGGTAGAATACAGGTATGTTCCATTGTGATAGAGTGCTTGACATTCCAGCGAAGCAAGACTGACACCACGTTAGATAAGGTCTTCCAGAGCTTATCATAAGGCCTGCCTGAGATGCCTTCCATTGTGCACCATTTCCCCCATTCTTGACTCCTAAGGTGCCCCTGCATTCCTGTCTAGGGTGGGCAATAGTACACCCAACAGATGCTCTAAGTCTGTGAGTATGCTGAATGGAAGAGACAGATTTTCAGAGCATTCCTGAAGGCAACGATGATAGGAAGTTTTGGGCTTTGATCAGATCCTTTACCAATTGCATTAGTGGTATGGAGAAAAATCCTATTAATGTGGCATGTTGGAAAGATGCCATTCTGGTATTGTATAACAAAACTAAGGTCAACCATATTTCAATACCCCATATTTTAGACAGCAAATTCTGTAAGGGATTTGAGTGGGATAATATCGGGTCTGTCATCAAAGCCTTAAATGGCTCTAGAGCTCTGGGCCCTTAGATGCTGACTAATGAAACACTTGTGTATGAGCGCAATATAAATAAAATATCATATCATATCAATGCAATATTGAAAGCCGACCCTGAATTTTGTGCAATGGTTTTGACAAATTTATACTCGCACATTTTTAAAACTGCCCAAATACCATCGAGTTGGTGTAAATCTACTCTAATTTCTTTATTCAAAAACGGGGATCATACCAATGCACAAGATTATAGGTTACTGGCCATGCTTGATATAACCTCCAAATTGTTTGCAATCATTGTTCAAAAAAAGCGATCTAGTTGGTCTATACAAAAAATCAGCTTTCCCATTTCCAAACAGGGTTTCGGAAATCGCATGGCACATTACATAACCTTAGTATCTTGCAAAATATTATTAACCATTGCCAGGAGGATACTTATGTAAACCTGTATGTGTGCTTCATGGATTTCCCGAAAGTATTTGATACAGTGTCCCATACTCGACTGTGGACTAAGCTGTCTAATTGGGCATTGATCGCTCACTTTTGTATTTCCTCATTGCCTTATACACCGACAGTACTGTGTCGCTCCATGTAAATCAGAATGGAGAGGTTACTGAGGATATTCCAACAAATACGGGTCTGAAACAGGGTTGTGGCTTGCCCCCATTTCTATACAATTTATACGTGGCAGATATGGGCCTTTTAATTGAATCACCACATACTTCTACCTGTATTGGTAAAGTGCCAGTGTCCTGGATTGGTTATGCCGACTATACAATAGTACTAGATAGAACTCCCATTGGTCTGCAGCAATCATTAGATGCGCTGTCTGAGGTATGCAGACTTAAATCGTCTCTGCGTGAACATTGCTAAAACTAAGATACTTAAGTTTAGCAAGAAAAAGAAGGTGAGACATTTCAATTGGTGCAATAAAGGTACGCCTTGGAAGTAGTAGATAAATAGCTCTAGTCAGGAGTTCCAATTTGTAAAAGCCTGACTCTTCACATGTTTGGTGATCATGTTCAAACCAGTGTTTGGTTGAAATTTAGCGCAAAAGTACACTCCCCATGATTTTATATGGCTCCGCAATCCATCCAGACCCGATGGGTAAATTGATGGATAGATTAGAATTGAAATTACTAAAATCCATATTGGGAGTTCCTTCCCCTGTCCCAGCGGAGGCCCTTTGCTGCAAACTTGGGGTTCAATCTATCCATTCCCTTTGTTTATTACAGCAGTGCAAGCTATTTTTGGCGAATTTTCACTCCCCAATTGAGGTATATAATGTATTTAGCTAGCTGGCTAGAATTTATAAGGGGAGCACCTCTAACACATTTCTTGTTCAGCTTACGGAGCCAGCAATGGAGCATCTACATAATATTGACATTGATGTGCATGATCTGATGGAATTACCCAGTGCCATTAGTATATTGAAAAAGAAGAAGAAGAATTTTGATTTTATAGCAAATATCTGTTGGTAATCTTGTTCAGAGGAGAATTGCCTAGCATTTCGGTGCTGGACTGCCCCAGGGCAGGACAAAGACTGATATGTTTGGGATATTTCTTCTCTGTGAAAGATAGTGAGCGAAAGACTCTGGGTAAGTCTCTCGTAACCAGGACTAAAGTCTGGCAGAGGGACTCCCAGGACCCCCTTGTTAATTTGTATATTTAAGTAACTTTGGGTCTCACCCTAAATTACTCGGGGAATCCAGACACGGACCCCTTGCTCACTATTCTTAGAGAGGCACATATCCACCCGACTGATGAGGTCCAACCAGACCGAAACACGTGTCTGGAGTTTCTGTTGGTATTCTTGTTCAGAGGAGAATTGCCTAGCATTTCGGTGCTGGACTGCCCCAGGGCAGGACAGAGACTGATATGTTTGGGATATTTCTTCTCTGTGAAAGATAGTGAGCTATAGACTCTGGGTAAGTCTCTCGTAACCAGGACTAATGTCTGGCAGAGGGACTCCCAGGACCCACTTGTTAATTTGTTATTATCTTTTATACATACATTTTGAAACTTTTCAAAAAAGAAAAAATGGACGGATTTGCATCAAACTCATGCAAGGAGCATTAGCAAGGACCCAAATGTATGGTTTTGCAAATGTGTCTGTGTTTTATTTTTTAAAAGTGTCATCATTTAGGTACAAAAATAGTGATATACCTTTGGGGACTGAGGTATAGCCTGTGGCCATGGGCAGTGGCCTGATTGTCTGGGTCATGGACATGACCATGAAGGACCGGCAATGATGTTAAAGAGGGCATGGCCACCAGGGACCATCGGGATAGGTTTGAATGGGAAACAAAATTCTGCTTATGGCTACAGCCCAAAGTGCTGGACAGGATTGCAGTAAATATTCACGAGGAGCATCAGCAAAGACCTCAAAGCATGGTTTTTCAAATCTGTCCTGTGTTTTATTTTTTTAAAGTGTTAAAATGTAAGTACAAATAATTGTGATATAACTTTGGTATCTGGGCCATGGGCCTGGACCTGAGCAAGGACAAATGCCTAATCTAATTTACTAATTGGGGCATGTGGCATGTTTGAAGCCGTAGGTTTCAATCAGAAACAACATTCTGCTTGCGGATGCGGGACGGGATTGCAGCAGACCTGCGCGAGGAGCATCAGCAAAGACCTGAAATCATGCTTTTGCAAATCTGTCCTGTGTTTTACTTTTTTGAAAGTGTCAAAAAGTAAGTCCAAAAAATTGTGATATAACTTTCCTGCCACAGCAGTGGGCCTGGCCATCGACAAGGACACATGTCTACTCTGATTTGCCTATTGAGGAATGTGGAATGGGGGAAGCCCATGCCCCATGGATTGTGGAGACTGACCATGTCCGCAATCCAAGAGCACTGACCATTGGTCACATTATGAGGGTATAGTGGACACTCAACTAGGATGCAGGGTAGGTGCAGTGGATAACAGGGGTGGTGCAGTGGGGCTCGGGTCATGGTCGTGCCTCATGCCCTAGACAATTGAACCATGACTTGCATCCCCAGCATGTGCTGCTGATAATGACACACCAAAAATATGTTTCTGAAAGGAGGTTTACAGTTCTTTGATTTATTTTAAAAGAGCAATTATTAATAACTTATATACAGTGATGTAACATCATGAAACTTTTTTATTTATAAAAACCCATGAAATGCACAGAACAAAACTTTGTTAAAGGGATGTTATGGTTAAGTTGCACTAATAAAAACCTAGGAAATTCAGTGAAAAAATGTTGTTCAAGGGATGTTATGGTTACAAGTGAAACCGAAAACCCCCAGAAATTCCCCACTTATGGTAAGCTAAGCAACCATAACTCGCGCCACCACCGTGCACTGCTAAGACTAATACCCAGGACACCAAAGATAACATCACAAATGTCATTGATGACATCACTGTTGACATCACATATCTGGGCCACTTGTTTTTCAAAATATTTTTTAATAGCTTGAAAGTAACTGAAATTGAATTGTTGACTTGGGAAATCGAAGATGAAATAGTTTGGCATCAACAAAGAACAATACATTTTCCAATATATCAAAATATATATTGTGAGTGTGCCCATGGTATCACAATGTACTGAGAGATCAACACAAAAGGCTATAATGCAAGGGTGTCATAAATAAAACATACAGACACAATACTTACTCATTACTAGGAGTACGATGATGAACAGTTGCTATAAGTTTTTGCATCTGCACCTTCAGCATTCTCAACACGTTTCTTGTAAGTCAGGCTCCCCTGAAGCCATGCAGTTGAGTAACACGTAGCGGTGAAGCCCTTTCTTTGGCTATGTAGGCCAAGCAGCCAGAGCTTTCTCTGCAATAACAGGTCTCCACCAAAGTTGGCCTTACCTCACATCGATAGCTGGTAAACCAAGCGTAAACGTCTTCCATGCGAGGAGGATCAGGCTCTTGAGAGTGATCGTCACAACTTTCACTCGATTCACCATCTTTTCGACTACCTTCTCTCTCAACCATTTTCTCTTCGGTATACTCCGGGTTGTAAGGTATGGCTGAAGGGATGCCATAATTATTGAGGATTTGAAGAAGTAGAAAATTCACTGTGGCAGAAAAGAAATTGTAATTTGGATAAAATAATGAATTGAGGTTTTGTTTCAAAATGCCATGTATAAGAAAATGAGAAGAAAGAGACATCTTATAAAAACTCATAGTGCAAAGACAATTTAAATATGGTTTAGTAAAGTCATTTATCAAGTATGTAACAATTATTGAGACTGAAAGTGCTTACAGAGTAAACTCATTTCAGCTAGTGTAAGTACCATTTTCAGTTAAATTATTCCAAGTTGTTAGGTAGCTGAACAGAGAAAAAATAAGTTGTGGAGGCTAGTAATGAAACGGACGGACACTAAAGCAGCAACTCCAGTGTTGTATGACCAGAAAGGGGTTGTTGATACTTATCGATGAAAGAGGTGTCTTGGAATTTCGATGGAGACACGTCAATATATTGAGAACAGAGGATGTTCAAATGAGACATGCACTGGCGTTGTGACAAGGGATATAAGCATCTAATGATGTCAGATTGAAGGACAGGTTATCTGATTTACTGCTGCAATGGCATTTGAACTTAGGGTGATGTATCAATGGATAACATTATCACAAGATGGCGGTTTCCGACCCATCAGTTTAGCAAGTGTAAATGTCAGGAAATTGAAGGTAGGATGCATTGGACAAAATGTTCAGATCGATATACGCTAAAAGTACATGCCCTATCCATTGGGTCAAAAAAACTCCTGAGACAACTTCAGCTTTAATGCAAACACAGGCCTCTAATGTACTATGAGATGTTCTCCATCCTAATGATCACTGAAAACAAATATCATGTGCATGAATTGTAATGACTTCAATCTATGAAATATATCTCACTTTCTTTTCAGAGAAATGTCTCTAATTTTGACACACCCACCATTACAATTTGACCCCACATTCTGAGATAAGAAACAGGCCGTTTTTAATGTGAGTGTTCATTTGTATTTAAAGTAATACATCACTGGATCTAAATACCTCTTCTAGATTAAGATCCTCTCCAATATAAACATACAAATAACCAATGAAGAATTATTTTTTTAAGTTGTTTTATAATAATCCTTGCACAATAGAATTCACTTTTTTTCTCGTAAATCATTGCTAAATCTTAGCATCAGAGAGAAATACTGGGCTCACATACAACTGCCTTACTTTAGAATGTTGCAGACTATTGTTTTGTAGCATACATAAAATAATGTTTGGTAGGTTTGGTTACATTGTCTGCAGGCTTGGGTTTAGAGTAGAAGCTATTATTTTGGAGAGCAAAATATCTTGAGTCATTTAGTGGACACACAGGCAAGAGATTATACAATTGAAAAATGAAAAAGAAGTAAAACTTAACTTGGCATTAGGAGACATCTTCAGGCAAAAACCTTTATTTTCTTTGCATTGTTATTTGGAAAAATGATGTCGGGTATTTTAATTGAATTATTTTCTTATGGTGGAATGGGAGGCAATATCCTCTGATATTCCACTTGGAGGGGTGGACGACTCTATTCAGGATTTTTCTTTAAGTAAACTATGGTTTGCACACATCAAGAAGTATCAATGTCTGAAAATCTGTGGGTCACATTGTAAACTATTCTCAATCACCCATATATAGGTTGCATCTGCATAAACTCAGGCAATTAATCAACACTTGGATACTGTTGGAGACTAATATGCAGATCACAATTATAGATTCTAGGGCGTTCTATTTTAATTAAAGTTCTGCAAAGTTTCATATACAGGCCCTGTCCCTATATAGTGACATAGCTTGTAAATATAGTTCGCCAATTACTTTCATTTGCTATCAGAGAATTAACAAATTCAAAGTAGCTGAATGCATTAAGATTGCTTTATTCACTGTTGATTTGTTTTTAAAGGCCCAGGACAGATAGGCACAACAACATCCCCAGCCAACTTTTTCTTGGAACTCTTATTTTTGCTCTGTCGGCCTGCTCCCAAATCACTCTCAGGCAATCTGGTTGCGTTTTATGGAAAGACTTCTACATTTAGGTCCCTCTGGGGAAGGCCTCCTTAAGGCGTATTTCCATCAGCTATATACAGGTCGAACCCCAATTAGCTCCTCACCTGTTGGACTCAGTATTTTCCTCTGCAACTTCCTCAAGAGGTCTCCCAGATATTCTATGTATTTGTTTTTTATATATTCCTAAACCTCTACGCATGTAGCATCATATGATGGGGCATGTTCTGATTAGACACAGCCTATGATATGTTCTCTTCGCAAACTCTCACCCAACAGAATCCTCCTCATTGATTAGATTGTTCCAATGCACTCTGCCATGCCACAAGGGAATGTATTAAATTGTGGATTAGCCCTTCCCACAGGAAATCTGATCAAATTGAACTGAAATATGTCTTTCACTCATCATGTTATTGCTGATGTGTATATAATGAGACTCACAATACAATTCTGATTTATGAGACATCCTTCAGGTGTTTGTGACCTCAGGTATAACAGGGTTATTAAAATAAATCATTGTATTGATAATGTGTACATATCAATATATCATCTGTATAGTTATGGATCCAGATCACTTTGCTGAATTTAAATCCAATCTTGGGGCCAATAATGTATTTTGTTATATTGTGACTGTAAATGGACTTCATTTTCAATTGCTGTAGCTTTCAGGTTTATTTGCACTTTTGAAAGTATCAGAAATATGTTGAAAAGAAATCCTGGGACCAAAGGCCTAATGTATTTGAATCCTGGAGTAGATACATCTTATATGATTCTGTATTGCTCTACTTAGGTCACATTTTAGGTTCTTATGTGTACATATGTTCTTCTGAAGTGCTGATTACAGGATAGCCATTCATTCTGAATACTGACATTGTTCTCCACATAACACCTACAGGAACACTGATATGAGTTTATTCCAATATCTGGCTTGCATTTAGCCTTATTGTTCTCAGTAGTTTAAAACAAGGCCTTATGTGTAGGGCACTCACATCTGTACTATTTACTCTATTTTAATGGGCTAGTCACTGATTAATGAGGTGATCTCGTTTACAGAAATCTGTTCTCTGCACTTGAGCCCTATATAAACACAGTCCAGGGTTCTACAGTTTAGTTGACCATTTGAAAGATGTAGAAGGGAAAGTGATCTATGTAAATCTTATTGATAATGACAATTTATTGAATATAGGCATTATTAAAAACAAATTCAATCTATGTATATTGCAGATTTAGAATATTTATGCAATTTGACAGTCCAAACAGCAACTCTTTTGCATTAACTAGTTTTGTTTGGAAAAGCAATAATTCCTCCTGGTAAATTTGACCTTAAGTTAAATATTTTACAAACATGAAGCCATTCAAAATGGACCTTGTTTAATGCAACAGATTCAATGTATTCACAGAGTTATGATAGTATGTCATGAACATGTGTCAACAGTAGTCCCCTCCCTAGTCTTCCCTAGTCACTCTTCCCTAACCTGGGCAAATAAGCCAACAAAATTCCAGGATTGCCCAAGCAGTCTCTGCAGCCCCTCATGCAACCAATATTGCATTTTTGTGACAGGGTCAGAGGTTTGACCCTGTCATGGGGAAACCGGTATCCCTCCAATCCAGGGTGTATGCCAGATCCAGTCTTATCCCAGAGGTGAAGTGAGGGATTTAGGAGAGCCCAAGTCCTTGAACTCCCTAACTGTACCCTGATGATTGTTCTTGGTACTGCTGTATGTCAGTCAATGCTTTGCACTCTTAATGCTGGCCAGAGCTCTCTCTTCATTTCAGGACTGCAAGAGACAACATACAATGCACTATAAGAGGATCACAGATGACTGCGAGACATAGCCACCTATGTAGAAACCAACCCTAAATCTCTGGCACTGGTTGCACACCAGCAAAGAACAAATGTTCAGAACTTACGGCAACTCCAATAAAGCAGACCACTGAATGAGCACAGACTAGAGTAGAGAGAGACTGATTCAAATTCTGTGTGTCGAAAGGGGAAAGTATCACAAGTATTTTTTAATACTCCCATTGTATGGATCCACCCACAAGGAAAAGAGCACACTTAGATTGGCCCATAGTGTCAGCTGAGACACAGAACCAAAGGAAGTGGTTGGGGGAGAAGAAGGAAATCCTTGTTATAAAAGACCCAACCAAAATAATAGGTCAGAGTGAATGGGCCAGAGAACTGTGTTGGAGGAGGTGAGAAGGTATGGAGGTGGTTTGAGAGATCAGGTGAAAGATGCAAGGTGGAGCAGAATGCTGAAGACTCTACGGAGGTGTCAAAGGAAAGTGCAGGTGTAGTTGTTTGTGTGAGAGAGACTGGTATTAAGTGGAAATAGTGTTGATGTGCTTTTGAAAGTGCATGCATTAGTGAATGGTAGAGGAGAAGGATGTAGAGGGGTAATATAAGAGTGAGTATACAGAGTGGATATAGTGTGTGAGAGAGTCTAGAGGGTGAAGGAGACTGTAGAGGTTGAGACTGAGAGGGACTGAGAGGGAGAGACAGAGAGAGAGTACGAGAATGAGAGAAGAGAGGGAGATAATGTGTGTGTGTGTGTGAGAGAGAGAGAAAGAGAGAGAGAGAGAGAGAGAGAGAGAGAGAGAGAGAGAGAGAGAGAGAGAGAGGACAGAGTAGAAGAAGGAGTGGTTGGAGGTAGGAGGTAGTAGTTGGTGAAGGAGCGAGGTGGTTCAGATAAAAAGGGGGGTGAGTAGTTTGGGAAGTTGAGAGGGACAGAACAGAAGTCAAAGGAGAGAGATAAAGAGAGAGAGAGAGAGAGAGAGAGAGAGAGGTAACGAGAAGAGACGGAGTAGGAAGACCAGAGTGAGTAAGGGGAGAGACAAGATGGATGGAGAGAAACAAGAGGAGACAAGAGAGGGAATAGGAGGAGAGGAGCAGAGTAGTAGGCAGGGGAATTTGATCAGGAAAAGCAGTGAATGGGAGAGAGAGAAAGAGAGGGTGTCCGAGAATATATAGGCACTATTGTGAATACTACTAAGAATATGCATGTGCTGTTATTAGACTAGGATACCATTATGACATCCCTGAAATTGTAGTTAGATAAGCCCTTGGCCTGTAGGTCTTCTCGGGGCAGAGAGGTTAGCTCAGACAGTAGGGTTATCAGGCTCTTGAATCCATACTATTATTGGTTGAAGCACAAGCCTGGGAGCCGATGACAGGTTGAGGGACCAGCCAAAGTCCACCTGCAGATTCAAGAAGTTTAAAGCAGTCTCAAGAAGTTTAAAAAAAAATTACAGAGTACTGGCAACAAAAACCCTTAAACCAGCTATCAGACTCTTGCGATTTGTAAGGCTATCTGTGACATTGTATACTATATTACAATTCTCCAACACTGCCCTGCATATACAACACAATTATCACAACAATGTCAGATATATCCACGTCCTCACTTTGACAGAACTATGGTAGATCTAACAGGATTTACAAGTGTCCTACAGTGAGGGATACTCCCGTCCCCTGCACATGATGAATAGTTGTGAAACAACTAGAATATTCAAAAAAGCATTCAAGATATGATAATGTGTTTGGCGTAAAAGTTTAAAATAACATTTTGAAAGTTTTTTTAATGCAATGTGTTATAGTAAATCAATCTATAACATATGATATTATCCATGGATCAAGCTCAATCAGTTTTCGGACGGTTCCCTTTATCAGGAGCAAAAAAGTTCATATCATTGTTTCAAAATGTCCAAACTTCAATCTACAACAGTAAGAGAAAGAACATTGCTTTATGAAATTCAATTGTGATCTCAAGGTGGTAATGCACCAGTTCATGTGCTTATCCCAATTAATTCAACTTTATAATGCAGAAGTGCCTATCTCATGTGGTGTTGAAAAAATACAATAGTAAAGCCTGTAGGAACAAGTATAGTCGTAACTATATTGGTATCGGGCAAGAACTAACATGACTGATATATACCATGTTATCACAAAACATTCTTCCCCTGCTGCATCCCTATTTCTCTATGCTTGTAGAATTAATTTCCCACTTTTTCATCCCTCTATCTACCACTTGCTCAGTTTCTTTCCTCCAGCAGAATAAGATCTCAATAAGATCTCAATACCCTTGCCAGAGGCCAAGTATGCCTATCTGATTTGGGTTGTTTTACCAAAGTAAAAACAATAGTGGAGGAATAAAACGTAATCGATTTCAGCGCAAATCAGTTTTTACTTTGGCAAAACAACCCAAATTTGGCCATTGACCAAATCCCCTTACTTACCATTTCCCTGGCCGCCACCCCTTCATCAGTTCCGTCCCTCTAACGCGGGTCGGATCTGACGCCGTAGGGTCCATTTTCTTTTTTTTCGTGTTTCTTTTGGGTCCTCCACTTCCTATGTCATGGTAGTGGGGGACACCTCTGCAACCCCTGAAGCCCATAAAAACAAACATGGGGAGCGGGGGACACCACTGTAGCCCCTGCTCCTCATGTTTGGTATTTTTGGTTTCGTCCTTTTAGTACTGGCCGAATTCAGCCAAATGGTCCATACGGCCATTTTTGGGGGATTTATTTGGGTGTTTCCTGCTATTCCACATGCAAGTCTAAGTACTCTGAAACTACTACAGTGGTGATTTGGTGAAGTATAAAAGCATATTAACTGTACAAAACATAGCCACCATCTTGAAATTAATCAGCACCTCCCTCTTTGATGCATGTTCTCTAGGTATAACAAAAGAGTGTAATGCAAACTAAAATGTCCAAAAGGGTTTTGGTAGTTCAGGACTGCTGAACTAATACACTCCCTTCCCCACATTGCATCATGGCACAAGACGGAACAGTGGCATGACTGTGAGCATCCCTTGTGTTTATAGGCATCAGGAAGCCATTTCTTCTGAAAAGGCAGGATCCCTTGAATCAATGTCCTTTGCCTGGCAGTGCAAGACTTTTCCCAAGCTCTCAACACGTGGGATTCCCCTCTTCTGCAGCTTTCTCATGATAACCCTTCATTGGGGATCACCTTCATCTTTAAGCCATTGTTCAGTCACATTATCAAAATGATGTATTCACTTTCCCTTGCTTTCACTTAGCAGCCCTCTGTCGGGTTCACTGTAGCCTTCAAATCACAGTTCAATTAACTTTACCAGTTCTACTAGTTTGCAACATTCAGGAACTCAATGGGTCTCATTGCGAGTTTGGAGGTAGCCATGCTGTTTTTAGTGGCATGGCTACCCCCAAATTCCAGGTCCGGGTCCCACAAAGAGGGCCCGGTAATTCCCTTTTGTGCGAGCCGGACCCGATACATCCCCCTTCCCATTTGAGCCCCCAAATTGAGTAATTTCTTCATTACAGTGGGATCTTCAGGACAAGCCCCTTCTTCGAATGTGCATTTAAAAGCTCTCCATCTCTCAAGTTCCATGTACTTCGGAGCACCCCATTTGTGAATGGTATGCATGGTACATTTGATTGTTTTAGCATTTTATCTTTCTGCCAGTGTGCAAATCTCATATGTATCAGTTCTAAATAAAAAGTAACACTAAAGTAACATATCCCATCCATAATTAACTACACTGGACACATATGAAATTGCTTCATTGCGCCCAGTTAGCCATGGCCCCAGTCATCAACATGGCGCGCAGAACATGAAAACCTTGTGATCGTGGGGACCTTTCCTGACCACCCCAACATTTCCCCCTTTAGTTAATACTTTAACTAAGAAATCATAAACATCTTCTTCGGGAACAACCCTACAACCATCTCTCATACCGGTCCCAATATGGACATAGTCCTCTGCTGAACAACTCTAACTCGTCCCCTCCCCATGTTTGCAATCTACCCACATCTCCATGCAATCATCATGACTTGGTGGAGGACACAAAACAGCTTGAGTCTGAGTACCCATATGTGATGAAATGGTAATGGTCCTAGCTTCGTACAGGGTCATAGTCATCATAGCAACTACTTTCGGTACCTGGGCAGAACAACATCGTAAGAACATTTGAGAGGAACAGAAAAGAATAAGAAAAAAGGCAAAAACTGGTAACATGATCTTCACAGCGAGGCTCATTCAAGAAGTTACCCAGGAGAAGAGAGAGTCTAACCAAGAATCAATGGTAACTCCTGCCTCATTTACCATGATCACTCTCAACATATGCAAGGCAGTGATACTTTGCTTCAGGGTACCATTCTCTCTATCATTGGGAGGCACAAATGTGCAGCAAGTACTCCCAATTATTTGACAGACTCCTACCTCAATTGCTGGCAGGAGGTTGAGGATATAACGATTTTACAAAGTCATTAGCCTTAGTGCCTGTAATTCTTTCTTAATGGAACTAAGTGCTGACTCAGACATGTTGACAAACAGTAAAAGTTCATATCTAGTCACCTGGACTCACTTGGCATTCATTGCAGTTTGGATGCCAGGTGCCATAAGAGAAGAAAATAAAGTTTTGGTGTGGCTAAACCGCCAGTATTGTTCAGCAAAGCCCATTCAGGCTTTTGATGATGCAGATGAAAGATAATTTGACTGTCTGCTTCATTGCAATAGTTCCTGACTCTCATTGTCAACCAAAGTAATCAATGTGTCCATATACAATGATGAAGGGGATGTAAGGGGCACAGGGGACAAACGGGGCACAGATGTAGCTTTGGGCATTGGACAGGCAAAGGACCAGGTGCTCCTCAGGCATGATGAGGATGGGCATGTGGAATGTAGAGAACTTAACCCACCTCACCACGCTGGAGGTAACTGGCTATTGGTGTTCGATTCACATCTCAAATAATTGTCCAGAAGGGCAGTCATACCTTCAGCCAGATCAGTGATGCAAAGCATGCAACTGCAGTTCCCATTTGTGCCAACGGGATTTGTATTTGTTTGTATCCTAACAGATCTTTTAGCCATGTCAGATGTTGCAAATAATTTGGTCACACAGTGCCACATTTTTGGTTTATTTGTGCCACCCTTTCTTTTGAGAATCCACTCATCACTCCAGCTCTGCAACTCTTCACTCCTTGCTCCCACTTATTTTTAGAAAAAATAGCCCCTTCGAAACTCAATTGGGCTCTTTGGATACACTGTATGTTTTTCTGCTCTTTCTGACTGGCAACTGAACACTCTTCATCGATTGGTATGATTGATGCCTTAACTGATTGCCGTTTGAACTGCCCTCAGATACTGCACAATGCTAGGTGCACTAGGCACAGTGCATCTGCTACCTCTACTTTATTCAGGAAAAACACCCTAGGGACACCAGGAGCATGGGGGATGAGAGAGCAGATGTAGCAATGTCCTACAGATCTCTCTCCCCCAACCTTCCTCATATGACTATACCAGACATTATGAACTGCAAAACAATGTGCATTTGTTGTGGGATCAAGTTCATCATCCCCATCATAAAAAAAATCAATATTAACATTTATCTTTCTCTTGATAATACATCTGCGAGCTCCATAGAAATAGATACATTTGAAACTTCTACATTAGCGCTTATTGTCATCTTCAAACATGACAAGAGAACCATAAAAATCATATGAACACTCATTTTAACATACATTATCCATTTAAATAGTTCTTTTTCGAAATAAAAATGTTCAAGTACCAGATCTTCCTTCCCATCCCCTCTTTTCCACTGGAATGAACGGCAGATCATTTTAGGGCATACTTAACTTTGTTCCTGTTCCTGTGCCGGTGGAGGGTGACTGTATCCCTTCTGGTATCACTAAGTTGAATTCAATTCTTGTTGCCTTCCACCTTCACAGCAGTCGGAGTTGCTTAAATTACACGGTGCAGCCCATGAAAACGGTGCTCAATCCAAAGGTGCACAAAAGGTCCAGATGATGATCCGGTCTCCCAGGAGTAGCTGTGGCTTACGCAGCTTGTCGGTTTCCTTGCCGTTTTCTCCTGTAATCTTTTAGTGAAAAGACACAAGCAGTGAAGATATAATCTTAACACATTTGATAAAAGCCCTAAAATACTCCCTAATTTCTCGTAGTATCTCTGATGTGATGCTGTTCGTGCAGGTGAGAGAGGTGTGTGTAGCGTATGCCCCGTCACAATTTTGTGGGGTCTCAAATGATGGTCTTTTCCTGGCTGATTTCTCAAATAACACAGTGCTAGGGGAAAGCAGTAGTAACAAGACTTTTTCAACTCATTGCACACTTTTGCTAAATGGGCCTTAAGGACCAAATTGAGCCTCTCCACAATTCTATTGGCCTGTGGGTGGTACACCGAGCACAACCTGTGCTTGATTCACAAAAGTAAAGCAATTTCTACAAACAGGGCAAAAGTGGGTTGCATTGTTGCATTGTAAGACTTCACAAATTCCCACGGTGGAAATACCTCTCTCACCAGAAATCTTTCTGCTGACTTAGCATCAGGATGTACGCAGGGGCCAACCTCAAGCTACCGAGAGAAATGATAAGCAATCACAATTAAGTACTGATAGTTGTTGCACCTCGTGATCATGTCTACAAAGTCTATATGGAGTTCCCTGAATGGCCCAGAGGGCCTAGACAAGATTCCCCTTGCCAACCTCATGGTGTTTCCAGAATTGAATTATTTGCAAACGATACAGTTACCTGTAAATCTACATACCTGTTCCTGTAGGGACATGATATTCCTGTAGCTCTATTGGAATTTGTTGCAGAGAAGTTTGCAACTGGTAATGTATTTGCTCTAGAGCCATCAACAACAGCTCTACAGGCACTACTACCTTCCCCGTCAACCACTCAACTCCTCCTTCTTGGAGACTTTAACATCCACCTGGATGCTTCCTGTCCTTCCTCTGGACTCTTTCACAACCTCTGCAACTCTCTCCATCACTATCTGTCCTCTCCTCTGGCCTGACTCACTCTGCAGGGCACACTCTGGATGTTCTGATCTCTACAGACCTTCTCCTTTCTATCCCTCTCTTGTGATCACTTTCTCCTTTCCTCCTTTCCTCCCAGCTCACTCTCTCCACCCCTCAGGCCAAGCCAACTCCAGCACTGCCACCTACCTTCTCAGTTATCCGACACATGAAGCGCGTGTCAGGTGAGGCTTTCGCTATCACTTTCTCACCCCCCTCCACCTTCGGCTGACTCACACCCTGACACAGCCCTTTCTATGCTCCACTCTGCTATATCTGTTGCTCTTGATGTTCTTGCCCCTGTCATGAGGATCCACTTGAAGCCTAAAGCTAAGCCCAAGTCCTGGTATGACTCAGACCTCATCACCCTTAAACGCAATTGCAGGGTGGCTGAGAGGAAATGGCGTGCATCCTCTGAAAAACTGCCCTGCCGCCTGCTCTAAAGGCAAGACCGACTCTCTGTCCGCATCAAGAAGAGAGCCGTCATCCAAGCCCTTGTCTCCGAGGCATCCAACAACTTGGCTGAACTCTTTAAAATCTACAAGGAGCTGGCCAATACTGCTGTAGTCTCTACCTCTCCTGTCCCCTCTCAGTCCCTCTGCATGGCCCTGGCTTCTCATTTAATCTCTAAAACTCAGGACATCCTGTCCTCTCTCTCTTCCTCTCCTCCTCCTCACTCTACTCCCCAGTCTTCCTCTGGCCCTTCTGTGGCCACCTCGCCTCCCTCCTTATTTACCTTTCCCCTGTTCTCCCAATACAAGGTTTCTAGACAAGTTCTATCTATGAAAGTCTCGGCAAAACAGTTTCTCTCCTGTTCCTCTAAAACCATCAAGGACCACATTGACACTCTTGCTCCTGCTTTGGTTGACTTCTGCAACCACTCCTTTGCCACTGAAGTCTTCCCTTCCCCCCTGAAGCACTTCCTTGTGCACCCTCTTCTTAAGAAACCCTCAGCTGACCCCTCTTGCCCTGCTAACTACCGCCCAATCTCCATCACTCCTTTCCTGGGCGAACTCCTGGAAAATCTGGCCATCTCCCAGCTTAATCTTCACACTGAATCGGTTTGTTTGTCTCCATGACCATCAGTCTGGCTTCAGAAGCACAGAAACTGCTCTCCTGAACATCCATGAAGATCTGCTCTCCAACCTTGACTCCAATACCCCCTGTGTCCTCATACTACTTGATCTCTCTTCTGCCTTTGACACGGTCAACCATGCCATCCTGCTCAACTGTCTGCGTGATAACCTGGGTATCACTGATCAGGCCCTGTCTTGGCTGACCTCTTTCCTCTCTCCGATCGACCCTCCCAGGTCCAACTTGGGTCCTTCCTCTCCTCCATCTCTATCTCTACCTCTGGTGTTCCCCAGGGATCTAACCTCTCTCCCTGGCTGTTTAACCAATACCTGGCTCTTCTTGCCAACCACAATGCTGCACTCTGCAGCAACTTTCAGTGCTATGTGGATGACACTCAGCTCATTTTCAGGCTCTCCTCAGCCACCTCTTCTCCTTCTCTCATCTCTGACTGTCTTTCCGCTATGCAGGAGTGGTGTGCCACCAATGATCTCTGCCTTAATGCCAGAAAGACTGAGATTCTCCTCATCAGCACACCTGCTTCCTCCTTTCCTGTTGCTCTCTGGCCGGCCTCTCTTGGCCCTCTTCCTCTCCCACCGCTGAGGCCAAAAACCTTGGGGTAATCTTCGACTCCACACTCTACTTCTCTCCTCACATCTCTGGTGTCTCTTAGAAGTCACACTACCAGCTGCACCTCCTCAGAGGTATTCTTCTTTCCCTCTCCTTCCCCTAGAAGCTCACTGTTTCCAGAGCTCTGGTTCTCTCTAGGAATACTGCAACAGCCTCTTTCTAAATCTGCCTGCTTCTACTCTCCGCCCTCTGCAACTCATCCAGAACAGGACTGTGAGACTTGTCCTTGGCCTCAAGCCCAAGGATTGTATCTCTCCAGGACTGAAATATCTGCACTGGATTCCAGTGGCTGCAAGGATTAAGTTCAAGACCCTCTGCATTGTCCACAAGGCCGTCTGGAGCCTCAACACCTTCAACTCACTCTTCCTATATATCTTCCTTCTCGAGCTCTTCGCTCATCCACCTTCAACTCCCTCAGGGCCAGTCACTTCTCCAAGCAATGAGCTGGTGGTAGATCTCTTTCTTCGGCTGGGGCCTCCCTCTGGAACAGCCTCCCTGCATCCCTGAAACTTGAGGAGAACCATCTCCCGTTTCCAGAAGCACTTCAAGACCTTCCTCTTTGCTTTTACTTTCTCTCCTCCTCTCCCCTGCTGAACGCCAGACTGAAATTGCACTGGTCATCTGGCTACCCTCTGATCTCGGGGCCCAGGTCCCCTCTGCTGCGAGCTGCACATCTGCACTGCCTCCCGGGCGACCCCTGCACTTGGGTGCTGTTTCTGTATCCCTTCAGTCCCCACCAGCTCTTGACACCTGATGTCTGCACTTACCGCTGCGCTTGCCACAAGCTGGCTGCACTTCTTTACCTATTGTTTTATTTATTCTATTTATTTTTTACTGTTGATCGTATGTATGCACTGCCCCCTTCCCCTTGCCCCCTGCACTTTCCTTTTCCCCCTCCACTGCACTTGTGCAATCTCAATGTCACCTGGCCTAGTTAGATGTTGATGTTACATCTAGATGTTAGATGTAGTTTTGTCTTCCCTCTGTTCCCCCTCCCTTGCCTCGTCGCGCCTTGAAACACTTGTGTATAGGTGCGTTACAAATGCCTTATCCTATCATATCATATCATATCATAACTACTGTCTCCACAACAAATCAGTGCGATTAGTGTATACAGCGCATTTAACTAAACCTATCTCTGTAGCCAAAGTTAATATTCAATTAGTCAGGATAGCAACACAGCATGCTGACATGGGTCCCGTCAGATCTCCTAAACCCTCTACTCTGCCACCTAGATAACCCTGACTGCACAGTGGAGGTGACATAGGTGGAGTCAGAATACATAGTGACTGCCTTCCCCTTACTAATTTCTACCGCCTCTATAAGTGCCACGAGTTTAACCACTTGCATAGAGTAATGCAAAGTCATCTCTTCAGTCTGACCCGGTTTTTCCCATCCACAAAGCCCAAAGCCCACAACAGCTACACCCCTGTACATGTCACCAATGTCCTGATTGATTAAAAAAGACCCATCCACGAAAAGTACCTCACCTCCCTCCAGGGCATCCTCTTTAAAATTCTTCTTCTCTTCCTCTTCTCCCTCATAAGTGGTACAATCATGAACAATATTATCAGGCTGCACGGGCTGTGCTAAAAATGTTGCAGGATTGACTAGGTCACTCACCCACCCCATCCTGCTATCACGCCTGGCTCAGATAGGAATAGCTAGCTAGGTACTTGCCTGGTTTACTTCCTTCCTAGCGGACCGTACACAGACCCTTGCCATACCTCCTTTCCTCTCATCTCCCTCCTATCTCATTGCAGTGTTCCCCAGGGCTCGTCTTTATCTCCGATTTTATTTAATATCTTTATCTGTGCATTGGTGTGTCTCATCCGCGCCCATGGCCTCCACTGCTACTCTTATGCTGACGACACCCAGATTTTGATGTGGCTAGACCAGAATCATACTGAGGTGTCGTCGTGCCTTCAGAGCTGCCTGAGGGCTGTGGGTAACTGGATGGACCACAATTGGCTCAAGTTTAACGGAGATAAGACTGAGGTGCTGGTGGTTGGGTGCCCTCCTGACCCTTCACTGTGGGTCTCTGCCTTCTGGCCCTCCACCCTTGGTCCCCTTCCCTGGCCAGTTGGCAAGGTGAAAAATCTTGGGGTCATTCTTTCTTCCTCTCCATCTATGGCAAATCAAGTCGCGGCTGTGTGTCAAGCGGGCCACTACCAACTTAAGGTCTTGAAGAGGGTTCTTCCTATGATTCCCGAACTGCTCCGTCCCCCGGATGTTACGGCATTGTTATTATACCGCTAGACTATTGTAACTCACTGTATTTGGCTCAGCCGGCTGGCCACATACAGCACTTGCAACTCATACAGAACCTGGCTGCTAGGCTGGCTAATGGCACCCCATATGGAACTCACATTACCTCCGTGCTCTGCTCTCTCCATTGGTTGCCGGTTAGCCAACGTATCAGATTTAAGGCTATGTTCATAGTACATCGGGCCATTCACTGTCAAGGGGCAGAGTTCCTTCAAGTTAAATTCCTTCGCTATCAGCCTGAACGGTGTCTTCACTCCTCCACCGCTGATCTTCTTGCTGTCCCACGGTTTTGCTGCACTAGGATAGGTGGTCGCGCCTTTTCCATAGTTGCTGCCAACCTTTCGAACGGCTTGCCACCCATAGAGAAACATTTCTAATAATCTAGCCTTTAGAAGAGCGCTGAAAACCACGCTCTTCTAGGTTTCTCTCTGTGGCTTAATACCTGGCTGACCTGATCTTCCTCTCCAGCGCCATGATGCCTTCGGGCAACTGTGCGCTTTAGAAATGAATATAATATAACATTACATAACATAACTCTGCACGGGATATACTGATGCATTTCCAAAAATTACCTTGTACCTGGAAACCCTTTGGGTGTTAACGTTGACTTGGATTTTTCTAAAATCGCAAAGAGTAGTAATGGTCAAAGACGTTTGAATCTCAAAAGCCACTGCCACTGAAGCTTACTCACATGGGAACTGTCCCTGCACCACTGGTTCTAGGAGCCTGCTGTAATACGCTAAGTGTTCATGGCCTGGCAACATTTGCTGGGTCGGACCACTGTCATCACCTGCCTGTTTGAATGTGAAAACACAAATGGTTTCTTGTAATTCAGGGTTGCCAAGACCAGAGTATGCTGATCTCCGCCTTGAGTTCCCAAAAGCAAGTTGCCATTTCTTCAGACCACTCATTCAGACCTTTCACCTTCTGTGCTTCCTTAAGTCCCTGCAGCAAGGACCTCACGTAACTAGAGTAGTTAAAGATCCACGATCGACAATAGTTACAGGGGCCCAAAAACAGCTGCATTTGTTTCACCGTGACTGGCTGATGCGTATTCTGAACAGCAGTATCTCTCTCAGGCATTACCTTCCTTCCTGCAGGTGATATCACTTGCCCCAAATATACTACCTCTGTCTAGCAGAACTGCAATTTTTCTTTGTCCACTTTGTACCATTCTCTACGAGCAGGGTGCGGAGCGTTATTGAGTCTCCTCGACACTGCTCCTCTGAAGTGCTACAGACTAATATGTCGACTACATATTGAATTACAGTACTGGACACGTTAAGTTCCCAAATCCATTTGAACCAACCTGTTAATGATACTGAGAGATTTGCAGTACCCCTGGGGCAACTTCTTGTGCTCAAATATCTGATATGTAAACAAAGTGTGGTACTGAGAATCGAGGTGTAAGTGGACAGAGAAAAAAACATTTTTTAAATCAGTCACTGTGAAGTGAGTCGACCCAGTAGGGATGTTACAGAGAATGGTGGCAGGGTTCAGTACCTCTGTAAATTCCGCCTCAACAATACTATTGGGGGGGGCACAAATCCTGGCCCATCCTCCAACTGGATGCCTTCGCTTTCTGCACAGGGTAGATGGCTACGTTGCATGGGGACAGAAAAGGTCGTACTATGCCTTGTTTCAACAACACCATGACGGTGTCCTCAATCCCTTCATCTGCCTCTCTAGACATGAGGCATTGCTTAACCCTTGGTAATATCGCACCAGGTTTCAATTTTATTTGCACTGCTACAACACTCTTTAACAGCCTCACATCATGAGGATTGCTGGTCCACAAAGGGCCCAGAACCTTTCCCAAATCCTCTTTCAAATGTGGCAATGTATTTCTAATGATGAGTCTGGTCTGTGGTACTTCCCTTTGCTTTATCGTTATCTGGCAAGTCACTCAAATCTCAAAGACCATCTCCCCTGTGTCTTCGCTGTCGGCGAAGAATCTCTCATTGCACACATCCCTAAGCGATAAATTCAGATCGATGAACAGAAATGTGCACCACTCTCCACCTTCCTCATCTGTGCCTGAGAGAACCACCCTGTTTTTCTTGATCACTTCAGCCTCTAAGAGAATCGAAACAATGGTGCCTGGTGTTACTTACTGCGACACAACGGGCCAAAACAAAAACTCAATCGACACCCACCATGTCTGATATATGATCCCTGGGACCCAACTCAACAAAACCATAACCCTATAACGAAACAAAGTTCAATATACAGGTACCCCTCTGATTGCACTGTCACTGCAATATCCATGCAAACACACTGCTTCTCTTACTGAATACAAACCTGGAGTTAAGCATACTATCCCTTCCTCCATAGAGGCAATCGGCATCTGCAACTTGCTCAGGAGGTCTCTTCCCAAAAGATTCACTGGGGTGTCTGTAACATACAACAAGGGGTATATAAATGTTGAGTAAGTGTGCTTGATTCTTTCCTGTATTTCATGCATGTGCTGTAAATTGAATCATTATATCTCGTATTTCGCCACGATTTGAAATTCAACACTTGCATAGAAATTGGTTGATTTTTTTGTTGAAACTGCCTGAATACCCACATCATTGCAGGATTATACTCTATCTCTTCTGGGGTAACGTGCTATGCACTCTGCAGCTGATTTCTCTCAGTAGTATCATACTGAACTACACTTCATGGCTTCCCCAACCTTCTTCTTCACGTCAGCTGTGCATCAATGCCGGCGCATTTGAAAGGTTCCGTTTTCGCCGGTTCGTGATGAGTCACAGTGTCTTGGCTTCCTATTATCAGCAACTGCATGAACATGACTAAAACATCAGAAATTCTTCATAAATATCTAAGATTTGGATTGACGCCAGTGGACCAGGTAACTATACAAGACACCCAGCCTGCAGTTCATACTCTCCTGTTCCTACTGCAAAATAGAATGGTGGAACATAATTCCTTGTCCTTGTATACACCTTTTGAGCCTGTCATTCCACCCACTTCTAAATATATGAAAGGGGACGGTAATGGAGATGATGTGGCTGGGGGCTTGTGCATTATTCTGAATAAATTATTCAAGGAAAGTATGCGGTCTGCTCTATAAGCAGAGTCTAATTGTACTAGCATCTCAGAGGCACCAAGAGTGCCGGACAACTTAACACTAGATCAAGAGGATTTTTGTAATACTGAACCTCTGATGGTCTATGCTCACACCATAGCCCCAAATCTTACAATAGAGGAGTTTGCTACAACGTGCACCCCAGTAGAGAAAACATGTTTTGCAACGGGACAGGATAGGAAAATCGAATGTATGCTACTCAACACAAGGTCCCTTATAAAACATTCCACTAAGGTAGTTGACCACATCAGCATGCACAAAATTATCTGTGTGCAGTTACCAAATCTTGGTTGCATGATGCTGCAGGACCCGCATTGCCACTAGCGGTGCCCATAGGTCTTTTAATATACTCGGAGCTGAACGGTCGAATGGAAAAGGCAGTGCAGTGGCCCTGATTTATGACATGTCTTTGAAGATCAGGAAGGTTGAGAACATCACTATAGCAGACTGTGAATTACCATGGGCAAAAGGAAATGAACCCTAATGTGACAGTGAAAATGTTTCTCATTTACAGACTTAATATGCCTGATTTTCTGCTTAATTTAGGCGATTTAATATCTCGCAGTCTCAGAATAAAATGTAGGATTCTTATGTTTGGAGACTTTAACCTTGGTTTTGAGGATGAGGCCATATTAGTTAAAACCACAGTATGTGACGTGGGTTTCTCTAATCATGTCAAATCACCTACCCATGTTAAAGGTAGGCCACTTGACTGGTTACTTACCCAGAATGTCATCCTAGATGATTTAGGGAGTAACCACTGCCCCTGGTCGATCACCATCTTCTAGAATTTAGCCTTTCATTAACCATCCATCACAAAAGCAGATCAGAAAAGATGGGTGCAATATAGAAATCTGCGTAAATTGACATTGACTGCTATGGCCCCTTTCAATTCACCTACCATTAACAACCTACCAAATCTTAACACAGCTGATGAGCTAGAGGAGGCGTATCATAATAATCTCGAGAAGGCCGTTGATTGTGTGGACCCGGTGGAAACACGCTTGTCCAAAACTCAGCCTAATAGAAAATGGTATTCTACCGATATCCCGATTCTAAAAACAAATAAGATCAGAGCCCTGAAACAATAGGAAAGCACTGAAGATAAAATCACCTACTCTACGGCGGCAAAATCAAAAAGCCATAGCTGATTCTAAAAACTGTTTTTATGACCAAACAATTGCTGGAGCAACCTCCAATTCTAGGGAGTTATTCTGAATCCTTAAAGAACTGGAGGTTCCATGCTTGACCCCTCCCAGTTTATCAAATATTCCAGATGGTGATTATCCATCCAGAACACCATGACAAACAAGCTAGAGAACATTAAAACATACATTTCTTCTAAAATTGAGAAGGGAGGGGGAGTTATTGTGGACTTTTCATCACCAAGTGCCAATGCTGATTGTCCTAAATGTGACTTCCAGCCCATTAGTGAGCAATACTTAGCTGAAGTCCTGAGGAAACTAAAACCCACAAACTGTAAGGGGGACGTTTGCCCTGCCCTCACAGTTAAGCTGGGTGCTCCGTAGCTCGTCCTTCTGATTACCAAATTTATAAACACCTCTTTTTAGGGAAAATATTGTCCCGTTGAATATCAAACAAGCTTGGATCTCTCCATTGATTAAAAAACATACCTTGGATGGGAGTGTGCCAGGTATTTATCGGCCAATCACAAACCTCCCATACTTGTTAAAAATATTAGACAAGGTGGCACAACTACAAATCGAAGAGTTCATGCTTCAACACAATGCCCTTCATTACAAGTTTGCGGGTCCATATATAACGGTGCCAGTAAAACCGTACCGGCACCATTGTCCGGACCGGCTAACTACTAGTTCTGTGGCTGTGTGGTGTTACACCCACCAGGTCTGACCTGGTGGTTGTAACGCCACCAGCCGCAGACGGACACGGAAACACCAGCACCATTACCACATGGTGCCGGTGTTTCCACTTCCCCATTACCAGGTGGGACCTGGCAGGCAGAAAGGCACCCGCGAGTACAGCATGTCGGATGCACCAGCACCGTTATAATTCCCTTGGGGTCGAAAGGGAATGGGGAGCATCTTTTTTCCAGCGCCCGCGAATGGGCAATTACCGGGTCCGGCAGGGCTGTAATGACCCAGTAATTGCCCATTAAAGGGCGCCGGAAAAAATGCAACTGCGCCGGCAGCCGAGTCTGTGTGACAGGCATGGCTACCGCCAGAGTTGTAATTAGGCCCATTGTCTTTTTTTTAAAATTTCATATTCTCCTCACCAGTTGGACATTTGAATATGTATAACATTGTGCAAGAAAATACTAACTCGTGGCCCTTCTACATGTAATTAGTGATGTCATCGTTGATGTGATCTGTGATGTCATCATTGTGGTCATAGGATGCGCAACAGGGAGGCGCGAAGTTAAGGTGGCTTTTGCTGAATTTCAGGGGTTTTGTTGCATTAAGTTCTCACGTTAACATCCCTGCAACTAAAGTCTTTTTTCTTGAATATCACAGGTTTTGTTACAATGTATTGCTCACATTATTGTCCCTGCAACTAAAGTTCTTTCCTTGAATATGTATATGTGAAATACACATATGTACAGACACAGAATTGTATATTTTTTTAACATTATTATTTATAGCCTCAGCTACAGCATCAGCCAATGAATTGCAGGATTTTGGGTGCGCGGCTAAGACGAGCAACGACTGGAGTGCTTTTATTCGTGGCTAAACTACTGCCCCTATTAACAGTGTAACTGTGGCTACAAACAAACAATTGGGATATTTTAAGTACTGAAACTTCATAAAATAAATTACAATAGATATTGTAATATATTTTTGCACTCCATGTTTATTTTTATCTATTTTTGTAACTTGAAAGGTGGCCCCTAAAAGGGTCGTTTTTTGTGGGCTGCAAAGAGGGGGCTGGAATAGGAGAAGGAAAACACTTAAGGATGAAAACTATAACAAAGGGAATAAAAATAAAAAGCACCATATTTTATTTTGTATTTCTTTGTTTTTATTTTATTTTTAGAAAAAAGGGGGAAAAAAACTAAGAATGACAGGTAATCTGGTATTCTGTGATTAACTTCTGCCATTCCTCAAATGTGGCACGACTCTTGAATACCCATTTGAGACATCATCTACACATGACTTGCATCATGGAAAGATTGGGAGTGGGTTAAACAGGAGTCTGTGCAGTTGACACTGCTGCTGAATTTGAGGCTTCATTTGCAGTTTGTTATGCAGTTGCTCTGGTGAATGGAAGGGAATGGGAGTGCTGTGGTGCTGATGTCTGTCTACGCAAATAATGGGACCCATGCATTTTTCTTTTATTATGTTTGTGCGCTTTACGATAGTCATTATCGACATTATCCCACTGGACTCACACTAGATGATTAATCACAATAGATGCTCCCAGGCTTCGAGATGGAACATTGGAAGACCCACAGTGCATAGTTTTGTTGCAGAATGTGCAAAGTACCTTCGCTGCCTCCGTTCTAGAATAGCGTTCTTTAACTTTAAAGAAACACCAACTGTCAGCAAGTTTTCATCACAGTTTCCTTCTTCCTCGGTGGCGATGGATTCGGAACCCAAATGGTAACGCTGTCACTGCTGGTACTCTCTTTATTTGCCACTTTCGATGTTCTACTTACATCCGTCGATCAGGTAGAGGCCTTCGCCTTCAGTCTGTGGGGCGCTTGTGCAGACCGGACAGGAATTTCTTCAAAGGGGCACCTGCCGACCATCTCGATTTACACATGTGATTCTCTGATTTCCATTGGAAACTCTGCAGTCTTTTGGCTGATGGTGGAAGACGTAAAAAATCAGAGGGTCTGGATCTGAACCATCCGTACTGCTACCAAATGTTCAAGAGCCCTGGTGCGTTTCAATGGGTTTACCACATAAACAATCTCAGGCCTAAATAAGTGGACAGACTCAAGAAAGATGGCAAAATACTACTTCATTATCCATTCAATAAAGTAGGGAAATATGGTAAGCAAAATGAATTTCAACTTACACACTCTCTATGGTTTTCAATTATACAAACAGTTTTATACCTGGACATATGTCAGCTATGACGTCATCCTACGTGGCTAACAGTGAAACCTACAGAGGGATTGGCTAAGGGAAATATATACCTACATGATTAAATAGGGGTCAGTATTCTCATTGGATAACCCTTATCTGATAGTCACACCCCGGACTACCTCTAAACTACGTAAAATATAGATAATAACATAACAGCAGCAGTGGATAGGCCCGTGCAACAATGTATGATAAACCATTAAATGGACCCTCATGACTGGTTGCCACTCTTTCACCAACCTTGGACATTTAACTTGTTAGCAGTATGTAACCCGTGAAACCCAGGTGCAGGGAAACATTGTCAGACAAATGCCTTTCATCGCTAATAAGCCTACCATCTCCCATCCGTTAGGCCCTAAGCCAGAGTTTTTTCATTGTACTTGACCTCATTGAATGTTCTCTTCCTCAGAACTTACACAATTCCAGCGTCCATTTTCTCAACATGGCCGCATTAATCGTGTTCTGTTTTCTACTTTTGCAAGTTTCTATATATCTCATCTATCTTGCGTTTCTACATATGTACATTTTCTGCATTGCTCTACACCTTCTCAGTGTATAGGATACGTTGCATGTTCGCATTATGCATTCACTCTGTCATCTCATTTGAATCTTCATTCTTTGAATACACTTGCTTCATTTAAGTGTGTCCATGTGTCTTCCCTCAGTAGTGACATCTCTTTCATTTGGCATTCTTCACATATAGCTTTGCAGTTTCCAATGGAGCAGTCATGCTCAGGTCTTCTGCATCAACTCTGGGATACATACAATACGGTTGTCTGAGCGCATGACGTCTTTTGTATCTTTAATACAGTATTGGTACTATGACAGGTGTCAAACACAGTGTCTTCCTGTTAAACTTCTCATATGATGGGGGTGGGATCCATAAATTACATGTACATCTGCCCCTGTACAATTTCAATATGGTGCATCTATGTAGGCTCATCCTTTCACACAGCTTTTGGCAGGTCTCCCCAACATAGTTTCCTTGTGGGCATTTCTTGAATTGAATGAGGTATACAACATTGGGTGAATTACAGTAGTATGTTCGTGGTTTGGGTCTGTGGGGAGGTTATGGCACATACGGTGTAGATGTGTTGGCAAGTTAGCAATTTTTGCTTCTCATAACATTGCATGGGTGCATTCCAGGTCTTCCTTCTTCCTGTGCTTCCAACACTAGGGGACACCAGGATTAATAACAATGAGGGTGAAGAGCACCTCTGGTTTAGGGTACACAAAACACAAACACTCTAAAGCTCTCAACCTCTGTATCTCTATGGTAATCACTCAATAAGTGTCCCTACAGTATAGTGAGACTCGTTAGAACTCCACCTCACAAGAGGCACCTTATTGTCAAGAAGAATTAAACCTTCACAAGGGAACACCTCATCAATTATTAAACAGTTCTGTTTATTCAATATGTCATAATAATCACACCATACAAGCATCAGAAAGTGACTTGTGTTTTAGGAAGAGACCAGTGCATCCCACCAAAAAAGTGACTTGTGCTTGTGCAAAGTACAGATATTGATCAAAAGTCATATACAATTCACAACACATTACATTTACACAAAAATACATTATAAAAACCTATCTCTAAATGTCTGCAATTGCACATTTAATTATTGCACAATTTCTTGTCAAGGTCCTAATCTCAAGTGTATGTACATGCAAAGTTGTCTCCTGCCTGGTTTTCTTACATAGGCTTGTTATTCCACAATCACATCAGTGTGGGTGTTTATATCTATACACAACATGTTTTGTTCCTTCTCTAAATTCAACACACTTCTAGGAACTTCTTCAGGGGAAATGTATATACAAACAGCCAATCCTACCTATCACCTATGGACTATTTAAGGTTAATCAAAGCACAAAAGCTTGTGGACACTGCATATTCCTTCGTGGATACTACACATGTGTGGAGTAAATTTGTCTCGACTCTGTGTTGGTATTCTTAAATGAATAAAATAATCTTTATTGAAAAAAGCAACACCACCTATACCATAGAGAAGAGAACAGCACATCAATGACTCCTGTTCTACTGTCAGACCTAAATTACTTAATATTAGTAAAGGTAGATTTAGGAAATGCTTACCACTTTTAAATCTGTGGTTATACACCAGTGGTGCTGAAGTTTACAGTCCTTCTACGCAAGACCCTACAAACACTTGCAGGACCATACATTACTTCAGCGCCCTAAGGGCTCATTGCATATAAATAAAAACCAATATGGTCACACATGTACTAGTTATAGTGCATGAACGTAGTCTTCATCAATATGAAGTCTTGAGCACCCAATGTGATGTAATTTCAGTGTCTCACAATTATGGTATTGACATATTAGCCATGTGTCATCGCACACAGGATGATATCTGAAAGAATAAAGAGGACCAAATGGATCAAAAGTGAAGCTCCAATATGGCTTCAGATTTGAAGGTGCACATAATCATTGTAGTTGCTAAAAATAGAGGATAATGCTTACTGTAATCCATCCCCCGGCCAGTACATATGTTGCGTGCAGTCCCACCTCACAATAAATACACAATGCAGGATCGATGAAAAACCCTAGTGCCCCCTGCAGTATTAAACAAACCTTACTCCATTACACATTGTTTTGCATCACTCAAATTGATTTTTTGATAGCGAAAACAACAAACAAACATGTGTACTTACTCAACAAATGCTCCGCTTTGCGTGTGGGCTGCTAAGTGAGGTATGGCATCTCGCTCCTCGTGTTACTGCCTGTGATAAATCAGGTATGCACAATTGCCAGTAGCATCTCGCATATCAAGTGGGCTTACGTGTCTGCAACCTGCACCTCAATAGCATCTTTTGGATGCCAGTGCAGCCATGTAGTAAAGCCTTCATGGGCAACCAAAGTAAAGTATGTTGATCGCGTTGAATCCAATGTTTACACTATACTCGGTAGCATCATATCTTAGCTCACACGAAATTGCCAGCAATTCAATAAGGTGATCTCTCAATAAACAGGTGTTATGTTACATTGCACATGTGCTCTATAGTCTGCACAGGAGTATACCACTACAGCAAGTTCTAATACATGTATACATAACAGTAGGACTATTAGTGGATTAGAAATCCCCTATTGTCATCTGGTACTTAATACATAGCACTGTAACAACACTACTACAGTAATCACCTCTTTTGCAGTGGGCATCTAACTCATATACATTACATGTGACTAAAAACTTTCTTCTTGATCGGTGGTCAGTCATAATTTCGAGAAAATTTCGAAAGACAATAATGTCGAAACAATAATATTGAAAAAAAAAATATCAATTTTTTTTATTATATATTTATTTTGGGGTCCGGGAATAAAAACAAATGGGTAAAACAAAAAAAATTTCAAAAAGAGGGGTTGGGGGGGAACCCCCACATTTCGAATAAAAAACGTAATTAAAAAAAAATTCAATATTTTTTTGTTGATATTTTGACTTTCGAAATGTTTGTTTTCGAAATTATCACTATAAACCTTCTTGATCTAGTGGAAAGTTATTCCTGGTCAGAGACCATGGTTTGTTTCTTAGTTGCCTGTATACAATTAGGGGAGGTTCTTTGAATACATCCTTCAGCTGCTCGTCCTTGCTAAATATTGGTTGTACCTCCCTTACAGTCCCGTTCAGTTGTGCTACTGATGGATGAGAGGGGACAATCCAAGGTATTTGTTCCTTGCTTCCACTGTCTTTGTATTCTAGCCGCTGTCTATTTGTCAGGCTAAGTGATCATTTTTCAGAAAGAATGCGCAAAGTATGGCAATTGTATTGTACTCTTTGATCCTGTTGGAAAATAATCTGGCACCGTATAGCCTGGTTATAAATAGCAGACTATTTTGTGCAGCTTGGATATCAACTTGCCTTGTACTTCTATGTGTTCCAGACTGTCCGACCTTGCATACCAGGAAGTGTATGCTCTTCTTTGACTATTCCATGGAAAACCTGCTGCATTAATAGAAACCAGTGGGAGATTCATGGAATTGTTTAAGAGAATCTTCATCTTCTGTCTATGTCAAGAGGATGTCGTCAATGTATCACAAGTAGGTTCATAGTCTCTTGGATCATTGTTCTAATAACACTTCTTCAAGGTCTGTCATAAACATGTTAACATACTGAGGTGCCATTGTTGTTCCCATGGCCATTGCTGTCTTTTGTAGAAAATGTCTTCAATTGAAACAAAAAAGATTGTATACACATATGAATCAACAATTTGTGTGTCTATCATGATATTTACATTTTGCAGGAGTCTCTGACAAGTAGCAATACCCTCTTAATTTGCAATCCTGGAATAAAGTGAGACAACATCCAACACAGTCATGATGGGATGCAGTGGTACACAATCTTCCTCTTGAATCATTCTGATGAAGTGTGGTGTGTCCTCTACAAAGCTCCCTGTGTCCATCCCTAGAGATTTTTGGATAATCCAGATTCAATATTGGTTAATGTATTTACTCTAGAGAGGATCAGTTGGCCTGGGCTTCCAGGTTTCTGGATCTTTGGGAGCATGTAAAAAATAGATGTTCCTCAATATTTCCAAGCTTTTTGGATTTGTTCCCTAGATTCGCTGAACACCATTGTGGGATCATCACCAAGCTCAGAGTAATAAGTAGAGACAATGAGTTGCCTGTATACTCACCTTTTGTAGGTCTGTTGACACTTCTTCAAAACAACAACACATGTTTCAGCTTGTTTTTCTACTGATTGTGTTGCTTGTTGAAAAGGTCACATCATACACTTGTTCTGAGGAAATTGATGTAGGGTTCAAGTTTTAAGTTACAGAAATATAGAGGTGTCCAGCTCAAAAATGTTTTGTGCCATCATATTTTGGTGTTGGATTTTGAAGACATTAATGAATGTCAATTATTCAAAGAGGCTCCCATGATGGAACTCAACTGGGAATTGTGCTGTTTTCTCTAGGCTTTAATGCATGTTTTAAAGACAGTAAAATACAATTGTTGTTGGATGTCTGTCAGTGAAAACATTGTTTCTTTGTCCTTTAATCCATTCCTTTGAAATATACATATACAACATGTCAATCATTAGTGATTGCAAGTCCACGGTTTGATGTTTGTGTAACCCATTATAAGCCACACAATCAGTCAGCATAAACATTTTAATTATATAACCCAATCTCCTTCACTATTATAGTGGAATTATTACAAAAATTGATCCAAACGTTTCCACTTGTTTTTATTATTAAAGTCCTAATTTCCCATTTGTTCTAGTAAATCAATATACTGTTATAAAAAGATTCAAAGCTTGTTTTCAGAAAGTTGTTTGGTGAAATTCTGGATTCTAAGGAGGATCAACATGTGGACGTTCTGTCTGTGCAACATAGAAATACTTCAGCTTCACTTTTCATGCAAATGTAAACAAATCCACTACAAATGTATTACTCATTTGAAAAGAAACAATGCCCTATATTTTGTTGTTAAAGTTGTAAATATGTTTTTATAATAGTCTTACAGTTTTCTTTTGTGATGTTGTCATACTTTTGTTCAAACATTAATTTCTATTTACAATTGTGTTCATTTGGGCTAGTTGAAGAAGCATGCTGTAAATCAATATTTATTTTGCAATGTGGTTGCATGCGTTTGATTTTCATCTTCCTCCTTTGAAGACACTGATGATAACTGTAGAATCTCTAATTTTGTGAGATGTTCTTTAAACATATTGATATTATTTAGAATCAAATGCTTTCTCAAACTACCTTGTATAATCTGTCATGCTAATAATGTTATCTATCATCTCTTTTAAAACAACTTATTTTGCATTATGTCATTCCAGCGGGATTTGTGGCAAAGCAATGTTCCTTATACAATTCCACAGAGTTTCACCAATCTGCACCACATTTTGCATAGTTGCCTGTTAGGACCCTGCGGACATTACTGGATTCCAGCAAAAGTCAAAATTTGTTTGTGGATTTGTGGGTTTGTGGCAAAGCGTTGTTCCTTATACAATTCTACATCGTTTCACCAATCTGCACCACATTTTGCATAGCTACTGTTAGGACCCTCCAGACATTACTGTCTACATAACATTTTGACACTCCTCCCATTCCACGGATTTCAGCAAAAGTCAAAATGTGTTTGTAGGTTTGTGGCTTGGAGAAGCATTGTTACTCATACAATTCCACACCGTTTCACCAATCTGCACCAAATGTTGCATAGTTACCTGTTTGGAACCTACAGACATTACTGGATACATGGCACTTGGACACCCCACCTGTTTCCCAGAAATCAGCACCTTCACACGTAAAACAGTTGCCTAAAATCCATGAAACATCAATGCAGTCATTGAAGGACCGGTCCCAAGACGAATATCAAAACTCGAGGCCCAAGTCCTAGGATGCAATGTTTCCAAGATATTTGCACTGCAACAAACTGGACCACACCAAGTTGAGGCAACATTTGAGGCGAGAGCACAGAAGATCCCAGTATGCAGCAGCACAGCAACTCTCGCCTCCCCCCCAATGTCTGCTCCGAGATGTCCGCCAGCAACAAACGCCCATTCTCAGTGCAGTTTGCTTCAGAGTCCAAAGCACATCAAGCAATAAGTTAATCAGAACAGTGACCTACAGGATCAGTGTTATCATATCTGTTGACAGAACCCATTCGGAGAACAGGTACTTCTGTTAGTATCTCATAGAAAAGCCTGCACAATTTGTCTGATTGTGTAAAGTAACCGGAACACATGGATATTGTTTAAACAAGTCTTAGGAACTCAGACAACAACACACTGAGGCAAACAATGTGAAATGGAAACATATTCAATCCTGTAACACTGGGTGAAATGATATTGCTTTCATAAATGAATTGCTGGATTCACCCATCAGATAAACTGTGCCTCATACAAACTTTGGAGGCACAGCAGAAATATGTGTGTGCCAAATGACAAATGCTGTGCATTGGGCAGCCGGTGACTCAGGCTATTGCAAGAGGACAAGTCCCTTCTTATACTGATGTGATACCACACTCTTCCAGAGATTGATTTTCTGCCCCCTCTAGTGTTCCACTCAGATGATGTTATTCCTGGACTGGCTTGGCAAGTAAGAGTCCACCAGGCCAAGCCCAGGTAGGCCAGCTTCTATTTAGGGCATTGGTGAGGGCCCATTGCCATTACTGGCCCTGACTGCCTTTGCCCAGAGTCATTAAGGCTGTTAGTACCCCAGCCTACCCTGGAGCATTTGTTACAGGGTTCCTAAAAGGGTTTATTTTAAAGGAAATGGGAACATGAATTGTGTTCATGCTCTATGTCTTCTAAATTAAACTGGAAACAAAGATCTCTGGTGGAGGAAAGTGGGAAAAAAGGAGTAAGTCCCTTTACTCTATCGACTGCTGGACTGATGGTGGAGTGGCAGGGAGGAAGTGCCGTAGGGGACAGCTTGTGAAGGTAAGTGTAGTGGAAGGGGCGAGTTGGAAGGTTGGTGGGGCATACAGGCCAGGGGAAAAACAGGTCCCGGTCAGAGTCTTTCGGATGAGCGCCCACATGGCACCGGACCACTCTGCACCTGGACATTCGCTGGGCTTACTTTAAAGTTCACAAAAACACAAGTTCTTTGTTCATCAGTTCCTTGCATTCATACTATGTTGCTGATTGCAACCTGGGGCTCAGCACAGTTGGACTCGCTATCAGCTCTTTCTAACTCACCAGCTTTGTGGAACCCGTTGGCTCGTCTTGCCTCTGGAGTCAACGACAGTATCATGGTAGCTAGCGTGCCTCCCTGCCTGGATTATCAATGCGGCAGGCCCCTGTGCTCTGTTGACATCTGCTACTCCACACGCCAGCTGTATATCCCGGTCCTCTGTTTTCTCTTTCAGGGGCTACGCAGTTCTGGGTTGAAAAGGGCAAGGGCACCTCCCTCCTTGTTGTCCTTTCAGGTTTTGTTGCTTTGCGTCTCCATTTAAACTGCCATCTTGGATTAGCTTCTTCCTCGTATGGTTGTCCTTGCTCAAAGTGTGCTTTTCGTGCTCCACCTTTTATCCCTGTGGGGAAAGTAAAGGGTAGTCAGGTGTGCGTGGTCACTGTCAATTGCCTGCCTGTGCCTGACCCTTGTGTTGGGAAATGTCAGGTGAACGGTTTTGGTATTAATCCGTTGTCTGTCACGGCATGAGAAAGTGTTCATGTCAGAAATTGAGGGAGTTAGAGTTTCTAAATATCCTGCTGGGCAGGATGGGAAAAAAAGGGCATAAGAAATGATCTCCCTCGTCCTAGGGCTTGTGGTGAACTTGGAAGGGTAGGTTTTGTAGGATTTGTGAAATGAGTAGGAGGGATTGTGGGACCTATAGTGTTTTGTTACAATCAACTGGGAGTTCGGAAAATGACAATCAGAGGGACGGGGAGAAGAATGATTGGGAATACTTGGGTAGGTAACCGGAAAATAGGGACTCTGGGAGATATAGTTCCCCACGATACTGTTGTTCAGGTTCCTGCTTGGTTGTACAGACAAGGAGGGGTTGTTGGATTCTGATAAAGGAGAATGACTGTGGGGATGGGGTTTGCTCAGGAAAAGCCTATCAAGTCCTCAAGGACTTCATCCTCCTCCCCGGTGTAATAACAGGCCTCACCTGGGGCATTTCCCTGAGCATAACCACGGGGTCCCTCATCAAGGTGATCCTGCCTCGTTTGTCTGCCCTCCCCCTGAGTTGGGATCTGAGAGCGCCAGTCCTTCCCTGGCCACCTCAATAAGGGATTCTCGGGGTCTGCTTGGGAGAATACCCTCAGGTTTCTCACAGTAATCAGGAAAACTTAACTAAGTGTATGAGAAGAAAATGTTTGGGATCCCAAAAATGTCCCCTAATGATCTTGTTTGATGAATTCTACTACAGCCCATTTTCTTAGTGGCATGTTGGCACACCCCACATTATCCGATTTAGATATACATGTAATGGCAAGAGTAACACTACTAATTTGCATATTGAATTTAGAGGTTCACTGTCTAAAACAGCCCTGTGCCGTGTTAGCATTCTTGGGCAAGAACATTACAATCATTTCAGAACTGTTAGCATCATATGCCAAATGCTGCTATTAAATAACATAGTACTGGCTATATATATTTTGGTATTGGTCAATAATTTGCAATCCCTGCCAAAAATATCAGCGTGTTACGAGATACACCAATAAAATCAGGGTCCTTGATGTTCATTCATTGTGTCATTTTCTTAAGCTGACTGGAAGATAGTGTATAGCATTTTGTTGAACTTAATGAAACAATTTGCTACTGTCTTTAAAAATAATGTGCTAACCAGTTGACCTTCAGACTCATGCTTAAAATATGGCAATTTGACTTCGAGTACTCTTTTTTGTTAGTCATTTGTGCATCACTGTGTGACTATAGTTAGGAAGCGCTACATACAATGTTAAAGCAAAATGAGATAACAAATCCAGTGTCTGATTTGAACATGTTTCCTATTTTCAGCAAATGCAAAGCATGCCTTTAATTGTTGGCCATTTGAATACATGAGAATTACTAAACAACACGAATGAACAATCAGAATAAAAATGTCATCATTTAAATAATCTTTTCGAAAAATGAATTGAACATATGGTATGCCACAATTTAATTATCTCGTTTGATTGCTATAGGAATACATTGAGAATTGTGTATTTGGCTTTCTGTGCCAATGAAATCCCCTTACTTTATTTAACCTGTCTGTCCACTTCTGATTCGTGTGGCTGTGTTCGGATATGCATATTTGCTTAAATGTATGCCAGAATGATGTAGCATTGACTGTGCCTTCGAATGAAAAGTTTTCACATTTTTAATACAAGACTGATTTTATTATATTAGCCGAGAAATAAGTTAGATTGCCCCTACAGTCTCCATAAATCACACATGAAGTCTTCTTTTCTCTAAATTAAATTTTTATTTAAATAAAAGTGTTATGTTTGTATTTGAACTGACAGCTAAATCTGATAATTAGAGCGCATGAAGTTGGCTTTGATTGGCATTGTAATTGGATTGTCATTGGGCTGAAAACCTATTATCTTTGGATCATGCCCCATGAAATCTGTTGAAGAAACTTTGCTGCCAGTCATTAGAGCCACCATCTTGGCTTACAAATTAGTTTTGAAAGGCTTCCTACCACTGGGAATGTAATTTAAGCCACCGCAGTGGCACTCCCATTAATTAAAATGATATTAAAATTATGGTTCATTTTCTAAATATATTTTTCCATATTATAGGAGACATACTTATTGCTAAATGCTTAACAAATTGCATAGTAGTGCTAGTAAAATTACATTTTAAAGGCGATACATCATTCCAGGGGATGCTGCACAGGATTGCCTGAATTAATCAGTGATAATGGTTAAAGATAACTATTTCGTTTTTTTTTTTTTTTATTTCAGGCTTCAGCAAAGAGCATGTGTGTCATTATGTTATCATGTGCACATTTTCGAACACGTTGTTCCTAATATATTGGGCGATATAATTGGCATTGCATAGAAAAATGAACGCCACCTTACGATTTCTTTTTCTAAATAAATATTCCTGTGCCATTTAGACATTTATATTTTCGCTAGAGAGTACTTGCGAGGCTCACTATCAAAATGCTAACATAGCTCTTTGGCACTGATGGCATCATTTTTGTTTAAAAAATGTGTTTTATATTGTGTTCCTTTTAAGCAGGAACAGTAATGTAACATTACAATATTGTCATTGATATTGAGCTCACAGTAATGTGTTGCTGCACCGATCTGTATGATAGCAAATATATTTGTCATCAATTTAATAAAGTCATCTTGTTTTTTAGGCGTGCAGTGGAGGTGATGGTTTGACCAAGGGCAAGGATCTGCCGCGAGTGCAAACCTATTGAAAAATGTTGTTCTGAGAGTCAAAGATTTAAATACTACATTTTGGGATTTGCAGTTTTCACAAGCACTGGCAAAGCCAATATGTATTGATTCATTTTGTTTGTGTGTAAACCGCTACATGCCTAGGATTACTTCAGAGGGAATCTTTGGAATGGGAGTTAGGAGGGGTTATATGTGTGTTGTAGGGCACATAGAGGTGTATGACGGCTGTGTTGGCTGATAACATTCAAGTACATGCATGGTTGTAGGCCAGTGCACATGTTCGAATCATTGTCTGCAATCATTCCCTATTGTTATGTGATCATCCCTTGACAGCATGTAGGTCGGTTTAAACGAGGAGTTGCAAGAACACCACTCATTGGGCTTGCAATGCTGGCTGGTATACAAAACAATGCAGGCTGCTAAAGGCTGCTCTTGTCACAACCGTAACACATGCACGGAAGATTTGAACAGCAAGTTTAAGCTAAACTCTGAGGCAAAATCTAGATGGAAACGTGGGGTATGGAATGAGCTTGAGGGTGCTTCCTGCAGTGAGTATAGCATGTTATTCTGGAAGATCGTAGCGCGGGGCTTAAATGGTACACATTATAATGATGTAAATTGTATTTCCCCTGATGTGTGGGTGAAGCATTTCTCTTCTTTGTATAATCCTTCAACTGTGGTGATCCATTTGCCGTTACCCACTGACCATGATAGATCTGGCTAGGACAGATGACGATATTATTTTGTTTACTTGTCAAAAAGTGTGACAGGCCTTACTATCTTTAGCCAGCGGCAAAGCCACAGGGGGGCCGCATGGTACAGCTGGACATTTTTAAGATGAACCTGCAAATGTGGGTTCTGGTATTTACCCAGCTTTTTAATGCGCAGGCTTATAGTGTACCTTTTTTCCGATAAATGGAACATGACACATACGTTTTGGCTTACTGCACAAAAACCGAGACTCGCTTACAGTGGAAAAGGTTGCTTTAATGTGACAGGACAAAGCTTACAATTAACCGCTTACCTGGCTCCCATGGTTTTACAGGCTAACATAATTGTTTTAAACAACAATTAACAATGTAACACTTCATTTTTCCCAACAAATAAATAATTAAGCAATTCTCCCCTCCCTAACCATCCCTTGGTCCCTACCGTCTCCTTACCACTTCTCAAGGTGTCCCGCTTTCTCCCCAGGGCCATGCCCCTCCAGGTTCAGTACCTGTTCCCCTGGGGTAGCCCGTTTGTGCAAAAAGCACCACCCCATCCTTTCCCACGCCGTTCCCCCATTGTGCTTCCCTCCCCCCACATCAAAAGGGGCCATGCCCCCGGCAACAAAACAACTTCAAAACCCATAAAAACTCCTCTCTACACCAAACTCCATCTGCCTATGACCTGCAGCCAGTCTGAACTGCCACATCAGCAACAGGAATTTTACATCATAACTACCCCACTAATGCCCCAACCTGTCACACAAAAACTACCCGAAAATTAAGGACCTTAAACAGAGACAAACAACCTGTGCCAATATGAAAAGAGGAATTAACCCGCCAGAAACCACATTACAAGGAACCCCCCCCCCCTGGAAACTAAAACCAGTTACCTGACATCTAACCAAAAGGGGTGGGAGGGTGGGGGTCAAACTCACGTCCCAACCATCGCCTGCTCCAGAACCTTCCCTCATCCTTTAAATACTGCCCCGGTGGGCGCTCTATGCTCAGGCCAGCGATGGCCACTTCTCCGCACACCACTTTCCTCCATAAAACACTCCAAAACCTCCCGCACCTGCTGCGTCTGAATATATCTGCACCTCCCAAGACACCGGATCTCCCTGCAACCACATGGACACTCTGTTAAAACTCTCCATAAAACGCAGACAAATCCTACAATCTTCCCGAAGTGCACCTGATACCCTTACCCGATGATGTGGGCACTTTACTCCCACCATAGACCGCACCATGTTTCTACAAAATGTCCGACCAGGGGCCACCAAATTGCATGAAAAATTCAAATGCCCCACCAATCTCTCTATTTCCACTAGCATCATCTTCCTGGCCCCCACCGCTTTCTCCAGCAATCCTACCAGTTTGCTCACTTTGTCGTGAGGCAAGCGTGAGGTTATGGCCACTGAGTCCAATTCAATCCCTAGAAAGGTCAACACCACTGCCGGCCCCTCTGTTTTGTCTTCTGCTAAAGGCACACCCAACTCCGCCATCAAGTCCTGAAACCTCTTTAGCATCTCCTCACACTCCCTCTCTCTGTCTGGTCCACACTTGCTTAAACCACCCCGCACTCCTCTGGAGCAATGAAATCGTTGACAGACATGCCCTCGGGCCATGACAAATTGTGTATCAATCTAAATTCCCCTGGGGCTTTCTTAGGTACAACACCCAGTGGGGATACCACTAAATCACCCAGCAGATCATCAAATGGCCCTACTATCCTCCCTGCCGCTACGTCCTTGTCCAATTTCTGTCTTACCACCTCTACATTTTCCTTGGCGGACTTCACATTTTCCGCCCACCGACGCGCCCTTGGTCCTTGGTAACCCAGACTGGAACCATGACAAAATCCTTCTCCCAAAATCTGAGCCCCTTCCCTGTCCGGATAAAATTCCAGCCACTTTTCCAACACATTCAATTTAAATGGCGTAAAAGCCTTTCCCCACAACCCCTCTGCCGGGTCCTCTCCCCCTCCCCCTGTCTCCTTGTTGGAAACAGTGCGTGAGTGGGTGTTTCCCTGCACATTAGCTACATTCATGTCTGAACCTACATAAGTTCCTTGTGCAGTCGTCCTTATTAAATGTCCAACATGCTGCTGAGGGCTGCCCTCTGCCTCCTCCTCCCACCCTGTCCTGGGCGGGGCGACCAAGAAGGGGCCGGAAAGGCACAGGGAAACCACTTGCTGTGTGCAATGTCGTGGCAGGCCTCGTTGGTGCCATCCACTGCAGCCTTAGATCCATGTCTATTTCCCCCAGACAGCCTGACTGTCCTCCGTCATCCTTGCTCTAAATTCTTCATCATAACGCACTCAAGCAAAGCCCCCAAAACTTGTAAATGCCTTTATAATCACATGCATTTATTTTAGCAGAGCCACACATTGTTCCGGAAATTTCTCGCAACAGACACTAGCATAGATAATAAATGCCGACGTCCAATTTTCAATTGTCACTTGTACCCTTGGGTGCGATGCCAGCTCTCTCTCCTCTTCCTTCAAACCCTCTTTAGCTCTTACTTGCCTATGAAGCAGCTTAAAAACATCCACAAATTCCCCTGCCTGAATCTTATACTTAGTTGCTGTCATCAAGTGTGCTCCCAAAGGTTTTGTGATACCCATGTATGGTAGCTTTTTCTCTTTACCCTTCGCTTCAACCTCTTTTTCTTTTGAAACCTGTACTTCGAGCGCCAATGGCTCAACCACCTTATCCGTTTGTACCTCCACTGAGCAATTGTCCTTTTCTCCCAACAAGGCTCCAATAGCCTGTTGACCAATTTCTCTCCTTTCCCCTTGCAAACCAGACCCTTCATTTCTTGCCCCCGTACTCGCATCCCCCCTCTGCCATGCAGTTGCCCAGTTCCTATCCCGCTCACCTCTTTCTGCCCTGCCATCGCCCATCTGCAGCCTGGCCTCCACTCCGATGCTTCTCATCGCTTTCCTTATTGGACTCCTGCTGCAGGGACAAAAAATGTCAGCAGTCTCACCCAGCCAATCATTCCCCTGACCCCTTGCCCGCCAACCCCTTTGCTCCTGTCTTTCACAATCCCTACTAAAACCCCCTCTCGCCCTCCCCCTCCTCGTTACTGCTGTATAACCTTCATCCCCACATCTTCCTCCATCCCAACTTCATCACCCCTGAAATACCATTGCTGCTGCAAGCTGATGCTCGGGTTGAGTAGATCCCCTTCTTGCGAGCCCGGGGTGTCTGCCCTGCCACTCTTTTGGCGTCTTCTCGGCGGGGCCGCAAAAACACCTTCCTGGTCCTCTTCTCTCAGCCTATGGTCATCGTCGCTAGGGGCTGTGCTGCACGCTCTAGACTGTCCTTGCACCGTCCGAGGAGGGGCCGTTTCTAAACCCTCTCCATATTCATCCTCTGGAACAGCGGGGACTGCTCTGTGCCCTCTGCCCGAAATCCTCCTATCCGGGGAGACCGTTCCGCGCCCCTCCCTCACCTCACTAATTGATGGGGACCTTTCTTTCCTCCTGCCACCTGGCTCTTCTGCAGGTATTTAACCCCCTTTCCCCTCTGTCCTGTCACCGCACTCTGCAATCCCTCACCTCCACCTTTGTGGCTCCCCCGAACAACCCCTTTTTGGGAACTCCTAGCATCCCCTAACTCCACCTGGACATTATGCACCACAGTTCTATCTGACCCCCCACCCAAATGCACTTCCCCCCTGGAGGCTCTCCTGTCAATCACCCTTCTCATATTCCTGCCCCTGGACTCCCAGACCTCCCCTCTGCAAGTCGCAGAGGTGCAAGCCACCACTGCCGCAAGAGCTCCATCTGCCGCTGCTCTACGCTGCAGCCTACCTCCACCTACCTCCCCCTCTCCCATGACCTCAACCACCACCCCTTCCAATTGAGCCTTAGATGCCCTGCTAATAATTTCTAGGGGCTCCCTCAGAGCCACCAAACTCTTCTTACTGGCTCCCTGACCCACCATGGTGCACCCAATAATATGGTTGTGCACTAAAATATGCCCCTTTAAATAGTCACCAACTGCACGAAGACTCCCGAGCCAGCACCTACCTGTGGACAACTTCCACTTACAGGAATGCCCCAAGAAAAGGGGGGCACGCCACAATAATATAGCCCTAATATAAAGAGTTATTATATAACTAATAAAATTATTAAAACGTATATTTACTTACTGCTACCCTGTACCTGGTAACCACTGGCCACAATATTGACCAGAACGTCCAATAACCCCAAAAACCAAGCTGCCTTTACAAAATGTGCACAACACATCAGGAAACACACTGCCCCCTGGCTACACTGTGGCAGAAATGCACAGAAATGGCCAAACACACTGAAAATGTGGTCCAGTCCCTTTAAGGGATCCGCAATGCCTCCCCCGTCCACTGGCTGCTACCGCGCCAAGTGCGTCGTAGCAGCAACTGAAATGAGCTTATGCCCCCCACCAGCCACAAGGTACGTGCAGGCTGCGGAGAGGACCTGGCATGAGGAATCCCCCAGCGCCCTAAACAGCACAAAATAATGTGCGAGGTACAACAAGGGCGGCTGACAACCCAATACAAAACGAAATTCCAAGAATGCCCGACAAGATACACTCCTCGCCAAATGCCCATGACAATTTCCCAAGGCACGAAAGAAAAGTGCCAAACCCCAGAAAATAACAATACCCAGCCCACAAGGGACCACAAACCCCCCAGAACCGAAAACTAAACTACTGCGCAAGACCCGATGGCGCTGAAAATGACAAAAGGTAAGAGGAGGTACCTTATTTATGGTAACCTCAATGAAACAACTTTTTAAAATTTATTTTTTTATATTCACAATACTAACTACCTATTCGCCCCTAAAACTATGCTACCAAAACACCTCACCTCACAAAACCCCTAACAGGCCCAAAGGGAATGCTCGGGAGCAGGCGACCAGGACTGCTCAAACTCACATCCCAACTGTCGCCTGCTCCAGAAATGTGTGCTTGGTATGGAACTCCTTTATACCTGAGATTCACAGACATTCACTCGGCATTTTCACATTAAATTGCTGGAAGCTTGGAGAAATTCTATCGAGTATTGGCCTTCCCAGACGGTTACTCTCCATTCTGGTGTCCTTACATGAAAATATTACTGCAAAGGTGCGTATAGCTCGTAAAGGTGAGCTGTCCTCTGCGTTTGAATTAACGGAGGGTTTAGCAAGGGGTGCATTTTGGAACCCCTGTTGTTTAATTTTTATGTTAATTCCCTGTTTTCCGAGCTACGCGCTACCACTTCGTACACCCCAAGGTGCTCCGCTAGAAATATCTGTGCCTTGACTTATGCAGATGACATTGTTCTGCTTGCTTATACGCCTAAAGCATTGCAGCATCTGGTCTCCGGCGTTGTAGATTTTATGTCAGCCCATGATTTCTATCTAAATTGTATCAAATCGAAGGTGATGTGCGTGGGTCATCATAGGGTTAAATTACCAATGATACTTGCAGGGAGTAAAATACTCGAATGGGTTAGAGAATGTTCATTTCTGAGGATTTATTTTAAGAACAATTTGGACTGGTGATCTCAGATATCCAACTCCACCACAAAATGTGCACAAGTCAAGAGTGCGGTACTCCGATTTAGTAGGAATCTGGGTGGTTGCTCTTTGGCAACTAGTTGTTCAATTTACACTGCCAAAACGTCTCAATTGCCAGATATGGGGCTGAGGTATGGCAAGAACGTCATTTAGGGATCACCAGAAGTCGCAACTGCGACCTCTGAGGTCTCCCTTGCGACCTCTAAAAAAAGAAAAATAAAAAAAACTTTTTTTTTGTGTGTAATTCAAGCTCCTGGGCTGTGGCTCTTTACTTCTGTGTTGGCTGACTTTCTTGTTCAGGCCCAGTAAAAAAAAGTAGAAACATAAGAATAGGCGTGCTACAAGTCTAACACATTCAGCACTGAACCTAAATAAGAAAGAATAGGAATACCAAATAATGTGTCTTTCTGGAATTCAATACAGTAATTGGTAGACTCATTAAAGGTTTATTTCAGGCACACTTTAGGGGGTGAGTCACTGATTTAGTCTGTTCTTAAACGCCTCAACTCAGCCTTTCATCCTTCAGAGGTCGATAAATGAGTACCAACACTGGTTGGGTGATATTGGGTGTATATTTTTTCTATATATAGCACTTAAGTGTAAGAACATATCATTTGATCATGGAAGTCTGCTTGCATTCTCAGTAATTTGGTATTATGGGCCTATACACACTTATCTTAACGATACATATGGCGATCCATTCTTGCATGAAATGTACATCACATTTTTTTCGTAGTGTACAATGCAATGTGATGCCACTTCCTGTTTGGTCAACGGGTGAAAGGTCGTGTTCCATCACTACCCGTGATATCACTTTGGTGTGGGGTCAAATGACATCACTTCCTGTGATGTCATCAGGGGAGTCAAGGGCCGTGTGATTTCACTTCCGCTACCCCTGGCATTTTGGTGAAATGACGTCCCTGAGGTATGGGCCTATTCTTCTTTAGAAGCAATCCACTAGAAGGATAAACATTTCCTGTTCTGTGGCCAGTGGTGTCCCCACTTATTTGTTGCATTGAGAAACTAGTTGCGGCTTTTGTCTCAGACACTCTAAGCTTTAAACCTCTGAATTTCTGGGCAAGATTGCGGTGCAAATGGGACAGTGATTCCCATCGAACACATTGGCTTATCAAGGACCTGCTGGCCTCAGAGGTAGGCTGGTGCATTCCTTAACAGCAACCAATGAGGAAGGGGCAGCTGACATGCGCAAATGAAAGCCTGCTTTTGTGCAGGTAAATAAACCTGTCTCTGAAGCTCTGAGCAAGTAAATCCCACGGTGCAACATTTTTTCGAGCACTGTCACAAATTCTGTTTGGACAACTGTAAAAACTAGATTTCAAATCCATTAGAGTGGCATTTTATTTGATTTTCGAGCCAGCCATTTGCCATTAGCCTCTGTAGTGGCTAGATGGAGCCATATTAACATACAGACATCAACCCTATTCTGTTACTGCGACAGGAGAGCGGTGGATGATTTAACTCATTTATTTTATTTTTTGCACCATCTTAAATAATTTAAAAAGAAATTGGGGGACATTACGACCCAGGCGTTAACCATGGCGCTATTAGCGCCATGATTGACGCCGGAATCCGCCACGGTGAATGGCGGAATTACCGTCCCCATCACAAGGTTGGCAGGGCAGTAATTCCCCATTCACCATTGGCCCTTCCCCATTCCCATTTTTTCCCCATAGGGCTCAATGGGAATGAGGAAGGCGGTAATTACGGTACCGCAAATTGTGGTACCGTAATTCCATCCAAGGTCCCTTTGCGGGCCCGTTCCTTAACGGCTGGTAACACCATCCGTTAAGGTAGGAACCCGCAAAGGGACCTCGTAATTAGGCGGTAAGGGGTTAACGGCGCCGCCACCTTTTACGGTGCTGTTAACCCCTTACCGCCTGGGTCGTAACGAGGCCCTATGGTTAACGCCTGGGTCATAATGACCCCCATAGTGTTAGAACATTAAAGGAGGTCAAGCTTCTGTTTTCTCTACCTTGTAAGAATGTGGCTTATTCTATTTACTGGTTTATTGAAAATGACCTAGCTTTTAGAAAACACAATGGCCCTCATTACGACCCGGGCGCTAAGGACCGGTCATTACCGGCATGGCGCAATTACTGTGTCCGTGCTGGCAATAGACCGCTAAAAGCGACCCATTACGAGTTCGCAGGCATGAGCTTTGCGCCATGCCGGTAAAGACCTCACTGCCGTGCCGTAAAACCCTGAAAAATCCCCCTTTCCGGCACCGGTATCCAAGCCTTCGGCATTAGCGGTCACCGCTAGTAGTGGTGACTGTTAATAAGCGGAACCGGAAGTAGCGTCATCGCACAGGAACGGGAAAGAGCACAGCAGCCATGTTTAAAAACACAATCCATTGCCATCCAGCACAACCAGAAGTCATCTGACCCCCGGAACTCTTACACACCTCCACCACTACCTTTTGCATTTAACCATGCCAAAAGCTGTGAATAAAATGGGAGATTGCCTGCGCAAGGAGCGCTTCTCCAGAGAGGAGCTGACAATGCTAGCGGAGACACTGCAGGAGCATGCAGATGAGGTCTTCTCAAACAAGATGTCCCGTCCAGCACTGCAGTGCAAAAAACAGATTTGGGCAGAGGTCGGCCAGAAAGTCAGCGCTGTTGGCACCACACCCCGCACACCAAAAGAATGCTGTAAGAGCTGGGATGACCTACGTTTATGCGTGCACAGCATACCCTCTGCAAACCGCAACATGGGGATGGTGACAGGTGGACGAGCGGAGTCCCCCATCAAATTACAACCGTGGGAGGAGATATGCGCCACCACCATAGGGGCAGAGGCAATTCACGGATTCACGGAGTCGGGGACATGGAGCGAGGAGCACCGTCATCAGCCGATGCAGGTAGGTGTCCCAAATGATACAATGCTAATACCACCACGATGATGTCCACCTGAACTGACAATGATGTAGAGCAGGGTTCACCAGACACATGAGTACAAGACTGCCTACAGGTAGTGCAGAGCATCACCTTGTCCACATGCAGAATGCACCCCATATGTGTAAGGCCAGACGCCGTCGTGGATCACCCACCCAAAAGCCGAGCAACCCGTATGTCACTCCCCCAATGTCAATCATCTGCCATTCCATATAGATGCAGCCACCCCAATGCATGCCCGATGCCTGTAAACTCATCATTAACCCTCTTCCTCTATTGGTCCCCCACAGGCATGCATTCAGACAGTGGTGACGAGGACAGCAGGGAGGAAGATGGCACACCACGTAAGAAGGCCAGGGCCGAGGATGGACAACACCGCCCCTCCACTTCAAGGGGCATAGGCCAACCGGCACCACATTGGAAGGCCAAGAGAACACCACAGGCCACAGCACCAATGTGCTCTACGGCCCCCACTACAGCGCCAACAACAGCCACCAGCACCCAAGTGGCAGCGGCAGAAGGGACTGCATCGGCTGCAAGCAGCACAGTGGGCGAGACAGCTGCCACAGCAGCAGTCTCTGATGATGAGGAAGAGGATCAGCTGCATGTTGCAACTCCAGCCACAGGCCCCCTGCATTCCCCACAACTATCCCCATGCAGCATGCGTGACACCAGCATGCACGGGCTGTCTCCGGTTCATTCATGGCCTGCAACTCCCAGCACCACGCCAACTGTGCCCAAGGAACATAGTATTTTGGACACCCCTGAAAGATCCACCGCAGCCCCAACCACCCAAGAGGGGATCCAGGATGTTCAGAGGTGCCAGCAGGAGCTCACTGGCCTGTTGACGCAGCACATAACTGAATGTGGGAGTGTAAGGGATGACATCCGGGAATGTGCTGCATCCTTGAAATCAGCCATAGAGTCATCCTCGAAGGACATGTGTGCCGAATTGGCAGCAGTGTGGCACGTCCTCTCTGAGATGGTGGCAGCGATGCAGGCCATGCGTCCACCACACTTTCCAGAACAACCAGGTACATCTTCAACTGCTAGTTCAACCAGGACCAGCCCTGTGCGTAGGCCTGGCAGGAACCTGTGCAGATCGGACAGGGAGGCACCTGGTGCTGGAAGAGCGGGAGGCCAGTAGGCACATCCATGCATACTGGTGCCATGCGGACCACTGGTGCACTCTACTGCACACCATGTGTGGGGGAGTTGAGGGGGGAGAGGGTGTGTGGGAAAGTTGAGGGGGGAGGGGGAGAGGGTGTGTGGGGGAGTTGAGGGGGTAGGGGTGAGAGGGTTTGTGGGGGAGTTGAGGGAGAGAGGGTGTGTGGGGGAGTTGAGGGGGGAAGGGGGAGAGGGTGTGTGGGGGAGTTGCGGGGGAGAGGGTGTGTGGGGTGGAGGGCTTGTTCACTTTGTTATAATTCTTCAATACACATTTTGGTAACTCATAATTCACATGTGTGGACATTGATTATTGCGTACGTGTGCTTTATTGGTGAACAGTCTACAGTGTCCATGTCCCTGACACACAGTGCCCCGAATGCCATCTCCATGTCACACTCCCCGTCCATGTGTGCTAGAAACATTGGTTGATCAGAGTCTGACGCATGGCACGTCCCTCCTGTGCATCGCTGCCTCCCGGAGCTGCTGCCCCATCCCCACCCTCCTCATCCTCATCGTCAGGTGGTTGCAGTTCTGCGTCAGGGGGCAGGGGCACATTCCGCCTGATGCACATATTGTGTAGCATGACACATGCCATGACGATCTTTGCCACCTTCTCATGGCAGTACAGGAGTGCCCCACCAGACCTGCTGAGGCAGCGAAACCATGCCTTCAAGAGGCCAAATGTCTGCTCAATCACCACACGGGTACATGTATGTGCACGATTATAGTCCTCCTCGTGCCTGTTCTGTGAGTTCCGGACTGGGGTAAGGAGCCACCTCTTCAAGGGATAGCCTGCATCACCTGCATGTGGGCAACAATGTATGTGTAAGTCATCACATCATATGGGACCTCATTCAATGACACCATAGCATGCATTAATTTCTTGATTTCAACCACATTTCCATGCATGAATGGAGACACACAATGTGACTGCTATGTGTGTGTTCCTCTTATGGACTGGTGTGCGTGCCATCAACTAGTGGGCGCAGGGGGGGTCCAGTTCCTTGTGAGTGCTCATGCACTGTGTTAGTCCACGGCGGTTGTTTCTATGATCTGGCTGATGTCCAGTAATTTGTATGCTTTCATCCTGGCCCCATTGATGTCAGCCTTATGATGATCTCACTATGCACAACAAATGGTGGCATGCAATTCAGTTGGACCTCTGTGTCAGTGTAGTGGTTTATTGATGTATTTGACCCTCATGTGACTCCTTTGTACGCAGTGATGGAGGACTGTCCTTTCAGTTGATGGTATTTGGTGCTGTGTATTGGCCATTGTAATTGCTTGTGGCTGCATTTTGTTGAGGGGATACGGTCTGATTTGGTACAGTGCACATGCAGATGTCTATGGAATGGTTGTGACACTGCATCATTTACTTGGTAGGGCTGCTTACATCTTGCATTATGTGGTCAGGTGTCAGGTCCAGTCTGGGCTGCTTTGGGGTATGAGCATGGTCCATTCCCTCAGGCACTCACAGCCAGGTGAAGTATGCATCTCCCCTCCCATCTCAGCTAGGTGAAGTATGCATCTCCCCGCCCATCTCAGCCAGGTGAAGTATGCATCTCCCCCCCATCTCAGCCAGGTGAAGTATGCCTCTCTCCCCCGCATCTCAGACAGGTGAAGTATGCATCTCTACCCCAATCACCTACCCACATCACATTTCCATGAACCTAACATGCGACTCACCGAGAAGCCAGGATCTCTGCCCTGCATGTCGCTCCATGTAGCGTGGTATCGTGGAGTTCCGCAGGACCATTGAATCATGGGTTGATCCGGGGAATCGGGCACAACAATGTGTGATGATCCTGTTTGAGTCACATACCATTTGCACGTTGATTGAGTGGTATAGCTTACGGTTGTGGTACGCTACCTCCATGGAATGTAGGACCACCAATTCCACATGGGTGCAGTCGATGGCGCCAATGAAATCAGGGATGCCGGGCAGTGAATGGAAACCATCTTTGGTGTTTGAGATCTCCTGGGCAGACCATGGTAAGGAAATGTGGTCGTCTGTGTGCTTGAGGAGGGCATCAAGCACTTGGTTCAGCATACGTGAGAATAATGGCTGTGAAATGCCATGCATGTGCCCCACTTTGTGCTAGTAGGTGCCTGTGGTCAGGAAGTGGAGCACAGACACTACCTTCAGTAGGGGTGGGATGGCGGTGCATGTTTCAATCAGGCTGACAATGTCGTCATGTATCATGTCCACAATGGTGGTGATGGTGTCCCAGTCCAGACAGTACAGGGTGTGGATCTGCTCAGGGGTTAGGTTGAATGGACTGGCTTTGAGGCAAGGGATTGGGGGCTGCCTGTGTGGTGCCACTGGCTGCACTGGTGGGGCATGCTGGCCCTGCCTTGCCCTCCTTCTCCTCCTGCGTCTCCTCTGTGCTGCCTGTTGTTTTTGTTGTTGTTGTTGTTGTTGTTGTTGTAGCACTTCCACTGCAATCATGTCCTCCAGCCCCATCATTGCTCGTAGTATTGGAATCATTGTGCATTGTGACTGGGTGTGGGAAGGGGTGGGGTGTGCTCCTTTTGTGCTGGCCCAATCTGTATTGCCTCCACCTGTGCTGATTGTGTGCACCTGTGGCAGTTGGGAACACTGCACATGGCCATTTACGGGTGGTCCGCGATGGCAGAATTAGCTCCATGCCGGTAAGGTATTTTTCGGGCTTCAGTAGGGCGTTATTTGCATGTCCGCCTGACTTGTGATGATCCCCTGTTTGCGCCATGCCGGTATTTGCGGAATGGGTGTTTGCGTGCCTGCACACTTGGCGCTTTTAACGGCACCGTTAATTACGGTGCCGCTAATAGCGGTTTATCAGGTCCTAATCGGCCGGAGCAGTAAGCAATGCCGGTAATCCTTTACCGGCATCGTTATTCACTTACCGCCAGGGTCGTAATGAGGCCCAATGCTTTTTAATGTTCTAATTTAGTATGTGTTTTTTGTAATTTAGGATTTTTGTATTGTATTGGCTTTTATGAAATTGTATTTCGAAATAAAGTTTAAAGTAACAAGTGTGTGAGATTCGAGCAAGAACCTGACACTTCAATCTGCACGGAAAGCTCAATGTTAGTCCCTTTCCCACACAGAAATTCATTGACTTAGAATACTTGCATGTAAAATCTAATGAAACATACTTTGAAGGACACTTTGCACCTCACATTCTATTAATGCATCTCTTTATTGAATCATTCCTCATCTCTCTATCATCTTTCTATCTCTCTTAGATGCATCAACACTATTTATTTGTGTTGTAAGGAAGTGGTTCACTTGAGTTTGCACATTCCCTCATCGCTAACACTGTACTATTTCCAGACTTAGTTTCACCTAAATTCCATTAGGAGATTGTGGATATCACACCATTTATACTCATCCTTAGCCCACTATTACCCTATAAACTGTAAACATGACATTGAAGTTGGCCTCTCACTGCGTGGATGTCACCAAACTCATCCTAAACCTTGTGATATTTTCAAACAATGGTTGTCATTTAAAATGTTCTACACATAGATATGATTTAATATGTTTCTGATCTTATTTCACAGATTTTCTATAGGTTAAAACTCCTTCTGGATCCACCTGGTGAGAAACCTGAGGGTATTCTCCCCACAGCCCCAATCATCCCTTATTCAGGTGGCCTGGGAAGGGCCAATGCTCTTAGACCCCAGGGGTGGACGGAAGAGAGAGAATCACCTGGAAAAATCCCAGAATTCTTGTGTTTCTGTTTCCAATCTGAAAACTCCCAGTCATTCTTTTCCACATCCCTCTGAGTATGGTTTTTCACAATCCCAGTCTATTTGGATCAAACACAATCTCCCCCATTTATTTTCCGACAATAATCCTGGTCATTCCCGTTTCTTCTATGGAACCCCCTTTTCCGACACAAACATTTTTTCCACCATGACGGACAACAGGCTGATGAAACTGTTTACCTGACATGTCCCAACCCAAGCATCAGGCAAGTCAGGCAATTGACCAAAAGCACACACACACCAGATGTCCCTTTCCCTCACCCACAGGGATAAAAGGTGGAGCACCAGAGCACAATACGAGCATGGCAGACCGCACAACACGAGGGCTAACTGAGCACAGCAGTTCAAGTGGAGGAGAAAGACATGCATACCGAAAGGGTGACAAGGGGAGAAGCGACCTTGCCCTTTCTGACCAAGGCCTGTGAGACCTCCGCAGAAGAAACCATAAGGCTGCAAACAATAGCCAGCGTGTGTTGCAGCAGATGTCAACGGTACACAACACCCTCCTCTGCTGATAAACAAGCCGGGGAGAGACGCTTGTCTCTGTGGCACCAACCTTGACTCTGAAGAGAAAGAAAGCCAACCAGTTCATCACAGCCTTTGAGTCGAGGGGAGAGTTGATAAGAAACCAAACTGTGTTGAATGAAAAGTAGCAAAGTAGCAAACGGCTAATGGAACTTTGACAACATAAAATGTATGTAAAAGGGAGTAAACTTGCAACAGAGGATTCTGGCACCACGTGGGTGCTCACTCAGGAAAATGCTGGGCTATTACCCGATTGTAAAAACTACCAGTAACAGAAGGCCTTGGGGAAGTTAAGGAAAAGGGTCAAAGTGGTCATACAGGGTCATGTTAAATCCTCTGTTCAGTCGAAAATCTTTGACCAACAGATGATTGTGAAGCCAAGGGAAGTGAATCCTGCATCGTAAGAGTTGAATGGAAAAGACAAGATTGGCAAGAATGAACCCAAAAAAGGTATTCCGATAAAAAGGGGGCGGAGGCTAAAGTCCCGAAATACAGTGTGTTGACAAGAGTGAACTCTGCCGAGGGAAGTTCACAGTGAACTGTACAAAAAGATATTAAGACTTGTGAATAACGCCATAATGAACCCGAACTAGGGAGTTGAACAGTTGAAAGGGGTCTGAGCCCGAATGAGGGAGATTCAAGGGGTGAACGGTCATCACCTGAAGATTTGTGAATGCCAGAAGGGTCTGAGCCTGAACAAGGGAGATCGAAGAGGTGAACAGTTATCACCTGAAGATGTGTGAATGCCAAAGGGGTCTGAGCTTGAGAGAGGGAGATCCAGGGGGTGAGCACCCACCACCCGAATATAACATGCAAACAGAAAGAGACTTTGAACTGTTGTTTATTATTTTGAAAACCTATCTAACAGAGGTCCTGGTATGATTAAGGAACTTTCTAGGTATCTGTGCCTGGAAAAGGCGGATCCAAGGGTAAGAGGCATCACCCAACATGCAAGCAGAAAATAACTTTTGCGCCAATTCCTCACACTCACAAACTGTATTACCCTAGCAAGAGCACTAATACTTTCAAAACTGGATTACTGTAATGCATTATTACTAGGAACCTCCAACACCAACATGAACCAACTTCAGCTCATGAGGAACAAAGCACTACGTGCAGCGCTGGGAATAAAACCATCGGATCATATCTCCAACATCAGGAGGGAAACACTCTGACTTCCCGTTAAGGCTAGAGTTCTATTCAAAATACTATGTGTCACCTACAAATGTCTAGAGAATAAAGCCCCGACCTATTTGGACAACGCCATCAAGAAAAAAGTTCTGAAAGAATGTTAAGATCCAATAATGATGCTCTCCTGGAGATCCCCCGTTTCAAAATGCTCTAGAGCAGGAGGCAGTAGTTTTCAAGTCCTCGCTCCCAAACTCCCTCCCTATCTACATCAAAAAGAAAGACTCCTTCACGAAATAAAAAAAAACTAAAAACCTGGCTATTTAACACATTTTAGCCAATACAAATTAGCCTCTCTAGCTCATACTAGCTTCCCGGCCATTATACACCTCACACTTCTGGGAGCTGGAGTTGATCAATGTAAATATTATGGATGTTGTACTTTGTGTTCTCTGAAATTATGTAACTATGCCCTTCCTTGTGCAACTATATCTAATAATCAATATGCAAATATTGACTGGATGTTCGCCTGACTTTCTATGCTAAAACGCGTGTAACTATGCTGTGATACCTCAGGGCCTGGGCATGTAACAAATGTAATAAATAAATACATAAATAAATCATTTACTTAGCCTACAATGGATAATAGATATGGACTATGCCTGGGATTACTCGTCCATAGTATCATGGCACTGGATATTCAGACAGAAGAATGCTTTTCACACAATCTGCATCGTTTCCAAGTGTTCAGAGTTCCTTTGGGCATAGACCTTCACACATTATATGGTAACAATCTTCTATACATAAACAGTTTCACTGAGCACTTGTGTAATCCTACACAATGATATATGGGTGTGGTATGTTGCAAATAATCTTGTATGCACTGCAAAAACCATTGTGTACCTGCAGAATCATGACATTCTTAAAATGCACTTCATATGTTAAGGCATTTAAATATGCCTTGCTTGCAAAGTATTGTGAGTTTACAAATATCCAAGTGAGTGTTTACTGCTACAATCCCTCGCCATTTACAGTGCTCTATCAACTAGTATTGGAGGCAAGCACAGTGGCCGGGGGAGGGTATGGGTGGAAGCATCACTCCTTCCAGGTGATGAACAAAGGGGCACATTTCAAAGACCAAGTCAGACGTTCTGGCAGTACACTATTGGAAATGTGTAGAGTGTTTGCTAAAGGATAGGACAATCTAGTACCCATCTAGACAACAACACCTTCTTTTTCTTTCTATGCTCAACTGCTGTAGGCTTTTCAATATAACCATGTGTTCTGTGTGTGCAGTCTCTAGCATCTCCATGCATCTTATTTAACTTAACACAAAAAATTACAGAAGAAGGATACATAGTTACAGAAGAAAGCACTCAATCAGTTGTATCTTTGATGAATTGATGCAATTACCTTAAAAGGCATATATGTGTGTTTTTCTTCAACAATGCTCCATAATAAACCTCAGTAAGGCTCTTGTTTAATTTTATCTAGTCTGTGGTGCCGGAGGTTGGGAAAAACTATACACTTCATTATGTGCCCTGTCATTTTATGTCCTCTTTTATCTACAAAAAGAAAGTCCGGAATTCAACAGGTGTCGCTAAACACTCTTCCCACATAAAAAGTGGCAACTCAATATCACAAAATTTTATTAAGAATCAATATATTTCATCGTAAAAATGATCATAGTACATAAAACATATACATTATGTCAAAACCACACAAGTAGAATACACCGTAAGTGAGTGCTATTGTAATAACTTCCTTTGGATCATACACTGTGTGTACATATCACACTCTGATTCCAATGCCACACCACTCATGGCCTATTTCTTATAGGTGCAATACCAACAACCCAACTTATACAAATATATGCCACCCTTTCCTTTTCGTTTTTCTTGGGATGGGGGGTTCCCACATTACAAACAGTATAGAGATTTCATGCAACTATATGGGATTTATGTCATTACAGACTGTGACCCATATAGGATAGTGAAGTTGATGCAAATCTGCACATAAGAGAAGTTCCTTGTGGAACATTTGATATGGGACAGAGAGATGTGTTAGCCAGACTACATCTGTATCCTACTTTACGATAGAAGAGAGAGGAATAGGAAACGCAAGAATTCCTGAACAAATTGGGAATCTGCAGCCAGAACAGGCCCATGATTCATTAATGGGAAGAGAGGACTCTCCCCTAAAGAAGAATTTTTTAGCACAGCACAAGACAATTTTCCCCTGAAGAATGTCCTACATTATTGTATATCAAGGACAGAAACTTGTATAAGTTGGGTTAAAAATAAAATTTTGTGATATGAGTTGCCACTTTTTATGTGGGAAGAGTGTTTAGCGACACCTGTTGAATTCCGGACTTTCTTTTTGTAGATAAAAGTGTATGCTCACAGAGCAAGAAGTCTGTTAGATCCATACCTGTGACTCATAACCGTTTTGAGAATAGATTTTATTTCCTCTGTCAGGGGTACAAGCAGGTCTCTTATCAGATGTTGCTCCCTACTTGGAGTCAAATGATTTTTCAGGGAGTAAAAAAGTAATTAGCGTTGCCAAAAGGGATACTTTCTGCTTATCAAAAGATGTTCTTTCCCCATAAAATTCCTTTCGAGATCAGGCACTAATACTATTAGACTTCCTTCCTATGCCACTGCTCTACTGGTAAAAATTCGAAAAAATATCAGTGGAGCTTTGTGGGTTGAAGCAATTATATATTCATTATTTCTCATTTTTGTTAGGCATATTTTCCTTTTTTAGGGAGTAAAAATGCATGGTGCATATGTCTTAGTTCTAAGGTTGGTGTTATCACTAACCACAGGAGAATGTAATGTGGATAGTAAGCAGAGACACAAGAATTTTGGATCATCATATTATAAGGTGCTGTTATTCTGATGCAATTACCATCCTTACACAAATTATTAGAAACAGGTTTTCCTGGCCCTTAAATGACTTCATTAAAGTGGCACTTGAACTCCTCTCAGCATGTTTTTGACACATTGCTTTTAATTGCCATTAATCCATCAGTAAATGTATTCTGTCTGAGTTTCTTGACAGCCACATCAGTTATGACAAGAGATATTTGTGTTTTGTAATGCAAATGAGTGATTTTCCAGTGGCATAAAACATACAGGGCCTCATTACAACTTGGGGGACGGTATCCTGGCGTAAATCCACCAGAATACCGGCCAAATGAATTACTGTTACTGCCACTTGGTCGGGAGGAGTGTCTGCCAGGTAACTGGTGGTGGCGGTGTAATTCCCCATTCGTATTGATCCATTGTACTCATTGTGGCTTTTTTGGCAGAATTACTGCTGCAGTAATTTGGCGTAGTGGTCAAGTTGGCCGTAATGGAGTTACCGTCCAACTTTACCACTTACTGCCAAACTCATAATGAGGCCTACATTTTTCTCTGAGTTTTCTGTGTGATCACATATTTAATTTTAGCCTATGTGTTTGGAAAACGTTTTGTAAGATCTTAAGGAATTGCAGTGGCTGGGAAGAGGACATTGCTTTCCAAACTCTCTTCTGCGATGGTAGCTCACAAAGTGGATTACCTCATTAGTCAGTTGAGCAAATGGAAAATAATGTACGCACAACAGCCATCCAGTTCCGCACCCAGAGAAAAATAATTAGAGGGAACATTCATCAGGAATGAGGCTCATTTTGAATAAGCAGACAATGTGGGCCAAATATCCTGTATAGACTTCCAATTTTGGAAGATAAGGCATAATGTGATTAAAGGATTTGCCTGTGAGCAAATTGGTTAAATGGAGAAGCCAGGGCTGAGACCAGTCTGTAATTCAGGCACTTCAACACATCACTTCCCAGATGCATTTTGTTACAAGATTGTTTGCAACAGGTATTTTGAAGCTTTTGTTTGAAAACAGCAATCGACTCTGGAAGGCATTGCAAAAAATATGGTGATTGTGTTTTGCTAACTGAAGTTACATGCTGTTTTTTCAATATTCACAATTGTTTTTTCTTGTATTGCCTCATCAATGGACCACCTTGTAGGAGAGAGTAGGAGATATGCTGTAGAGGTAGGGATACTGTATCTAAAGGGCAGTAAGTGAGCCGTGACATTGTATGCAGAAAGGCAGTAAACAGAATACAAACATCAAATAGTTGGCCTACATTACAAACAGAAATGCACTTTCTTGTACTAAGCACGTTTTGAAATGATCCCCTTCAGGGTGAACAAGTCATCTGTCCAGTTTACACTATGTGCATATTAAAAAAAACTAACCAACTAACACTTTCCCATTAATTGATAATTTACCTTTAAAAAAGCTTTGCAAAATGCTTCAGATGGCATGTCAAAATAAAGGTGCTTTTTGCAGTGGAGTTAAAACAAGTTTGCTGGCTGGTATTTCATTGCACAAACTGCGAGAAAGATATACACTCTGGTGAAAGCGCCAGTGTACACAGAGGAAATTATTATTACAAATCTAATCATAAAGCTATGCTTCCAGAGAAACTAAATTGGGTGATGATGCACCTCATGTTAGCAGGTTTTTAGTGAGATTGACAGGGATAGCAAATAAATTTAAGAGATAGAAGGGGTGTGAGGTTCTGCCGACAGATGAGCGAGTGACTGGCTGGGATTGTGCAGTGCAGCGAGGCAAGGTTTTCCCACGGCAGCAGACTGATAAGACAAGGTGTAGTCGGAGGGAGGTTATGGCCTTCTATCTGGATTGCCTGGGTGCGGGAGTTGCGATACTGCTGTATGCTGGCAGGACAACAAAGAAGGATTACCCGCAATAACAGCACAGACATCTTGCTAATATTTAATGTGAGTATATCTGTGATAAGTGAGGTGCACTTGTGTGAATGTATTCTGAGATCGTCAGGGAAGTTTTATTTTTATGTAAAATAATTCAGCACATTTCAAATGTTATTTGGAGAAATTACATTTTTGTACTTAGCATGGTTCTTGGCAAAAATTCACAACCCAAGTTTGAAGTGGGTGAAACACATGTTGTGCCATTGAACTGAGGTCATTTTGAAATTTTCTTTCTTGCTGCTTATTTTTACTGATACACATTCATGATTATTCGTATCGATATTCAATGTTGCTGTTTTAGCATCAGTAAGTTAATTTATAAATGCACATTTTAAAAGTTACTGCGTGTCTTGATACATTCTTCATGGTGCTCAGGTTGTGTTATTTGATTTACTGTGGATTTAATAGATAGAGTGTGAGTGCAGTGTTTCGGCTGTGTATGCTTACAGCTGAGCAGATCTGTCAAAGACAGTAGTCCAGCCTCGTAAATAAGTTGCTGGTGAGACAGTTAGCACTGTCAACATTTCAAGTGTGTTAGGCACAGAAACCTGTATTTAGAGTTGAACCCAAATAAAATACAGTTGATAGAGGGAAGTCTTGTCACATCATAGAGTGTATCATCAGAATAACGCTATACTAATATACAACCATAAGAAAATACAACATGATTATGTAATAGCCCGCTGACAAAATCCCTAACAACCAGAACCTTGATTGGAGAGGTGCAGAAGTAGCAGGGAGTAATAGCGGTTACCAGGAGATCTATAGCAGAATGCAACAAAGAATGCTACAAAGACAACTCAGCAAATTAGGTGACTGTTGCTGAGATGTTATATTTTAGACCTTACTGCAAATCCCACTGATGCAGCAACATTTGTTGTTTTGACCTGGGGATGGGTACAGTTCCCTAGCTTCACTAAATGTGGGAATGTCTGCACTGTAACAAAATCAAAGAATTCTGGCACACAAGAATATATGCACATTAAGTGTATATATCTTAAAGTGAAATATAATTCAATTGATTGTTTGACTTAAAAGAAAGTGCAAAAGACAAATGAGCATGAGCCTTTCACAAAAGATTAATCAACACTGGAAAAAAAAACTGTGAGGAAATGTTCAGATAACTACAGTGGCAAAGCATAAAAGGTGTGGGTAAGCATCTGCACTGACAACATGACAGTTTGTGGTGAAATTCTGTTAGCCGAACACTTGAGCGAGCAAACTTTTTTGTTGAATGCCGGCTTCAACAACACCGAGCCGGGGATGCGTCTTCCTTCTGATAAAAGTGGGCTGATGCTCCCCACCTACATGTATCCTCAACTTGTGCATTGAAAATAACCCCTCCAGTCTCCAGGAATGCAACCACTCTTGACACATCCTTAGAAAACATTCATGACTCAGTTGCACCCTCATCCTTTCCGCAGCTCAATCCCCCATTTGGCTTTCAACAAAGCTCTCTTTTAAAAAGATGGCTTGTAAGGTACACAAACCATAGTAAAGTAATTACACAAATATATACACCTTTACAGAAACACGCTAGGCAAAAAGTGTACACTTGTGGCATTATTGCCCCCACATTGAATGAAATACTACAACTACCAGAATGCAATACAGCAGAAGGCACAACAATGGCCTGTGGATTTTGAAAATGGACTTAAGGATTAAAGACTCATAAAAAAAAGAAATAAGCCGTGGAAAGTGTTTGTGTTTTCAATGTTTGACAAAAGCGTGCTTCATATATATGGTGAGGAAACGTTTACATTGTACCAGAAATAAACGCTTTTTGGCATCTTAAATATGAACATGTGAAAGTAAGGCAGATATATTAAAACTGTTATTAGTGATATCATTTAATTGTCCTTGAGGAGGGCGTAGATTTATGCAGCTAACTGGTGCTTTGTGTGTGCTTTCAGAATAAAAATGCCCCGTTCCCCACTTTAAAAGCTCTGCTAGAAGAAAGAGAGTGCTAGGCAGTACTTTTGGGGCCTGCACCTTCTGATGTGCCACAGGGAGGGGGGTAGGTGTCTCTAGTGTTTTGCAGCTGGTTGGGAGGTTGCACATTGCCTCACTAGTACACACATAAAAGAGAGCCTTGTACCTGGGAGCAGCACAGCCCTTCTTGAAAACATTTTACTCGATATACTGGAGGTAGGCAGCTGGTGCCTACGGGACCCATAACCCCGGGGTCCTGGGAAATGGAACAGGCAGCCCATGTCTCAGGCTGGCCAGGGTAGCACAGATAACATAAATAATCAACAGACATCAGCAGCGGCAGCATGACAAGCCCCAAAACAGAAACGTACTTATTAGAGTAGCACAGAAAGTGCATGTATCATTTCTCTGAAGAGGAAGTCAACATTGTTGTTGAGAAGGAGACAGTGGACAAAACCAAGTTGTTAATCAATAGAGACCAAAAAGTTTAAGAGGTGGGTAAACATGAAACATGGATCCACATCCAGGATCAGGTGCACGGCATAAGGTATCAAGAAAAAATGGTATGGATTAAATCCACCTTGGAAAGGAAAGGCTTGCGGCACAGCATTTGGAAGCATGATAGAAAGGCAGTGGTCCCATTCATGAGACCTATCTAACACACACACTGATGAGTTTATCATTGTTTTTCGCACGTCCTCTGAGGCCCTTTTCTAACGGAATTTCAGGCTTGCTTTGTGCCCAAAAACAGATGCAATCCCACAACAATGGTGAGAGGGGGTTCCTATTCGGACACCACGAATGCCAGAAGAGCCAGAAGCAGCATGTGAAGGTAAGTAACATTTTTTTAAAAAGTGTTTGTATGCATGTTGTAAGTAAAATAAAAAAGTGTTTGTATTTGTATGCTGGGACGTCAGAGTGTATGAAGGCGTGAGTGAGTCTATGTACTGAGAGGCTGTGTGTGTGTGTGGGCGTGAGAGTCCCTGTGTGTGAGGCTGACTGAATGTTTGTGTGTCTCACCATTCGACTCTCACCCCACACCATTTTACTTTCCTCCAGCCTAAACCACTCCACCCCACACCAACCCAGACCCTTACACACTACCCCAGCCCACACCATTCCACACCACCCAATGGCCCTCCAAAACACTTCATAAAAACTGATATACACCAGACCACTCCCCCACACCATTAGACCCCCACAACCCCATCCCATATAACCCCACACTATTCCACTCCACACAACCTAACACCACTTTACATCCTTTTACCTCAAACCAATGCACCCCACACCACCCCACTACATCCACTCCACCTCACTCAGCTAAACCCCACACCACTCCACTTCAGTCCACACCACCTTAACCTACACCATCCTACTCTACCCCATTCACCCCATATTACCCTACACCATTCCACTCCAGGCCACACCATCCCACCGACTATATACAAACCCAATGCACACAATGACACACTGCTCAATAGCACTCTACACCACTCTACATGATTCCGCCACATCCTACCCCACACCTTCCCTCACCACTCCCCACCACTCCCCTTGACACCCCATGTCCCACCCCACACAATTCCAGACAATTCCAGAACACTCCATTTCTGCCCATCCAAGCCCCCTCAACCCCCACAACACCACACCCTACATCCCCCATCACTCCATATCACCCCTTTAAAACACTACTATAATCAACCTCCATTACTCCACCCAACCCCACAACACCCATTCCACTCTAAACCCCTACCCACTTCGCCTCACACTAGACTGTTCCACATCATCCCACTCCACCCCACAAGTCCACTCTACGCCAGCCCAAACCAGCATCACTTTACCACAAACCACACAGACAATTTCACACACCACTCAACCCCACTCCACCCCATTCTACACCACTCCAACCCATTACAAACCACACACCACTACACTCCACCCCACTCCATGCACACTAATCCATCCTACCCCACCACACCGGTCCACACCATTCCTCACCACTCTATACAAACCTAATGCACACAACAGCACACTACTCTGTGGCCTCTACACCACTCACCATGATCTCACCACACCCTACCCCACACCTTCCCTCACCACTCCACACCACTCCACTCTACACCCCGTACTCCACCTGCACCACGCCAGACAATTTCACATCACTCCTGCCCATACCAGCCCACACCACATCCCTCTTGACCCCATACCCAACTGTATGCCACTCCACCCCACTCTCCATCACACCACTCCATTCAACCTCATTCCAGCCTCCCCATAACACCCCACCCTACATCTCCCCTCACCACTTCAGCTCACCCCTTTACAACACTATCCTAGTCAACCTCCATCACCCCACTCAATCCCACAATGTCCCATTCCACTCTAAAACCCTCCACTCCACTTCACCTCAAACCAGACTATTCCACATCATCCGAATTCACCCCCACACAGGTCCACTCTTTTCCAACCCAAACAAGCATCACTGTACCTCAAACCACATCAGACAACTTCACACTACACCACTCAAACCCGCTCCACACATGTTTAACCTACTACAATCCATACAACAGCACACTCCATTCCACTCCATACATACTATGCCACCCCACCCCATGCTGGTCCACTACATTCCTCACCAATCTAAACCATACCACTCCACTCTATGCCAGTCCATCCCACCCTGTATCACCCAAAACGTCTCCACAGCCTCATAATCAAACCCAACAATATGCCAACCCATATCACTATACCCCATCCCATATCACATCACTTCATCCCACAGCACACCACACCATTTCACCCCACATCATCCCACTTACTCATGCAGATTCCTTATTGATCCAACAATAAATACCACCTTACAACACTTTACTCCCTCCACCACATAACACGCTACTGCACACAAATGCAAAACCTTACACACCACACAGCCAAATCAGTCTACACCAATTCACACCACTGCACACCTCCCCATGCACACTGCTACATACAACACTATTCCAGCCCACATAACTACACACCACCCCACATCACTCTACACTACTCCACTCAATCACATCCCACCCTACATAATTCTACACCACTCCACTGCACTGCACTCCAAGCTACCCCCACACAACTCCACCAACATCGTTCCATTTCACCCCACACCACTCCTTCCCACAAAATCCCACTCCTCCACATTGCTGCACCCCACTTAACCTAATCCACACCTGCTCACATCACTCTGCACCACTCCACTTCACTCTAAAACACCGCCACACAACTCCACCCATGCCATTGTAATCCACCCAACACCACTCTAGCCCTCAAAATCACACTGCACCACAACACTCCAACCAATACCACTCTACAAAACCCCATAGCACTCTACACCATTTAACCACTCTCTGCCAAACACCTTACCTCACTACTCAACACCATGCCACCCTGCATCACCCTACACCTTTCCATCCCATCCCACTGCAGACAATTCCATACCACTCTACCCGTTTGACCCAACACCACTCCACCGCACCCCATTCTCCAACACTCCACCTCACTCTCCACCATACCACTTTATTAAACCACCTAATTCTACACCTTCTGAAATAACCCTACCCCACGCCACCATTCCCTACCCCATCACTCCTCTCAGTCCCATAACACTCAATTTTACCCTACATCCTCCAAACCTCACTTCACCTGCCACTACTTCAGACTATTCCACTTCACCACACACCACTCTATGCAACACCACTGCATACCACTTCCAGTTGTCTGTCTCCACCAACACACTCACCCAAACTCCTTTCGCCCTACTGCCTCCCCCTGTGCCTCCTCCTCTACCTCACCTCTTCTCCCTTCCACCGGAGCTCACCCTTAAAATCACTATGCTTACCTTAAAGGATCCAAACATGTATGCAAGTTAGTGTTTGCTGAGACGTAACTTTAGTTATAGACATAGCAAAAAGTATATCTACCATGTCGATCTACTATGTTTATTTCTAATGTGATTTGTCTGCAAACACTTACTTGCAGACATGTTTGGAATTGTTGGTAGAACCCAAGAATGTACTACCTGCTTACCTATAAGAGTAAAATACAATAAACAAATGCAAACACCCAAACTATTCGCTATGATGCCGTTATTTCAATTTTATTTTAGTCCCCAGGTGTAGTTTTAAGCAGACTCTAGCCTTACACAGCAAGCTGGTAGATGCTTCTGATGCACCACCACCTGTAAGTATGGAGACATACACACTCCCACAAATCCCCAGTGAAAATGTTGTTCATTTGGGTTATTATGCATTTCCGGCACAACCCCCCCTTGCCCCAAAAAAAGTAACAATTGTGAAACAGAGAAGTGTGCGCTCTCAGATGCCCTACCATGTGCAATCACATTCACCCAACAGCGACCTCTATGGGATGAAGGAGGCTATATAAAAGCGAGAAATTCACCAAGATCATCAACAAGAGATAAAGGAATGCATGGGGTGGGGTGAGCTTCTGTGTGAGGGGGTTTTGAAGTTACCATTGACAATTAGATGCTGAAAGGGTTGTGGGCTCTGTCAGTAAAAGCGAATGTTAAGGTTAGCTGAACATTGAGTGATGCCAACTCTGAACACTCTCTCTGCTTGCCCTAAAAGAGAGAACGTTCAACTGAATTAGGATTATCTAATTATATTTGCACTTAAAGGAAGATGAGTTTCTTTACATAAAGTAAAAATACGAAAAGGAACTTTGAAAGCCTTGAACATACAACGGTCTGTGGTGAGCAATGTTGCAGAGTGTCCAAAGGAAAGTGCATTTTAGCTGCAGGAGCGTTACACCTGGGCAGGATTAATAGCACGATGCTATACTGTTCCAGATAGCATCCCCTTGAGCCATTGCTCTAAATCTTTGCTTGCTGGTTTGAATCGTGCTAATAGTTGCTTCTGGCTTCTTCTCGTTACTCCAGTTAGTACCCGAGAGTACCGTTTTGTCAAAGATTTCATGAGCTTGTGCTCATTATGCACCACTTGCGTTTCATCTCTATAATTCCTCCCTAGATAGATTGATAATTGACACACAAGAAATGATTTCTTACACAGGAACCGGTCCAGGAAGCAGAAGTACCTATCATATTTCCCATAATCACTTAGAATTGCGACCTAGTTTATTGTAAATAAGGTGTCAGGTAGCACTTAGTAGCAGAGATGAATTCATCACTAAAGATTAAAAAACAAAAAAAAACTTTCAGCAAATATTCATCTAGATATTATTTTTTTAAAATATGAATCTTAGTCCACAAAAAAACATTGGATGAACCTCATCTCTAGCAGTCTTCCTCAAGTGACCTCATTATAAGCTGTTAGAGAACTGCATAGATTATTGGCATACTTTCTATACCAAGGTATGTAATCTCTTTCCCTACCCATTTAATTCCTGCATTGCAGTATCACAATTATGTCAAGCTGATATGCCTGAAATATGCATTTCTTCACCCTTACTCATGCTTAATTTATACTCCAAATGTTTACTGCAATTCATAATTATCTGAAGTGACTAGCACATGAATGGAGAGAAGTGCCAAAGTGGAAGCCAACACTTTCACTGTTTTGTGTGGTTGATGTCGTTCACATTACCATGATTTTTGAGATACCTCAGAAGGTAAAGTGACGGCAACCAAGCCCCTCACTCAAGCTCAAATTCCCGAAAAATGTACCCATTCATTAAAAGGATGGGGTTACCATCTTTGTATAAACATGCAAAATTATCCATGCATTTGTCTGGGAAATCAAACCTCTCAAGGTTCTCAGACAAAAGGCTTGAAGATCTTAAAATCCACATTCACTTAATATTTAGCAAGGACAAAAATAAAGATTTAATTACTGTGACTTCAAAGCACCCAAGAAGCTGGAACCTGCCACACATCTCAATTCCTCTTCATGTACAAACTATAATGTTGAGTTTATTATTTATTTTCTTTTTTGCTTTAAGTGTCTTTTTGGTGTGTCCAAAAGATTCTTTATCAAAGTTCCCAAGTATTAAATGATATCTAATCACCCTGACCATCACCTCTCTCTCAACGCCTACCCCTCTGCTCCCGGAATCTTTATTATGCGCTTGAACTGCATTCCGGATGTACTGAGCTCACCCCATTACTATGCTATTTGATCCTGTATTTTGCACTGTAATGACCTTGGTGCCATACGACCTTTTAAGTCACACTGTATATAAACTGTATATTGTAATCTTATGATTATTCTGCACATATGCACATTGTAACTAAGCTACTCGATAATTTAATCCACATTGTATATACCTGTATATTGCAGCATTGCTGATGTCCTTGTATATTCTTTATCTACCATGTACCTTGTAACTAAGCTGAACATATTCCTATCTTTCGCGCCCTGATGCCCCAGGGTCAGGTGCGCCCTATAAATAATAAACTAAACTAAACTAAATTAAACATATTGTTGAATTAAGCTAGCTGGGGTCGAATATCAAAAGGTAGCTCCTGGTAGCTGTTGTGGTCAAGTTAACCTGTCACTTTTAGGCCATAAGTAAAAAAGAAATAGCTCCAGCTCCTAGAAATATGGATCACTGTATTCCATCTAGTTTTGATTTCACTTTTATTTTTTCTCTATTTTGGGCAACAAGATGATTAACCCGAACTGCAACAATTTTGTATGTAAGCCTCCTTTCAAGGAGATTTCTATACATAAAGATTCTTTATCAAAGTTCCCAAGTATTAAATGATATCTAATCACCCTGACCATCACCTCTCTCTCAACGCCTACCCCTCTGCTCCCGGAATCTTTATTATGCACTTGAACTGCATTCTGGATGTACTGAGATCACCCCATTACTATGCTATTTGATCCTGTATTTTGCACTGTAATGACCTTGGTGCCATTCGACCTTTTAAGTCACACTGTATATAAACTGTATATTGTAATCTTATGATTATTCTGCACATATGCACATTGTAACTAAGCTACTCGATAATTTAATGCACATTGTATATACCTGTATATTGCAGCATTGCTGATGTCCTTGTATATTCTTTATCTACCATGTACCTTGTAACTAAGCTGAACATATTCCTATCTTTCGCGCCCTGATGCCCCAGGGTCAGGTGCGCCCTATAAATAATAAACTAAACTAAACTAAATTAAACATATTGTTGAATTAAACTAGCTGGGGTCGAATATCAAAAGGTAGCTCCTGGTAGCTGTCTACCTGTCACTTTTAGGCCATAAGTAAAAAAGAAATAGCTCCAGCTCCTAGAAATATGGATCACTGTATTCCATCTAGTTTTGATTTCACTTTTATTTTTTCTCTATTTTGGGCAACAAGATGATTAACCCGAACTGCAACAATTTTGTATGTAAGCCTCCTTTCAAGGAGATTTCTATACATAAAGATTCTTTATCAACGTTCCCAAGTATTAAATGATATCTAATCACCCTGACCATCACCTCTCTCTCAACGCCTACCCCTCTGCTCCCGGAATCTTTATTATGCACTTGAACTGCATTCCGGATGTACTGAGCTCACCCCATTACTATGCTATTTAACCCTGTATTTTGCATTGTAATGGCCTTGGTGCCATTCGACCTTTTAAGTCACACTGTATATAAACTGTATATTGTAATCCTATGATTATCTTGCACATATGCACATTGTAACTAAGTTACTCGATCATTTAATCCACATTGTATATACCTGTATATTGTAGCATTGCTGATGTCCTTGTATGTTCTTTATATACCATGCACGTTGTAACTAAGCTGAACATATTCCTATCTTTCGCGCCCTGATGCCCCAGGGTCAGGTGCGCCCTATAAATAATAAACGAAACTAAACTAAATTAAACATATTGTTGAATTAAACTAGCTGGGGTCGAATATCAAAGGTAGCTCCTGGTAGCTGTCTACCAGTCACTTTTAGGCTATAAGTAAAAAATAAATAGCTCCAGCTGCTAGAAATATGGATCACTGTATTCCATCTAGTTTTGATTTCACTTTTATTTCTTCTCTATTTTGGGCAACAAGATGATTAACCCGAACTGCAACAATGTTGTATTTAAGCCTCCTTTCAAGGAGATTTCTATACATTCTTCCTTATACTGGAGTTTGAATGGCTCTGTAGATGTTATACAATTCTATTGCAAATCGATATGGACCAGAACATTTACCAAAGCGGAGAACATTAATGGTGGAGACTATTGCCTGCAATGTGATCCTTACCCAGTTATAGAAGGCTGGTCATTTTCAAGATATCATTGATATAGGGAACCTCTATAGGGATATTAAGAAGATACAGTGGCAGCAGATGCAGTGTATCTGCCACTGTATCTTCTTAATACTATGTTACTTTTTCTCTTTTTAAAAGATGGCAGTAGTTGAGATGCTTCAGGTTTTGCCGCCAAAAGGCTAATATGTGACTAGGCCTTTCACCACTTTTGCAGTAATGTTATTAATTAAGCATTAGAGCCCACTGGCTATGGGCATTAGTGACACTCAATTGCCAGAAAGGCAAGCAAATGGTCCTGTGGGCAAGGTTTGGATGTTAATGAGGGTTGACCACAGTACAATTCAGTTTTTTCCCTCAAGCTCTAGAGATATTAGCACTTGGCCACAGTTTTGGTACCGATATTGATATTCAGTCAAGTAACCATGCCCTTTCATTGCCTGCATATGAAAACCAGTATCCAAATGACGGGAACAGAATGTAAATGTTGACACCAATAAAAACACAGTCAAGTGGCAGGGGAGAGAAGTCAATATTTATTTATTGAAAGCAGGCATGAAGGAGAGCCACTGTCAAATGTCAAGACCAGAGAAGCTGCAATCATAAGATGTTCACAACACAGCAGGAGCTGATATAGTGGTTCTGAGGTGAAGCTGTGGAGACTGAGTTGGTTCTGTATTGCAAAGAAAAAGGCAAGAAGAAAAGATGCAAGAGCTATTAAAGGTGCTGCCTAACACCCACAGAAAAACTGGCAGAGTGAGTGAGCAAATAGGGTTCTCAGATTCTGAGCAACTATCAGAAGTGAGCTCCCATATTCCGAGCGTCCTGATGCCAATTCACCTTAAAGCACACTCACCATTGGATTTCAACAAGTTGCTTAGCTCATAGCGTGTTTTTGAAAATAACAGTAAATCTGATCTGTTCTGTGAAATGGCATATTCTTTTTCAAATTTCTTGAGTTCCCTTTCCACTAGTAATTTATAGCATATTGGGCATCATTACAAGTTGGGCGGTGCAGAATTAACGTGCCGGTATTAATGTTTACCAGCATGTTTCCGCACCAGCCAACTACAAGTTTGCCTGTGAGGTGCCTGATTTACCTCCAGCGAAGAGCTGGTGGTAAGTCAAGCACCTTACTGCCAAAAAACACTGGTATTGCCAGCACCGGTTTTATCAGTGCTGGTAATATGGGAAAAATCCCCCATGGAGTCCAACGGGACTCCATGGAATCGGGATGAACAATTGACACTGGCACTTGTAATCCAGTGGTAATATCACCATTATGAGTGCTGTATATGTATTTCACTTTGACTGTATCCAAGGAGATTTACCACCAGGATACCGGCAAGCTTATAATGAGCCCTGTTAGGCAGAATATCCTGCAGTACCTTTTGGGAACACTACAGGTAATTAGAACTACAAATGTAAGCACAATTTCACCTTTGGTACAAGCCTGTACTACACAGTAAAGTGGTAGCGATGGCTGAGCAGCCAGACTTATGTCAAGAGTTTAAGTAGCAGTAGAACAAGTTACACAAAGGACCAACCAATACAGTGATTCAAGCAAACACTTACTCAAGGTTTCTTAGTAAAAGAATATACATATATGTACTCAATCATTTGTTAAACATTACACTAGCACAAGCAGCTCAATATCACACACTACTACACCACAAAAATCCAACCAGTAAGTAACTGAACAAGTTTAGCTAAAACATGAAGTAGGAGCAAAATGGCACTTCAGATACTTAGAAAAGGGAGGAAAAGACACGGTTATAAGACTAGACAGCCCAAATACATTCATAGGCAAGGCAAGGGGTTTCAGTTAAATACAACCAGCAATTCTTCTCAATAGGCCTGGGCCAAAGTCAATGGGTATAGTATAGCACAGTTCTGGTATGTAACGGTTAAGTCTTTGCCACAGATTTTTAAAGGATTTGGCTAGGCGAAAAGTTTGAAGAATGTTAAGGGAAGGACAAGCCTTCATAGTTGAGGAAAGTTTCATGCACTTTCTTGATGGCTGAAAAGAGTTCCGGTCCTCGTTTGCACAGTGCCTTTTTAAATAAAGAAAGCTGTAGCTGAAGCAGTTGTTCCTGGCAGTTCGAGCAGATCTTGCTGTTCCTGAGCTTCAGCCATGGGGACAAGAAGGAGGGCGTCGGGAGGTTCCTGCACTGCCCTGGGAAGAGGGCAAAAGCTGTAGCAAGACGTGGGTTTAATGCGTGAGTGCCTTAAAGTCCCCCTGGTTTCCTTCCCTCTGGCTATCCGGTTTTCAATAGCCCTCTGAAGAAAATTCAACCAGAATAGGACGGTATCCAGGTGACTTGCGAGTTGGTTGTTCCCACCAAACTCAAGGGAAGAAGTTAACCTTGAAGGGCTTCTCTGTCATCAGAGTTTCAGGCAATTCGGACCTGCAGCAGGGCTTCACTGGTCGTCCAGGAGTTGCAGCAGTCCTCTTCCTTCCTCTCCTTTTTGGTTCTTTCGTTCCAGTGGTCGACTTTGCTTTCCAAGTACCAGAGACCTGCTTTTAAACAGTTTTCCCCCATTCATTCCAGCCTGGCTGTCACTCACCCAACAGGGTGGCTGTCCTTGCCGGACAGCCAGCCGGCCAATCACACAGAGTGCATTCAGGTCTCCTAGGAGACTAAGCACAGAGAGTTTTGGGCACCTCCCTCACATCCTGTCCACTCCAGACACTTAAGCGCCAGAGGAGGGCTTCAGCACTGAAACTCGCCAAAGGCCAATGAACAAAGGGACCAAATCTGGTTTGGCGCGCAGAGACAAACACAAGAAGGACCTTTCCTAAAAGAAATGGCGAGAAAAGATGACTGGAGTCTGTTTTTACAGATAGGTCTTGGGCGCCATATTGAAAAACATGGCTGACCAAATTTTTAGCTACCGTTGTTAGCGGTCGGGGAAAATCACAGCAGTTGATCTAAATCGCTGCCACTAGCCATTTAAAGTAGGAAAGGGTCGCATTTTACTGTTACATGAGTGTTTTGACTCAGGGGAAGCTAGGCAACCCCTGCAGCACTCTATAGTAAGATATTGTGTGCTGGGTCAGTAAATTTAAAGAGAATAGTAAAGTCAATTTAACTTTACATGCCCTGTGAGACCGTAGTCAGTCCCAGGGAAGGTATTTAAACCTTGGGGAGTCTGGAAGACACCCCTGTGTCACTACACTGAGGGTTCTGTGTGACACACAGAAAAAGATGATGCCTATGGAGTTGTGTTAAAACTCCATAACCAAAGAACACAAAAGTAAAACACATTGAAAATGAAAAGTTCAAAGCACCAAAATATAGCTAAAGTGCTGGAGGGCTGTAAGGTAGAGGGAATGTAGCACTTGTGTGAGAATTCTCTCTAACAAGCCCCAATTGCCTTCTTTCTGAATGCAAAGCTTATTATCTGCCAACTTAAACAATGGCATCAGAGCATCTCAAACCTTCCAAATGTCATGAAAGGTGTCATCTTCCAGTATTCTGCTATTTCTCTGCCCAATGTTTCACCAAACTCTTTCCTCTTGGAGAGAATCAATCATCCTCTATTTTTTAAGATCGCAATGTATTGGAGCCCGATATGACAACCTCAACAGACTCAATAATATCACCTACATCTAGTTTTAAGGATCCATGAAGACCAAGAAAAAATATCAACAGACTGCAATGACCAGGGAAAAAGTGTCATGAGTCAAAAATTACCATTGATCTTGTAAATTAAGAATCATTTTTCACAGATGCTTTATGTTGTTGCTATCTGGCAAGGGTGTAGAATCCCTGGCTTGCTTGATTTTTAATAATTACAAAATGATACAGGCAATTCCATCTCTGAAACAGGAAAGCTGCTGTTTAGAGTTCCCATTCAAAAGCTTAATGACAATAGCATAGTGTATACTAGTGCCCAGCTACTTCTGTATCGTGATCTGCAGCACCTCCTCTGTGAGTGTCATAGAGCAGGTTCAGACCTTACAAGTACCTATTTGACAGCTGCAGTGACAGCAAAGTCTCTGCAGTGCAGGAGCTGCATTTAAGACATGCACCCCTGTTCTAAAACCCTAGGATTGTGCATTTACTGTCCTGGAAGCAGATACATCTTTAAATATAAGCCATACCTGAGGCATGATATAGTGGATTGCATGTTTTATAATTATTACAGCACCAGCAATTTGATATCACACAAGTGTCAGCCCTCTGAGCCCAGTTTATCAGTCAACGGATTATCTGTATTTTGCCCAGGCAGGCTGGACCTTGCTACTCTAGCAGGACTGCAGTCCTGGAGAGTGCCTCTCATTGTTCCTGTGAGGGCAGGTGACACCCTTGCCAGAGAGGCAACTACTCCACAGGCAGCTGTCTTGGAAACAGGAATCAAACGGTACACCCATTCATAACAGGAGTACCCTCACACCAGGGTGCTGCATTTCTAAAGGCCTTTGATTCCAAAGAGAAGGGAAGGAAGTGGGCTAAGTGTAGACATAGGGATGTATTTACAGCCGGACAAAGTTTCCAACATCTTGTTTTTCTCTGCCTCTATATTTCCTTCCTGGCCCCTCAACATCCTGTACCACAAAGCACTTTGTGTGTGATGTCAGAAGGTCAAGTTCACTTGCTCTAAGATCAAGGATTAGACACCTTGTATTTTGACCTAAAATCTTAAATTCTGTCGGCCCCCAGGCCCCTAAACCCCTTTCCGCGCTCCTCGCTCCCTCCCCACACCTGCTTCCTGGTTCCCCTCCTCCCGCCTCCCGGTCCGCCTCCCCAGCTCTGATTGCTCTTTGTGCCTGCACTTGCTAGGTCTAATGACCTGCGTGTGCCCACAATCCCCACTTCCATCGTGGCTGCTCAGTAAGTATTGATCTGTGCCATTCTATTGGAATCCTTGCATTTTGACCTAAAATCTTAAATTTTGTCGGCCCTCAGACCCCTAAACCCCTTGCCGGCTCATCGCTCCCTTCCTGCACCCGCTTCCTGGTTCCCCTCCCTCCCACCTCCCGGACACCCCCCCGCTCTGATTGGCCCTGACAAGAGTATCCCCATTCATTGCCAGTCCTCCCATGGCAGCCCATCGGCTAAGGACCCCAAGGCAAAGGACATGTCCAATGTGACGGCTCCAAATCGTATCTGCAGGTACCCGCAGGAGAAGCAAGAAGCCAACAATAAGTAAGTGGGGCAAGGGCAGGTACTGAATCAATTACTTCACGCCTTGCTGCCCTACCTCCCAACTGGTGTAATTGCATTTAGAAAGTCCCCCTAATACCATATCTGTGTTCTAGTTTGCAGTTAGAAAGACTGCCTAATAGCATATCTTGGTGTAATTGCACTTAGATAGTCTGCCTAATAGCATAACCTGGTGTAACTTCATTTAGAAAGTCTGCCTAATAGCATATCTTGGTGTAACCTCATTTAGAAAGTCCACCTAATTGCATATCTGTGTTCTAGTTTGCAGTTAGAAAGACTGCCTAATAGCATATGTTGATGTACTTACAGTTAGAAAGTATGACTAATAGCATAACTTGGTGTAACTTCATTTAGAAAGTCCACCTAATAGCATATCTCTGTTCTAGTTTGCAGTAAGAAAGTCTGCCTAATAGCATATCTGTGGTGTAAGTGCATTTAGAAAGTCTGCCAAATAGCATATCTTTGTGTAAGTGCATTTAGAAAGTCTGCCTAATAGCATATCTGTGTTCTAGTGCGCAGTTATAAAGACTGCCTAATAGCATATCTTAGTGTAATTGCATTTAGAAAGTCCATCTAATAACATATCTTGGTGTCATTGAATTTAGAAAGTCCACCTAACAGCATATCTGTGTTCTAGTTCGCAGTTAGAAAAGCTGCCTAATAGCATATCCTGGTGTAATTGCATTTAGAAAGTCCACCTAATAGCGTATCTGTGGTGTAATTGCATTTAGAAAGTCCGCCTGATAGCATATCTGTGTTCTAGTTCGCAGTTAGAAAGTCCACCTAATAGCATATCTGTGTTCTAGTTCGCAGCTAGAAAGTCCACCTAATATCCTGGTGTAATTGCATTTAGAAAGTCTGCCTAATAGCATATTTGTGGTGCAGTTGCATTTAGAAAGTCCGCCTGATAGCATATATTGGCATAACTGCGTTTAGAAAGTCTGCCTAATAGCATATCTGGGTGTAACTGCATTTAGAAAATCTACCTAATAGCATATCTGTGTTCTAGTTTGCAGCTAGAAAGACTGCCTGATAGCATATCTTGGTATAATTGCATTTAGAAAATCCACCTATCTGTGGTGTAATTGCATTTAGAACGTCTGCCTAATAGCATATCTTGGTGTAATTGCATTTAGAAAATCCACCTATTAATATATCTTGATATAATTGGATTTAAAGTCTGCCTAACAGCAGATCTGTAGTGTAGTTGCTCCTAGAAGTCCACCTAATAGCATATATTGGTGCAATTGCATTTAGAAAGTCCGCCTAGTAGCATATCTTGGTGTAATTGCATTTAGAATATCCATCTAACAGCATATCTGTGGTATAGTTGTCCTAGAAGTCCAACTAATAGCACATCTTGGTGTAATTATATTTAAAAATCCACCTAATAGCATATCAGTGTTCTAGTTTGCATTTAGAAAGACTGCCTAATAGCATATCTTGGTGTAATTGCATTTAGAAAGTCCACCTAATGGCATATCTTGGTGTAATTGCATTTAGAAAGTCCGCCTGATAGCATATATTGGTGTAATTGAATTTAGAAAGTCTGCCTAAAAGCATATCTTGGTGTAATTGAATTTAGAAAGTCCGCCTAATAGCATATCTGTGGTGTAATTGCATTTAGAAAGTCTGCCTGATAGCATATCTTGGTGTAATTGCATTTAGAAAGTCTGCCTAATAGCATATCTTGGTGTAATTGCATTTAGAAAGTCCACCTAAGAACATATCATGGTGTAATTACATTTAGAAAGTCTGCCTAATAGCATATCTGTGGTGTAATTGCATTTAGAAAGTCCACCTGATAGCATATATTGGTGTAAATGAATTTAGAAAGTCCGACTAATAGCATATCTGTGTTCTAGTTTGCAGTTAGAAAGACTGCCTAATAGCATATCTTCGTGTAATTGCATTTAGAAAATCCGCCTAATAGCATATCTGTGGTGTAATTGCATCTAGAAAGTCTGCCTAATAGCATATCTTGGTGTAACTTAATTTAGAAAGTCTGCCTAGTAGCATATCTGTGTTCTAGTTTGCAGTTAGAAAGACTGCCCAATAGCATATTTTGGTGTAATTGCATTTAGAAAATCCACCTAATAGCATATCTGTGGTGTAGTTGCTCCTAGAAGTCGCCTAATAGCACTTCCTTTTGTAATTGCATTTAGAAAGTCCACCTAACAGCACATCTGTAGTGTAGTTGCTCCTAGAAGTCCCCCTAATAGCATATCTTGTTGCAATTGCATTTAAAAAGTCCGCCTAGTAGCACATCCTGGAGTAATTGCATTTAGAAAGTCTGCCTAATAGCATATGTTGGTGTAATTGCATTTAGAAATTCCACCTAATAGAATATCTGTGTTCTAGTTTGCATTTAGAAAGACTGCCTAATATCATATCTTGGTGTAATTGCATTTAGAAAGTCTGCCTAATAGCATATCTTGGTGTAATTGCATTTAGAAAGTCTGCCTAATAGCATATCTTGGTGTAACTTAATTTAGAAAGTCCGCCTAATAGCATATCTGTGTTCTAGTTTGCTGTTAGAAAGACTGCTTAATAGCATATCCTGGTATAATGGCATTTAGAAAGTCCACCTAAAAGCATATCTTGGTGTAATTGCATTTAGAAAGTCCACCTAATAGCATATCTTGGTGTAATTGCATTTAGAAAATCCACCTAATAACATATCTTGGTTTAATTGCATTTAAAAGCCTGCCTAACAGCACATCTGTAGTGTAGTTGCTCCTAGAAATCCCCCTAATAGCATATCTTGTTGCAATTGCATTTAGAAAGTCCACCTAGTAGCATATCTTGGTGTAATTGCATTTACAAAATCCACCTAATAGCATATCTGTGGTGTAGTTGCTCCTAGAAGTCGCCTAATAGCACATCCTGGTGTAATTGCATTTAGAAAGTCCGCCTAATAGCATATGTTGGTGTAATTGCATTTAGAAATTCCACCTAATAGAATATCTGTGTTCTAGTTTGCATTTAGAAACACTGCCTAATATCATATCTTGGTATAATTGCATTTAGAAAGTCCACCTAACAGCATATCTTGGTGTAATTGCATTTAGAAATTCCGCCTAATAGCATATCAGTGTTCTAGTTTGCATTTAGAAAGACTTTCTTATAGCATATCTTGGTATAATTGCATTTAGAAAGACAGCCTAATAGCATATCTTGGTGTAATTGAATTGAGAAAGTCCACCTAATAGCATATCTTGGTGTAATTGCATTTAGAAAGTCCGCCTAATAGCATATCTGTGTTCTAGTTTGCAGTTAGAAAGACTTCCTAATAGCATATCTTGGTGTAATTGCATTTAGAAACTCCACCTAATAGCATATCTTGGTGTAATTGCATTTAGAAAGTCTGCCTAATAGCATATCTTGGTGTAATTGAATTGAGAAAGTCCGCCTAATAGCATATCTGTGGTGTAATTGAATTTAGAAAGTCCACCTAATAGCATATCTGTGTTCTAGTTTTCAGTTAGAAAGACTGCCTAATAGCATATCTTGGTGTAATTGCATTTAGAAAATCTGCCTAATAGTATATCTGTGGTGTATTTGCATCTAGAAAGTCTGCCTGATAGCATATCTTGGTGTAATTGCATTTAGAAAATCCACCTATTAATATATCTTGATATAATTGCATTTAAAGTCTGCCTAACAGCAGATCTGTAGTGTAGTTGCTCCTAGAAGTCCACCTAATAGCATATATTGGTGCAATTGCATTTAGAAAGTCCGCCTAATAGCATATCTTGGTGTAATTGCATTTAGAATATCCATCTAACAGCATATCTGTGGTATAGTTGTCCTAGAAGTCCAACTAATAGCACATCTTGGTGTAATTATATTTAAAAATCCACCTAATAGCATATCAGTGTTCTAGTTTGCATTTAGAAAGACTGCCTAATAGCATATCTTGGTGTAATTGCATTTAGAAAGTCCACCTAATGGCATATCTTGGTGTAATTGCATTTAGAAAGTCCGCCTAATAGAATATCTGTGGTGTAATTGCATTTAGAAAGTCCGCCTGATAGCATATATTGGTGTAATTGAATTTAGAAAGTCCGCCTAAAAGCATATCTTGGTGTAATTGAATTTAGAAAGTCCGCCTAATAGAATATCTGTGGTGTAATTGCATTTAGAAAGTCTGCCTGATAGCATATCTTGGTGTAATTGCATTTAGAAAGTCTGCCTAATAGCATATCTTGGTGTAATTGCATTTAGAAAGTCCACCTAAGAACATATCATGGTGTAATTACATTTAGAAAGTCTGCCTAATAGCATATCTGTGGTGTAATTGCATTTAGAAAGTCCACCTGATAGCATATATTGGTGTAAATGAATTTAGAAAGTCCGACTAATAGCATATCTGTGTTCTAGTTTGCAGTTAGAAAGACTGCCTAATAGCATATCTTCGTGTAATTGCATTTAGAAAATCCGCCTAATAGCATATCTGTGGTGTAATTGCATCTAGAAAGTCTGCCTAATAGCATATCTTGGTGTAACTTAATTTAGAAAGTCTGCCTAGTAGCATATCTGTGTTCTAGTTTGCAGTTAGAAAGACTGCCCAATAGCATATTTTGGTGTAATTGCATTTAGAAAATCCACCTAATAGCATATCTGTGGTGTAGTTGCTCCTAGAAGTCGCCTAATAGCACTTCCTTTTGTAATTGCATTTAGAAAGTCCACCTAACAGCACATCTGTAGTGTAGTTGCTCCTAGAAGTCCCCCTAATAGCATATCTTGTTGCAATTGCATTTAAAAAGTCCGCCTAGTAGCACATCCTGGAGTAATTGCATTTAGAAAGTCTGCCTAATAGCATATCTTGGTGTAACTTAATTTAGAAAGTCCGCCTAATAGCATATCTGTGTTCTAGTTTGCTGTTAGAAAGACTGCTTAATAGCATATCCTGGTATAATGGCATTTAGAAAGTCCACCTAAAAGCATATCTTGGTGTAATTGCATTTAGAAAGTCCACCTAATAGCATATCTTGGTGTAATTGCATTTAGAAAATCCACCTAATAACATATCTTGGTGTAATTGCATTTAAAAGCCTGCCTAACAGCACATCTGTAGTATAGTTGCTACTAGAAATCCCCCTAATAGCATATCTTGTTGCAATTGCATTTAGAAAGTCCACCTAGTAGCATATCTTGGTGTAATTGCATTTACAAAATCCACCTAATAGCATATCTGTGGTGTAGTTGCTCCTAGAAGTCGCCTAATAGCACATCCTGGTGTAATTGCATTTAGAAAGTCCGCCTAATAGCATATGTTGGTGTAATTGCATTTAGAAATTCCACCTAATAGAATATCTGTGTTCTAGTTTGCATTTAGAAACACTGCCTAATATCATATCTTGGTATAATTGCATTTAGAAAGTCCACCTAACAGCATATCTTGGTGTAATTGCATTTAGAAATTCCGCCTAATAGCATATCAGTGTTCTAGTTTGCATTTAGAAAGACTTCCTAATAGCATATCTTGGTATAATTGCATTTAGAAAGACAGCCTAATAGCATATCTTGGTGTAATTGAATTGAGAAAGTCCACCTAATAGCATATCTTGGTGTAATTGCATTTAGAAAGTCCGCCTAATAGCATATCTGTGTTCTAGTTTGCAGTTAGAAAGACTTCCTAATAGCATATCTTGGTGTAATTGCATTTAGAAAGTCCACCTAATAGCATATCTTGGTGTAATTGCATTTAGAAAGTCTGCCTAATAGCATATCTTGGTGTAATTGAATTGAGAAAGTCCGCCTAATAGCATATCTGTGGTGTAATTGAATTTAGAAAGTCCACCTAATAGCATATCTGTGTTCTAGTTTTCAGTTAGAAAGACTGCCTAATAGCATATCTTGGTGTAATTGCATTTAGAAAATCTGCCTAATAGTATATCTGTGGTGTATTTGCATCTAGAAAGTCTGCCTAATAGCATATCGTGGTGTAACTGCATTTAGAAAGTCTGCCTAATAGCAATTCTGTGTTCTAGTTTGCAGTTAGAAAGACTACCTAATAGCATATCTTGGTGTAATTGCATTTAGAAAATCCACCTAAAAACATATCTTGGTGTAATTGCATTTAAAAGCCCTCCTAACAGGACATCTGTAGTGTAGTTGCTCCTAGAAGTCCCCCTAATAGCATATCTTGTTGCAATTGCGTTTAGAAAGTCTGCCTAGTAGCATATCTTGGTGTAATTGCATTTAGAACATCCACCTAATAGCATATATGTGGTGTAGTTCATCCTAGAAGTCACCTAATAGCACATCCTGGTGTAGTTGCATTTAGAAAGTCTTCCTAATAGCATATCTTGGTGTAACTGCATTTAGAAAATCCGCCTAATAGCATATCTGTGTTCTAGTTTGCATTTAGATAGACTGCCTAATAGCATATCTTGGTATAATTGCATTTAGAAAGACAGCCTAATAGCATATCTTGGTGTAATTGAATTTAGAAAGTCCACCTAATAGCATATCTTGGTGTAATTGCATTTAGAAAGTCCGCCTTATAGCATATCTGTGTTCTAGTTTGCAGTTAGAAAGACTTCCTAATAGCATATCTTGGTGTAATTGCATTTAGAAAGTCCACCTAATAGCATATCTTGGTGTAATTGCATTTAGAAAGTCTGCCTAATAGCATATCTTGGTGTAATTGAATTGAGAAAGTCTGCCTAATAGCATATCTGTGGTGTAATTGAATTTAGAAAGTCCACCTAATAGCATATCTTGGTGTAATTGCATTTAGAAAGTCCGCCTTATAGCATATCTGTGTTCTAGTTTGCAGTTAGAAAGACTTCCTAATAGCATATCTTGGTGTAATTGCATTTAGAAAGTCCACCTAATAGCATATCTTGGTGTAATTGCATTTAGAAAGTCTGCCTAATAGCATATCTTGGTGTAATTGAATTGAGAAAGTCTGCCTAATAGCATATCTGTGGTGTAATTGCATTTAGAAAGTCCACCTGATAGCATATATTGGTGTAAATGAATTTAGAAAGTCCGACTAATAGCATATCTGTGTTCTAGTTTGCAGTTAGAAAGACTGCCTAATAGCATATCTTCGTGTAATTGCATTTAGAAAATCCGCCTAATAGCATATCTGTGGTGTAATTGCATCTAGAAAGTCTGCCTAATAGCATATCTTGGTGTAACTTAATTTAGAAAGTCTGCCTAGTAGCATATCTGTGTTCTAGTTTGCAGTTAGAAAGACTGCCCAATAGAATATTTTGGTGTAATTGCATTTAGAAAATCCACCTAATAGCATATCTGTGGTGTAGTTGCTCCTAGAAGTCGCCTAATAGCACTTCCTTTTGTAATTGCATTTAGAAAGTCCACCTAACAGCACATCTGTAGTGTAGTTGCTCCTAGAAGTCCCCCTAATAGCATATCTTGTTGCAATTGCATTTAAAAAGTCCGCCTAGTAGCACATCCTGGAGTAATTGCATTTAGAAAGTCTGCCTAATAGCATATCTTGGTGTAACTTAATTTAGAAAGTCCGCCTAATAGCATATCTGTGTTCTAGTTTGCTGTTAGAAAGACTGCTTAATAGCATATCCTGGTATAATGGCATTTAGAAAGTCCACCTAAAAGCATATCTTGGTGTAATTGCATTTAGAAAGTCCACCTAATAGCATATCTTGGTGTAATTGCATTTAGAAAATCCACCTAATAACATATCTTGGTGTAATTGCATTTAAAAGCCTGCCTAACAGCACATCTGTAGTATAGTTGCTACTAGAAATCCCCCTAATAGCATATCTTGTTGCAATTGCATTTAGAAAGTCCACCTAGTAGCATATCTTGGTGTAATTGCATTTACAAAATCCACCTAATAGCATATCTGTGGTGTAGTTGCTCCTAGAAGTCGCCTAATAGCACATCCTGGTGTAATTGCATTTAGAAAGTCCGCCTAATAGCATATGTTGGTGTAATTGCATTTAGAAATTCCACCTAATAGAATATCTGTGTTCTAGTTTGCATTTAGAAACACTGCCTAATATCATATCTTGGTATAATTGCATTTAGAAAGTCCACCTAACAGCATATCTTGGTGTAATTGCATTTAGAAATTCCGCCTAATAGCATATCAGTGTTCTAGTTTGCATTTAGAAAGACTTCCTAATAGCATATCTTGGTATAATTGCATTTAGAAAGACAGCCTAATAGCATATCTTGGTGTAATTGAATTGAGAAAGTCCACCTAATAGCATATCTTGGTGTAATTGCATTTAGAAAGTCCGCCTAATAGCATATCTGTGTTCTAGTTTGCAGTTAGAAAGACTTCCTAATAGCATATCTTGGTGTAATTGCATTTAGAAAGTCCACCTAATAGCATATCTTGGTGTAATTGCATTTAGAAAGTCTGCCTAATAGCATATCTTGGTGTAATTGAATTGAGAAAGTCCGCCTAATAGCATATCTGTGGTGTAATTGAATTTAGAAAGTCCACCTAATAGCATATCTGTGTTCTAGTTTTCAGTTAGAAAGACTGCCTAATAGCATATCTTGGTGTAATTGCATTTAGAAAATCTGCCTAATAGTATATCTGTGGTGTATTTGCATCTAGAAAGTCTGCCTAATAGCATATCGTGGTGTAACTGCATTTAGAAAGTCTGCCTAATAGCAATTCTGTGTTCTAGTTTGCAGTTAGAAAGACTACCTAATAGCATATCTTGGTGTAATTGCATTTAGAAAATCCACCTAAAAACATATCTTGGTGTAATTGCATTTAAAAGCCCTCCTAACAGGACATCTGTAGTGTAGTTGCTCCTAGAAGTCCCCCTAATAGCATATCTTGTTGCAATTGCGTTTAGAAAGTCTGCCTAGTAGCATATCTTGGTGTAATTGCATTTAGAACATCCACCTAATAGCATATATGTGGTGTAGTTCATCCTAGAAGTCACCTAATAGCACATCCTGGTGTAGTTGCATTTAGAAAGTCTTCCTAATAGCATATCTTGGTGTAACTGCATTTAGAAAATCCGCCTAATAGCATATCTGTGTTCTAGTTTGCATTTAGATAGACTGCCTAATAGCATATCTTGGTATAATTGCATTTAGAAAGACAGCCTAATAGCATATCTTGGTGTAATTGAATTTAGAAAGTCCACCTAATAGCATATCTTGGTGTAATTGCATTTAGAAAGTCCGCCTTATAGCATATCTGTGTTCTAGTTTGCAGTTAGAAAGACTTCCTAATAGCATATCTTGGTGTAATTGCATTTAGAAAGTCCACCTAATAGCATATCTTGGTGTAATTGCATTTAGAAAGTCTGCCTAATAGCATATCTTGGTGTAATTGAATTGAGAAAGTCTGCCTAATAGCATATCTGTGGTGTAATTGAATTTAGAAAGTCCACCTAATAGCATATCTGTGTTCTAGTTTTCAGTTAGAAAGACTGCCTAATAGCATATCTTGGTGTAATTGCATTTAGAAAATCTGCCTAATAGTATATCTGTGGTGTATTTGCATCTAGAAAGTCTGTCTAATAGCATATCTTGGTGTAACTGCATTTAGAAAGTCTGCCTAATAGCAATTCTGTGTTCTAGTTTGCAGTTAGAAAGACTACCTAATAGCATATCTTGGTGTAATTGCATTTAGAAAATCCACCTAATAACATATCTTGGTGTAATTGCATTTAAAAGCCCTCCTAACAGGACATCTGTAGTGTAGTTGCTCCTAGAAGTCCCCCTAATAGCATATCTTGTTACAATTGCGTTTAGAAAGTCTGCCTAGTAGCATATCTTGGTGTAATTGCATTTAGAACATCCACCTAATAGCATATATGTGTTGTAGTTCATCCTAGAAGTCACCTAATAGCACATCCTGGTGTAGTTGCATTTAGAAAGTCTGCCTAATAGCATATCTTGGTGTAACTGCATTTAGAAAATCCGCCTAATAGCATATCTGTGTTCTAGTTTGCATTTAGATAGACTGCTTAATAGCATATCTTGGTATAATTGCATTTAGAAAGACAGCCTAATAGCATATCTTGGTGTAATTGAATTTAGAAAGTCCACCTAATAGCATATCTTGGTGTAATTGCATTTAGAAAGTCCGCCTAATAGCATATCTGTGTTCTAGTTTGCAGTTAGAAAGACATCCTAATAGCATATCTTGGTGTAATTGCATTTAGAAAGTCCACCTAATAGCATATCTTGGTGTAATTGCATTTAGAAAGTCCGCCTAATAGCATATCTGTGGTGTAATTGCATTTAGAAAGTCCGCCTGATAGCATATATTGGTGCAATTGAATTTAGAAAGTCCGCCTAATAGCATATCTGTGTTCTAGTTTTCAGTTAGAAAGACTGCCTAATAGCATATCTTGGTATAATTGCAGTTAGAAAATCTGCCTAATAGTATATCTGTGGTGTATTTGCATCTAGAAAGTCTGCCTAATAGCATATCTTGGTGTAAATGCATTTAGAAAGTCTGCCTAATAGCAATTCTGTGTTCTAGTTTTCAGTTAGAAAGACTGCCTAATAGCATATATTGGTGTAATTGCATTTAGAAAATCCACCTAATAACGTATCTTCGTGTAATTGCATTTAAAAGCCCGCTTAACAGCACATCTGTAATGTAGTTGCTCCTAGAAGTCCCCCTAATAGCATATCTTGTTGCAATTGCATTTAGAAAGTCTGCCTAGTAGCATATCTTGGTGTAATTGCATTTAGAACATCCACCTAATAGCATATATGTGGTGTAGTTGCTACTAGAAGTCACCTAATAGCACATCCTGGTGTAGTTGCATTTAGAAAATCTGCCTAATAGAATATATCGGTGTAACTGCAATTAGAAAATCCGCCTAATAGCATATCTGTGTTCTAGTTTGCATTTAGAAAGACTGCCTAATAGCATATCTTGGTATAATTGCATTTAGAAAGCCCGCCTAACAGCACATCTGTAATGTAGTTGCTCCTAGAAGTCCCCCTAATAGCATATCTTGTTGCAATTGCATTTAGAAAGTCTGCCTAGTAGCATATCTTGGTGTAATTGCATTTAGAACATCCACCTAATAGCATATATGTGGTGTAGTTGCTCCTATAAGTCACCTAATAGCACATCCTGGTGTAGTTGCATTTAGAAAATCTGCCTAATAGAATATCTTGGTGTAACTGCATTTAGAAAATCCGCCTAATAGCACATCTGTGTTCTAGTTTGCATTTAGAAAGACTACCTAATAGCATATCTTGGTATAATTGCATTTAGAAAGTCTGCCTAATAGCATATCTGTGGTGTAGTTGCTCCTAGAAGTGGTTGCATTTAGAACGTGTCCCTAATAGCATATCTGTGATGTAGTCTACCTTTAGAAAGTTCACCTAATAGCATATCTGTGGTGTAGCCTACACTTATAAAGTGTCCCTAATAGCTTTCTGTATTATAATTGCCTACACTTAGAAAGTGTCCCTAATAGCATTCTGTGGTATAATTGCATTTAGAAAGTCTGCCTAATTGCATATCTGTGGTATTGATGGTGGGAGATTTCAACGCGGAATGCCTAGCAGACGAGTGGTACCTAGTTCAAAATAGGATAAACGTGGGTAAAGATGTCCGGGAGAGGGGTAGAAGAATCAGGCAAGACCTTGAGGCATGGAACTTAGTAATTGTGAATGGTAACATACAAATGGATATACCTCCCGCCTCTACATGGCAGAATGGGCTATGGAAGATGACATTGGACTATGTCTTTGTATCTCAAGACCTAGTTGGAAGAGGGGACACTTTGGAAGTTAGAGTAACGCCTTTGAGCGACCACTGTCTTCTGGTATATAGATTATTTGCCTCTGTGAAAGTTAAGGAGCACGAATCATTGACAGTGGTAATACATCCAGGGAAGAACAAGGTAAAATGGGTCCCCAGAATAGCAAATGCTTTCCTTGAGGAAATAGTAAATCTCCCAGTAGGCAAGACGGCATTTTTATTCACGCCACAGTGTTTCCCTGTGATAATCAGGGAATTGCTGGGTAGGCTTACCACAGAAAGAGGTTTAACTTGGGGGCAGAATAAGTTGAAAGGGACACACTCCTTCGATTTAGATATACAGGAACATAAAAAGCAACTGCACAGAGAGGTGAAGTCCCTTAAAAAGTCCTTGCCTGCAGACTATAAGGACAAGGTCAGGAGATTAAGACAATCTTACAGGAATTGGTTAAAAGGCATGAAATTTGTGTTGCTAATTAAAGATGCCGAGAGAATGCTGGCTTGTATGTCAGGAAATAAGACAGAGAAGGTTTTGGGAACTTATAAAGCCACTAGGGACTCAGGCATACTTACAGACACAGGCAGTGACTGATACAGCATGGGTTAAATATTTTTCTGATTTGTACAGGGTAGGAGGGTTGGAATGCCCAGTGGTTTGGTCTCAGGCAGACTGGCAGGGGGCCTTGGTTTGGGACTTGGACGATGTCATTAATTTGATAAAGCAATCAAAGCGGTCAAATGCGCCGGGGCCAGATGGCCTCTCAAATTTGACTTATGAAGATAACATGACGGTCTGGTCAGTAGTACTATCAGACTTATTTAGTAACATCCTTGCAAACAAAAGGTTTCCTAGGACTTGGTCTGCGGCTACAATAATTGTTGTATTTAAGGGGGGAGACAGGTCCTTACCACTGTACTATCGACCAATATCCTTATTGGATGCCTCAAATAAAATTTTTGCGAAAAATGTACTGAAAGCTTTACAAAAATGGGCATTGGAATCCAAGTCCTTGGATATTTTTCAGTCAGGTTTTCGCCAAGGGCTGAATACTGCTACAAATTATTTTGTCCTAAACCTATTAGCACATCAAGCCAAGACTCAATCTCGGCCTGTCTTTATTGCTTTCCTAGACATTAGTAAAGCCTTTGATCTGGTGAATAGATCTCTTTTATGGAAAAAACTAAACGACCAAGGGTGCCCAGCAGCGTTACTAGGTATCCTGGAGGCCTTGCATACCGATACAAAGATCAGGGTCAGACTGGATGCCCTTGGTAGTTACACCCCCTGGATTCAGACCAACAGGGGCTTAAGGCAGGGGTGTGTCTTGGCCCCGTTTCTTTTTTGCTTCTACTTGTTGGGTTTGGGAGGCCATCTTAGACTTTTTAACACCTTTCCTCCGAGGCTAGGCTCTCTGGTAATTCAGTATTTACTGTATGCGGACAATATCGTTTTATGCGATTTGACAGCTATTGGTCTGCAGAGAGCTTTATCAGCAGTAGAGGGATTCCTGGGGAGTCTGGACCTAGCACTAAATCCAACTAAATAAAAGGTGCTTGTACTAAAAGGGGGAAAGAAAAGTTGTAAAACCTTACCTTGGTCTTTGGAAAATGGTAAGCTGGAGGTAGTGAGCAAATTTGTTTACCTAGGCCTTACAGTTTATGACAAAGTTACAGGTCCAGACCTGCAAGTGGATTTGAAGGCTAATTTTCTCAGGGCTCTTGTAAACCTTTGTGTGTTTGATGGCAAATGTGGTAGATATTCACTCCTACCAGTTTTGAAATTATAGAGGCAGCAATTAGTTCCCAAACTAATTTATGGCGCCCAAACTAGGAGTCAGTTTATAGAGGCTGGCCAAAACTGGAGGGTGTTTTGTGGAGAGGTCTCTTACAATTGCCACAGTCAGTTCCCGTTGCTGGGATTTTGTTTGAGCTAGGACAATTACCCATCCAAACTATGGTGGATTGGGTGAAACTCCAGCTCTTTATAAATATCCTGAACCCTCCAACAGCCTCAGTCTTGGAGGAACTTAACCTGGTAAGGTTACAGGGCAGTTGTGGAGTCCTTAACGACAGGGTTTTGAGCTGTGCATCAATGCTCCTTTGTGCAGAAATCTCGCTTGAACAACTGGCCCTTACACCTAAAGTGGCAAAGCTAAGATGGTGTAGGTACATTTGGTCAAGCATGAGATCTACGATCATGGATGCCAAATGTTTTGGGGACCATTTTGTGTGGATTTGTAAAAGTTTTAATCAGCTTGCCCCTTACCAGAAAAAAACACCCTTCAAGGATTTATAGATCTCAATTATTAAGGTTTAGGTTGAATCTGGCCCCAAACAACAAAATAGTGGGCAGGCGCCTTAACATCCCGCGAGATTTAAGATTATGCCGCCATTGCAAGACTGTGATTGAAACTTTAAACCATCTATGTGGGGTGTCCTAACTTGGTAAATCTCAGAACCCAAGCTTTTTCTATGATAAGGTACTCATCGGAAGAAGATTTGTGGAAGAGAATTTTAAATTGTAATGAACCAAGTTTGAGTATACATGTTTTAGAATTTTTAAAGAACGCTGCAATATTTTTTTAAAGTTTTAGCTTCCTTTGGGATATTTTTTGCAATTAATTGTATGATTATGTATTTCTGGTTTTATGTATATTTCTTATGTAATGTGTTAAAAGTACAATTGTACTATGGAACACAATAAATAAAATAAAATAAATAAAATAACTGTGGTATAATTGCATTTAGAAAATCTGCCTAATAGCATATCTGTGGTGTAGTCTACATTTAGAAAGTGTCCCTAATAGCATATCTGTGGTATACTTGCTTTCAAAATGTCTGCTTATTAGCACATCTGTGGTGTAGTCTACAATCAGAAGGTGTCCCTAATAGAATATCTGTGGTATAATTGCCATCTTAGTTCCACTTAGAAAGTCTGCCTAATGGCATATCCGCGGTTTAATTGCATTTAGTAACTCAGCCTATTAGCATATCTGTGGTCAGGCTGCATTCTGAAAATCTAAATAGAAACTGTGATATAGTTGTACGTAGAAGCAATGAATAATCCCACCCTGTGGTATCGTTGTACCTAGAAACTGTGAATAATATAAACCTGTGATATAGTTGAATTTAGAAACTCAGAATAATCTCACCCTGTGGCATAGTTGAATTAACCCTGTGATATAGTTGAAGTTGGAAACTGTGAATAGACTCACCCTGTATTATAGGTAAATTGAGAAACTGTGAATAATCCGACCCTGTGGTATAGTAGAATTTAGAAACTGTGAATATTTTTCCCTTTAGTATAGTTGAATCTAAAACTGTGACTAATCTCACCCAATAGTATAGCAGAACTTAGAAATGTGAATAATACCACCCTATGGTATAGTTGAACTTAACAATGTGAATAATATCACCCTGTGGTTTAGTCAAACTTAGGAACTGTGAATAATCTCAACCGGTGGTATAGTTGAACTTAGAAAGTGTGAATATCGCTGTGGTACAGCGGTAGTACAGCTAATCATAGAGAGTGTGTACAGCTAACATCCGGTGGTATAGTTGTAGTGGGAAGGTGTGAACGAAACCATCCAACGCCAACTATAACACAGCTCAAACTAACAAAAAGCTTGAGTCCTCCAAACCCACCAAAGACCTCTGAAAATGACCTCCTCGTGCCCCCCTCCTTCCCGCCCGCCCTACCTTCCATACCCCACTTCACCAACCCATCCGGCCCTCCACCACATCCCCTACCCATCCCCTATCCAAATACCAAGCCAGAGGAGCATGATGGCGAGCCAACCATCCTAAGACCACTCTTCCTCCCATCCCCTCCTCCCACCTGCCTACTATCATCATACCCGCTTCCCCCACCCCCGGCCAAAGGCCAGCCTAACCTCCCAAGTACTTCCATCCCGCTACCATCCACCCCCACTCCCCTCATCAACTCCCACCATCTTTGGCCCCCAAGCCCACTCCTTCCCCTCCCTAAAAATTGCACGCCTCACCCTGGCAAGAACAGTAACCACTTCCCTCTCCCCCTCCAACCCCGCTACCCTCTCTCACACTCCAACCACAACAAAAACACTGAAGAGAAAACATACTTGGTCTCCCTCAATTGCTCAGTACTCATCGCTACTCCTGTCTAGACCCTCCTCCTCATCCTCCTAATCTCGATCATCACCACCCTCCCCCCCTGCCTCACTCTACCTAAAGACCCTCTCCCTCGATTTCTCACTGACCACAACCGAAACTCCAAATCCAGTCAATCCGTCACACCAGCCCAACCCTCCCCCCCAAACCCACCAACTCAACTGCCCGCCTACTCTTCCCATCGACAACCATCCACTCCCCCACTAGCTCAGCATTTTCCACCCACACCCCTCCTCTGCAACTCCCTCATCACCCTCCTGTACCAAAGTAAATTGCATCCTTTTTAATGCCTGATCTGTAGCAAAAAACAAACACAGCATCTTTGATCTCCTCGCCTCTGACAAACTGGACCTGGTCTTTATCACGGAAACCTGGTTCTCTGACGACTTTGCCCCGATCGCCAACAAAGCCTTCCCCCCCAGACTACTCCCTCATCCCACTAAACAGTCCCTCTAGAGGAGGAGGAATAGCAATCACCTTCAAATCTCACTTCTACGCCTCAATCATCGACAACCAGCCATCCATTCCTTCCTGTGAATCACTCCTCGTAAAACTCTCTGTCCCCCTTTGTTATCCCACAGCTTCCTAATAATCTACAGACCCCCTGGCTACGATAGATAATTCTCAAACAACCTCTGCGACTCTATTGCCACCCTCCAACTAAACCATCCGAACCTCAACCTCCTAGGAGATTTCAACATATGGTTTGACATTCCCACCAACCCTATGACACACTCTCTGGTTGACAGCCTAGACGCGATTAGCCTCCAACCCCACATAACGGCCCGACTCACTATAAAGGACACACACTTGATGCCATCTTCAGCTCCCACAACCTGATACATCTAAACCGCCCCACCCCTATCATCTGGTCTGATCACTTCATTGTTTCTTTCGCCATTCGCTCACCCAACCTGCTCCCCTTACCCAAACCTGAACCTCTGAATCTACGCAAATGCTCGAATAAACTAATAATCCTTCCTGACCTAGCCAACTCACTCCTTCAGTCTCCACCCCCTACCTGCCTACTCAATGAACAACTAACCTCCCATGCCTTTGACTCATGGCTCAACACCTCACTAATGCGGTTCACACACTCTTGCAAACCATTAGCCCTCTGTGGCCTTTTCCCTAGATGATTCACACCTGAACTGAAGACCACTAAACAACTTCATAAATCCCTAGAATGCAAATGGCGGAAAGACAAAACCCCCCTCAGTAGATCGACATTGGCCCAGCACCTTCGTCAGTACAAGGCTGAAATCCAGAAAGCAAAAAAAGCCATTACAACTCCGAAATCCTAAACTGTAAAAACCCCAGAAAAGAACTTCATAAAATGATCACCAAATTCACCAAACCATCATGCATCACCACTCTCCCGACCCCCTCACAATCGCTGTGCGATTCACTCTCTCTCCACTCTTACACCACAGCTCTTGAAAGAACAAATGCTCTATCCAACAAACTAGCTCTCTTACACCCACCAGGCAATCCACCCACCATACCAGCCAACCCACCGCCTGCGACCACTCCCCAACCAACGTTCGACTCCTTCAGTCCAATATCAACTGACCAATTTCTCAAACTTCTCTCTGCCCGCAAACCATCTGGCTCTCCGCTGGACCCTTGCCCAGCCACAACCCTCAAAGAAATGTTTGCATCTACCTGCGCAGGAGAACACGCAAGAACCATCATAAACGACTCCCTTTCCTCTGGAATTTTTCCGAATGCATTCAAAACGGTTCATGTAAAACCACTTATAAAAAAAGCTTCCCTCGACCCTCTCGAGCCCAAAACCACCTCTTGCTAAATCCCTCCAAAACCGAAATCATGGTATGTGTAACGCTCACCTGATTCCCGTAGAGGCGCCGGTCTTGACTGGGCGTATACCGTATCTGCAAAGGTGATGTGTAACACATGGCTGGCTCTTTGGGCTGGACCTCTGTGCACTGTATGTCTGACTTGAAGGGTAAGATGTCTGCGGATAGAAAATATGGGATTAAGGAACTGGGTTATTGAATGTCTCTCTCTTCTTCCCTTTCTCTTCTCCTGTAGAACCCCAAAGGTTAACGCTCTCACCTTAGGTAAGTGAACGCCGTGCTCTCCATCTGCCTCGGGGCAGGGTGCTGTAACCAGTTTCTTCACTGGATTAGGGGAGCAGGCCTCTTGACTTCAGAGGACTGCTGTCCGTCGTTTACTGCACGAACGGTAAGTTTCGAGTAATTCTAATGTCTTTAAAGTCTTTAGTAATGATGTTTATTGTTTTGCAGGGTTCCGGCGATGGCGGATGACGAGCTGAAGTGAGTTGAAGATGGAGCCCGTGTGATGAATAGAAGCGCCTGGAAGCACGTAAGTAAGCGCTTGTTGCCTGCTTCACGATGCACTCTAACTGTCTTTTTATTTTGCAGGTACAAGTTCGGAGCGGCTGCAGGGTGCCGGAATACCCACTGGGTTAGATGTGGAAAGGAGTAATGGCACGTGAGTATTAAAGTTCCCCAATGTCTTTAAACGCACCTTGTTTTGTCTTTCAGATGCGGGATGCAGCGCCGAAGGCCTCCGGAGCGTGCGAAGAGTTGGTAAGCTTTTGTTTTTCAGATGCCGGAATGCAGTGTGAAGACCTCCGGAGCGCACGAAGAGTAGGTAAGCCTTTGTCTTTCAGATGCCGGAATGCAGCGCGAGATGTTGGTGACAGACGATGGACCAGGTAAGTGAAGAGCTGTCACTGAAGACCGTAATGCTAACCTGTTCTTTCTTGTCTTTATAGGTGTTGCTGGAGACTGGATTCAGGATGGTAAGCCTTTTTCCTTAGGCCCAGGATCAGATGCAGAAGACACGATGAGCGTTCTGCTGCAGAGGATGCAGAATAACGCAAAGCAAGATTCATCCATCGGGTGTGGTTTAAATAGCCTCCTGTAGTGCTTAGGTGTCTCCTTCCACAGCCACGCCTAGGTAAGAAAAGAGTTCCTGCTTTCCAGAAGAGTTCCAGTGTTCTGAATCTAGGGAGTGGCTCCTGCCCCACCCAACAGGAAAAGTAGTTCCAAACAGAAGAGGATCAGAGGCTCAACTGGCAGGCAAGTAAGCAGCATGGTCTGCTGCAGGTAAGTCCACCCAAGCATTATGAGCCCGGCGCTTCCAGCGCTGGGACTGGGCATATTTATGAGCCTGGTGCCACTGGCGCCAGGACTGGGTCCAAAAGGTCCCAATTGGGACTGGTTGGCACTCGGAACCTGGGTTATGGATCTGCTTCCAAGGGAGTTGGGAAAACCCTGACCTTTTGGAAGCAGAGATCATGACAGTATGTGGCAACACCGAACTTCTTCCGCACCCACTACCCTGGCCATATACCATGGGCAACTCACTGACACCCTCAAATTCAGTAAAAAACCTTGATGCACCCTAGACTATGACCTAACCCTCTCGCGCCAAGTCAACGTCTCAAAGTCCTGCCACTTCCACCTTAAAACTCTTAGGCACATTTTTCCATACCTCTCCTTTCCCAACATACTCTGCGCTGTCCAATAAATTGTTATATCAAGACTGGACTATGCTAACCCCCTCTACCTCGGAGTGGACGCATACCAACTGACTAAACTACAAAGAGCACAAAATGCTGCAGCCAAAATTCTACTAGCGCTTGGCCCAAGAGACCACATCTCCCCAGCCCTCAAAACTCTGCACTGGCTTCCGGTTGCCCGAAGGGTGAGCTTCAAAACCATATGCATTTCTCACAGAGCACTGCATAAAACTGCACCTCAATATCTTCAAGACAAACTAAAACCCGATCACCAGGCATGCACCCTAAGATCAAGCTCAGCCGGCCTCCTAGTCATACCAAAAACAAACTCAGTCAGGTTAGGTGGATCATCATTCTCAGCCTTGGCCCCCACTCTGTGGAATGCACACCCACCCCACATCCGACTCACTGAGGACCTCATGTCTTTCCGCAAACTACTGAAAACATGGCTCTTCCCCTAAAACCGACCCGTAACTCAAACTGGATAACAGCAACTCAATGACAGCCCAAAATGCTAGATCATAAATAACAATCCAGCATCATGATCCGAGCAAGAAATCAAAAGATAATAACCTCTAAGGTAAACTAAAAAGGACAAACAAAATTGGCCCCCACTCTGTGGAACGCACTCCCACCCCACATCCGACTCACTGAGGACCTCATGTCTTTCCGCAAACTACTGAAAACATGGCTCTTCCCCTAAAACCGACCCGTAACTCAAACTGGATAACAGCAACTCAATGACAGCCCAAAATGCTAGATCATAAATAACAATCCAGCATCATGATCCGAGCAAGAAATCAAAAGATAATAACCTCTAAGGTAAACTAAAAAGGACAAATAAAATAGAATGAGTAAAAAGGATCATAGGATTGAAGTGGATAAAAAGAATTAGTTATACGAGAGCAGTAAAATGGTTGAAATTAATGAAATGGATGAAATAAATGTAAAGGACAAGAAGATCAAAGTGGACGAGAGGAATAAAGTGGATAACAGCAATTCAACTAGCCCAAACTACTAGATCATAAATAACAATAACATAAATAACAACCCAACATCAACATTCCAAGCGAGAAATCGAAAACTAATAACCTCTAATGCTAAAAAGGACAAACATAATAGAATGAGTAAAGTGGAACAAATCAGTGAAGTGGATAAAAAAGAATAAATGGTATGAAAGAAGTAAAGTGGCTGGAATAAATGAAATTGATGAAATGAATGTAATGGACGAGAGGAACACAATGGACAAGAAGAATAAAGTGGAGAGGATGGAAAGATGAATATATGATACGGATGAGTGCACAGAGTACACTGAACTGGTAGAGCGCATGAAACAGATATATGGCATGGAAGGTAAGAGTGCATGGTACAAATGGAAGAATAGAATAGACGATTCAAGTACATGTGACGGGTGTAGTGCATGGGACAGATGGAGAACATGGGACGGATCGAGTGCGTGCGACAAGTGACATGAGTTGAACCAATAATGCATGATGAATGGATGGGGTGAGTGGAGCAGATGAAGTCGGTGGAGCAGATGAATGTCGGTGGAGAGGATGAAGTGCGTATAGCGGAGGAGAGCGTAAAGCAGATGAGAGCACAGAATGCATGAGAGGGTGGAGCAGATGAGAGCGTGGAGCAGATGAGAGCGTGAAGCGGATGTTGGCTGTGGAGTAGATGATAGTGTGGAGTGGATGTAGGGTGTTGAACAGATGTAGGGTGTTGAGCAGATGTAGGGTGTTGAGTGGATGTAGGGTGTGGAGTGGAAGTAAGGTGCAGAGTAAATGTAGGGTCTGGAGTGGGTGTAGAGTGTGGAGTGGGTGTGGAGCGAGGGTAGAGTGTGTAGTGGGTCTAGAGCGTTTAGTGGGTCTAGAGCGTGGAGCGGCCGTAGAGCGTAAAGCGGGCGTAGAGTGTGGAGCGGGCATAGAGTGTAGAGCGAACGGGTGATGTATGTGTCGGAACAGGTGTTGTATGTGATGGAACGGGTGATGTATGTGACGGAACAGGGGATGTAGGTGGAAGGAACGGGTCAAGTATGTTAAATGCAACGGATGTAGAGTGTGGAGCGGGTGTAGAGTATGGAGCGAACGGGTGATGTATGTGGAAGGAACGGGTGATATATGTGGACGGAACTGGTGAAGTATGTGGACGGAACGGGTGAAGTATGTGGATTGAACAGATCAAGTATGTTGAATGGAACGTGTGAAGTATGTGGCTGAAACGGATGAAGTAAAGGGTTGGAGCGAATGAAGGAAGTGAGTGGAACAGATGAACTGGTTGGAACGGATGAACTGGGTGGAACGGATGAACTGGGTGGAACGGGTGAAGTACGTGGATGGAAAGGATGAAGTATGTTGATGGAACGGGTCAAGTATGTGGATGGAACGGGTCAAGTATGTGGATGGAACGGGTCAAGTATGTGGATGGAAGGGGTCAAGTATGTGGATTAAATGTGTCAAGTATATGGATGGGACGGGTGAAGTGGCTGCATGGAACGGGTGAAGTGGATGTATGGAACTGATGAAGTGGATGGATGGAATGGGTGAAGTATGTGGAAGGACGGGTGAAATATAGGGATGAATCAAGGTATATGGATTGATAAAATGGGTGAAATATGGGGATGGAACAGGTGAAGTATGTGGATGGAATGGGTGAAGTATGTGGATGGAACAGGTGAAGTATGTGGATGGAACGGGTGAAGTATATGGATGGAATGGGTGTGAAGTATGTAGATGGAATGGGTGAAGTATGTGGATGGAACAGATGATGTATGTGGATGGAACGGGTGAAACTGGGTGTACGAAACTGGTCAAGGAGGTGGATGGATTATGCATAGAGAACGATAACATGGAAATGAGCAGACCGGATGATGAAGGGATAACATGTATAGATCGGACAAAATGCATTGATTAGAAGGAATACATAGAACTGATCGAACTGATAGTGTGCTTAGAACTGAGCAAGTACATACAACAGATGGAATGTACGGAACAGACAGAGAGCACAGAGTGGACACTTAAAAAATGATTCGAGAGCATGGAACAATCTGTAGTGCATAAAACAACCGAAGTACATAGAATGGTTGGAGTGCATAAAACGGCAGGAGTGCATAGAATGGTTGGAGTGCATAGAATGGTTGGAGTGAATAGAATGTTTGGAATGCATGGAACGGTTTGGAGTGCATGGAACGGTTTGGAGTGCATGGAACGGTTTGGAGTGCATGGAACGGCTGAAGTGCATGGAACGGCTGAAGTGCATGGAACGGCTGAAGTGTGCTCGATCTCAAGCACCTAAGGTAAACCACCATATCACATCTCCACGCTTACTCTCTTCTTTACACCACCACTCAACTAGAACACAGCGATACTATGGTGACACCATACTGTATAGCTGTTCTCATACCGTCACTTGCCTCATACTCCCCATCATCCTAACTAAACACAGCTGGTTACACACCCTCCAGCCGAGGCGTTCTCCTCAGGCCTAACACAGCCAGAATCGGTCTGGATAACAACCTGCCAGAACAAACACATACTCTTGATCTCCCAACCACCACACCTACCACTAAGAAGCACTAAACAGTCCCTCTAGATGCAATGCAACACCGCTGCACACATATCCGGTGCTCACACGCACCTTATGACTCTCTCTCTCTCTCTCTCTCTACTGACTTGAACTTCAGTTCCAGAGGGTGTTCAACCTACCAGCGCTTGAGATCATACCATTGGTACATAAAGTGCTATATAAATTCAAAATAACATAACATAACTTTATTATTATTATTATTATTATTATTATTTTGACATTTATTGAGCGCAGCTAGCTTCAAGAAGCAAGGAGCACTTTACAGAGGTATACATCAATACAAATACATAACAGAGTGCTTAACAGAGGTGTTCAAAATTACAGATGCATAACAGAGCGCTTTTCAGTGGTAAGAACAGAACAGATATACAGCGAGGGGATATGATGCAGAGGTGCACAGAGGAGGAGCACAGCTGTAGGAGGGGAGGTGAGAGATGAGCATGATGGCCTTGGCCTATGTGTTGCAGGCTAACTTTAGTCCAATCCCCTAAAGCAGGCTAACTTCAGTCCAATTACCTGTGGGGTTTTGCCTTTAAAAGAAGAGGCCTCCCAAAACTTCTTTGATTCACTTTTGGGCAAGCACTTAAGAAATATTTCGTTGGACCTATTCTGGGGGAGTTAACTTTTCCAAAATTCCTCTGCCAGTGCGGTGAAGAATGATTGTCTAAGACAGAGGGAAGTTATGTCTCCTAATCATTCTGAGGGGCCAGTGGTGGTGAACTGCTTTTGGGACCAGACCTACCTCTAAGCCAGCTACAAGGGTACCCAGGACCTCACCATGTTGAAGGACACCTGCAGTTGTGTGCAAACCTCCCCATGCTTGGGAGTCTGAGAACAAGAACTAAAACTTACCTTTGAGCCACTGGATTGGGACTCACAGTATCTTGAGAGCCAGAAAAGCCATCTGCCCTGTTTTCAGCACACCGAACCAGTCAAACTGCTTTCACTGCATCTCAAACCACAGAACCTGGTGGTGCTGCCTTTGGTACGAAACTGAACTCTTTGAACCAGCGCGCTTGCATCGCAAACCGATGTTGATGCCACAGCGTGTCTTGCAGAGCCTATCATCTGCTTGGCTTGAATCAACTGCTTCTCGCCAGACCCGACTCGAACCGCTGTACTCGAACAAGCTGTTACACAAAAAAGTTGACCCACCACGACCTTCAACTGCTGCTTCGTCGAACAACACACTGGGACAGCAGGATCACTCTTGGAACTGTCACCAACCATTGATTCATACCACTCGAGTGTCACTTGCTGTACCTACCCAGAAGTCACAACCATGACTTGAACCTGCTCGGCCCCAAAATCATCCTGGTAAGCACTCCAACCTGCATTGCTTGAATACCTCCTTCCAACGACTCTGAGAACCATATTCCCCCAACTCGATGCCAGCTCGCCGCTTGGATCAACACGATTTGGTGGACAACTGCTTGAAGCGTTATTTGATGCTGTTGAATCGCAAAGAACCGCAAACAGGTATTATTGAGTGCTAACTGTCCCATGGTCACTTTTTGGGCCCTACAGATTGTAAGGTCACTTTCATCCCTTTTGCATCCAAGAACATATTCTTTTAAAGGGCCTTGTGGCTTTGACTTCCCTTTCACCCCTGCTTCATTTGTCAGAGCACTGCATCTTGCTTTCTTTGCCTAATCTCTGCGCTTTCCTCAAGTGTGGGTTTTTGTAGTTTTATCTATTTAGTTACTATTGTATATGGTGTGTTTGATTAAATATATTGCTTTAGAACCTTTATTGGACATTCCTTTATTTTGGGATTGTTATACGTTGCTGTTTGGGTAACTATGGAATTACAATCACACACCTCTTGAGAGTATAGCCTTCCCTCGGGCCACGTTTCACAAAAGGCAAAGGAGGTATATCTCTTATCTGTGCCTGTTTTACCTCTGTGATTGTGTTGGCTCTTGGTTTGTAGAAGTGTGACCTCTGAGTGGACACATTCGTTTCTGTAGCTTCATCTTTTGAATCCTGCAGGGCAGAAGTCGTGTGTCAAAATCCATGAATAAATAAGTTTGGCAGGTTTAAATGACAAAATAATGCATGTGAGCTCAGAAATAAATTGCTTTATGGGTGGAATGGGGTGCATGCTAGTTCCGGAAACATGTGTTTCACCGTCTGTTGTGATTTTCGCAAAGATATAGCAAGATTCAGGCTCTATCAAATCCCAGTGTCTCGCACATCTTAGCATCTTGTAAACAAGTGCAGAGAGATCTCTCGCTACAAAATGGACGTGCTTGACACCGCTTTATCAAGCTACCTCTTGCAGGGCAGCGGCAGACTGCTGTCTAACAAGTCGGTCCCTTGCGGGAACTCAATCAGCATTTGCATCCTGATCAGACACAACTTCACCCTTCTGTCTTTTTTTAGGGATATCCAGTCCCTTAACATTCGAATATGTTTTTAATGAGAGCTATAATATCGCAAAGTAATATTTCTATCATCAGAAATAACTCAGACATCGTAGGAAGCAAAACGCTCACAACACATGCATCCTATTTGCAAAATTCATTGGCCGAAGTTCATAAGGTATTAGCGCCAGTCAGGAGAGAAAGAGAAATTCTACTGAAAAAACAGCAAATAGATGGTGAAACACATTGGGCCTGATTTTCAAAAGCTTTTTGAAGCGGATTGCACCACTCTAAAATGCATTTGTAAATCAAGCCATTTTGACTGGAAATGAGCAATAATCTTCTGTGTCTAAAAATATGGCTACCAATCTGAGGAGTCCATGACATTGCTGCAATTTTGCAATTCTGTCTTGGTGTTTTAAATATATATATTTTTTTCGATTTCTTTGTTACGCTCAGAAATAGTGTAGTTGTCATTGGCGATGGGGAGAAACAATGCAAAAACGTGCTTCTTGTATTGGTTCTCCTCATCTAAATATTCCTATAGATGTGAAAATATTCCTTTGTTATATTCACACAGAACTAGTGAATTGCATGAACACAGCATGCAGATCCCCACCGCCAATTAACTGCCAGGAGAGCAAACAACAGTTACACGTGTGATGTTTTCGATTAAATGCCTCATGCTTGTTGCACCTCAATACCCATTTTTGGGGGCATTATGAGCCCCAAATGTGGTTATTCTAGAGGAGGGGGTGTTGAGGGTGTGAACAGGTGAGGGAGTGAGGGTGACGCTGGGGTATTTTCCTTTGTCTCTCTGTCTCAGTGAAGAGCAAGAAAGTATTCACCTTACACATTCATTGATTGCTGAGAATTAGACATTTTGGGGGCTCCTTCATGAAGATGCGTGCATGCAGGCAGTGAATCCTCTATCTGAATTTGAAGGGATTGGATTCTGAGGTGAATTGCCCAAGAATAGCCCATCTGGCAGTTGTTTGATCAATCAGACTATTCTCGGGGTAATCACCTCATTTAAAATGAGGAAGCTGGTAGTTCCCAGTGCTTCCATGACTTGATTTTCTCTGATACATTACAGAACTCAACCATTACGTACAAACAGTGGCAGACACACCTCCATTAACATATTTGAATACAGCTGGGGAAATCTTATCAGACTCTACACAGTGGCTATTAAAGTTTACACGTATATAATTATGAATCATCTTTTATTTCTAAAACCCATCCACCGAAGTTAACAACATATTTCACATGCTATAAGACAAATTCATGGGTGTTTAATCTCTAACTCATCTAGTGCTATTCTGCCCAGAATTAGGAGACTTGCGAAATCTCTTTCTAGCAAGTAATAGCTCTGACTTATGCGATCTAGATGCGGAGAAATGGTGGAGCCTAATATATACTTGTCAATCCCCAAAAATAAACTTCGCAACGGTCACATTTTTAGAAAACACCCTAAAAAGACTAGACCACTTTGATGAGGAAAATACATCACAAACAATGAACTTGAACGAATGAAAGGTTGTGTTGAGTCAATGTTAGATATCTACTCGTTACCTAAAACTAGTGATTTAACAATTTTATCCTAATTAATACTGTTGGCAATAGAAATTTATATTAAGTACTCCACCGGATTATGAAGGAAGGTTTTAAATTAATTTATCTCTTCTGATTTTTTAGTTATTCTTGAGTTAATTTGTAGCTAACATTCTGTTACCTCTTATTATCACTTATTCTGTGAATCGTTTCTTCGTCGAGTTCATTGTGATTGCATTACGACAGATCTCTTCATGAAACGCAATGTTTTACTGATGTGAATGGTTTGAAACAAACCAAATACACTTAAATAAAAAAATAAAAAAATAAGACAAATTCATGGGTGTTTAAGCAATCTCAGGAAATATCAACGAGATAAAGAGGTTCTTGGAGCAGGACTAGAGGAAAGGAAGGTGGTTCAATTCTCCAGACACTACACTAGTAAGTAGGGTAAGTGGTATGCTCACTTTTAAGTGGCTTGTAAAGATGGTTAAGCATAATGGAAGTATTGTGCCTGGAGGGCTCTGCAATAGTTTGAGTGGGAACATGATGGACAGACAGTTGGGGTAATGACTTGCAGGCATATAGATGTTGAATTGATGCAGGTGATCCTGTTAGCCTGACTATAGGCGTTAATCATAGTTGCTACATTGTATATCCGCTTTCTTTTACGGTGTCTGCTAAGTGTTGGGTCCAACATCTTTGATTTGGCACGGTGCACACTCACTCAAGAAGAGGTTTTTGATAGAGGCCCTCTGGTGCACCAAGTGATAATGCAAATAAAGTTGTCAATTAACCTGCAAAGCGTCAACCGCCATTTTGAAGTTTTATGAAGAAGTGAACACTCAAAACGTGTCTGTTACACAAAATGGCAGTTGTTTTTCATTACAAAATAAGAATTTCGTCTTAACATGTAAGCTACAGCGTGCTGCACGAGAGGGAAGCAAACCAGCAGATCCATGGCAAACTATGTAAATCAGGCCTCCGTGTGGTATAGTCATGCACAAGTGTTTTTAGATCCCAGGTGAAGAATTGTGTGCACAGGCCCCACTATGTCCTCAGATGAAAACAAACAGTCCTAACAACTGTGATATGTATGCATAATAAAATTTTGGCTAAACAAGGAGCAGCAGATGTCCAAACATATTTTCGGTTTTTACTTAGACCCCTCCCTCAATCTGAAGAAACAGGTCAGCGCCACTGCCTCGGCAAATGCTTACACCAGCAGGCTCATTTGAGCATGTAAACCCTCCCTCTTGACAAAAAGCATCACTCTGGCTAGAGCCGTAGCCCTATCAAAAATCAACTATTGCAATGGATTATATCTCGTAGCCAACATAAATATCATCAAAAAATTGCAAATCTTGCAGAATAACGCCCTCAGGGCCGCTCTGAGCATCCCTCGCAGACAACATATCTCTGCCATAAGAAGGGATCACAATTGGCTCTCTATCAAAGAAATAATTCAACTTAAAACTGCATCCCAAACCTACAGATGCTTTAACAACACAGCCCCACAATACCTCTCTGATAAATTCACCTTGTATACGCTTGTATTCCTAGAACTGCTAACTCAGGCCATCTGCAAATTCCCAGATACAAACTCAAAAAAGTTTGAGGCAATAGCTTCCCGGTCCTTACAGCCCAACTCTGGAACTCACTCCCCCCCAATTCTAGAACTAAGCAATCGCTCCACTTATTTAAACAAAATATGAAACTTTGGCTGATTATCAACGATGCCCCTCAGTAACAGACCTGCCTCTCCTATGTATATATGTAAATATCTCCTGCACCGGTGTAATAATGTGACCCTCTTTATACCACCCTGTTTTTGTAACCACGAATAACTTATTTAATTTTGTTGTACATATGTCAGACTTATATCTGCCTATAAATGTGAACAAATGTGCTACCCTATTTGTATTTATATTAGACTATGTGTGCTTCAATAATCCTGTGACTGTACACATGTCAGATTTTGTGTGCCTTTTATTTTCTTGTATTCTGTGCAACCAAGAAACTGCATTATCCTGTACTGCACCCAGATACCCCTGGGTGAGGCACGCAATATAAATAACTAAACTAAACTAAACAGCATGTCTTGGGCTGCTTTGGAATCTGTGTACCAACAGAATTGCGAAACCACTGTAGACATATCTCCAGATGATATCACATAGAGATATGACAAATACATTGAACAGAGGGGAGTTGAAACCTATCCGTGAAAATCTTCAGAAGTGGTGAGGCAACATATGGAAACAAATGGTTGAAGGAATACGCTAACACTCAACTTACAGAGTGGACCAAAAATGATGCTATATATATCCTGTATGTAATTTGGCCCAGTAGATAAGCAGAGGCTTTCCAAAATCTGAATGGATGTAATTAACCCATTAGGTTTCAGACAACTGTTTTTTTTTAATATAGCAGGTTATATAGATATTTGAGCCTGTTTGGAAGTGAACAAATGCAAAAAAGTCAACATAATGCAACCAATGACTGGCATAGCCCACTGGCCTGATAAACATGACAAAACACTGTGGGACTAATTTACAGAAGCGTTTTATAATGGCAAAACCCCATTGGAATACGCTCTTTGAATAAGGGCCTGTTTCTCTCTTCAAAGGCTGTAGAGAGTTCCACTATACTACACAGTACTCTATACTATTGGATTTGTCTCACATAGGTCCCTAAAGCAACATATACGAGGTGAAAATATAAATGAGTACACAATTTCACATCATATGAAGCCTCATACTATGAGCACATGTTTGCTTTCTGGTCCTTTATCTGTGATGTGGCAGTGAGACATACAATATGGAAGTTCAGGTACACAAGTAAAATAGATTATAGGACAAATATGAACATAAAATGACACTTCAGAAAACTGTGCTCAATAAGAAACATATGTCATTTTTGATTTCCTATTTCCAAGCCTCCTTGCAGCATCTCTGCTGCGGGTGGCACTGCGCGTGCTTTTTAACAAATCAATCAATTTGCTGTTGGATATCTTTTATTATTTTTCAAGACAGATTGCTAATTTAGTTGCAGGTGGCAAGACTAGCTTCTGCCTGCTCAGCGCTGAAAGAAAATATCTGTTTTCTTTATTGATTGAGACTATTCGCTTGTGGTGTGTCTTTGTGCTTTCTTTTGGACTGCGAAATGTTCTGTATTATTTTCATCCCAGTATTTGATGTCGGCTCCTCTTAATAGCTTTGATTAGTTCTGGTACAATATGCACGGTTTAAAGTTGGGAAGCAGCGAACGGGAGGCTCCACATTGGAAATTGCAAGGCATAGATCAGAAGCACGGACGGAAATGCAGGACTATTTACTTGACTGTGCAGTACGATTTTCGGTCAAAAGTGAGCTTCGTTTTTTGCCCCTCTGTTCTTTTGCATTTGGTATTTTTTGTGATTCAAGTATTTTGTCATAAAAAATTGAAACTCATGATGGCTCAGTCATATCAGTCAGAAATCTTTCATTTTTGTAGAAATGCTGTTAAAATGGGGAATTTGCAATGTTAAGACCCCTTTTGCCTTTTGCCTTACATACTAGAGGCGATGGCTCCACTGTAGTTTTGTTGACATACCACACAATTACATTACATTCTAGTGAAATTGTGAATTGGAAAGTAATCTTCCACAATACATTTAAAACATGTAAAGGCAAATATATAACTTGTGTATACTGTTACGTTCAATTGTTCAAATTAAAGTAAATCACATACAACTACAAACAACTAATCATTTGACATTCCCAACAAGAAAAAACATATTAACAAAGGGTGCATATATATTTGGATTACATAAATATTCATTAAGCAATTCTGAAACCTCCGTCCCTCCGTTCTGTTTTGATCTATTTAGTGCATATTATTTTTATACACATTTTCAATAAAGCTTCATGTTGGTTCCAATCAGGTCAACTTTTACGCAAGGTCACCCCACCCCAAGCTCTTGTCCGTGTCTTCTGACTCTCCCCTCTGACCTCATTCTGCTGGTATTGTGACCATGATGTTATGTGTATTATTTTAGAAAAGACTGAATGCATGTTTTTCTGGATTTTGTATCACAAAACTATGTGTGTATACAATTTCCTCAATCAGTGACCATCACATGAAACACACACGTGTCTTGCTAATATTGTAATCATTTCGTATGCAGTATAAGCCTAACACACTGTGTTTCTCTCGTTCAGTCATGTAGATTGTACATGAGTCATGTTCACAAGCGGGCCTGCACAATTCACACAATAGCCAGATTCTTAGTTTAAAGGCCTTTGCCTCAAAATCTTTCAGTCATACATGTCATTGCAGAACTTTCCACAGAGGGAGGCTTTAAGTTGGGTTTTGATGGCGTTTAGAGTCTAGTGTGAGGCCAGGCCAGAACAGCTTTTGAACTGCGCCGGGTAATTTTCCAATGCCTGCATGTCCAATCAGCATGTAGTGAATTGTACATATGGCGAAAAAGGTGAGGTCTCTCCAGGACTAATTTACAACGTAAACACGTCTGAATAAACAATTCTTTCACTTTGCTGAAATACACTAATTAGCACAGGGTGTCATAGTCCCTTTTGCTAGGGATTGTGAGGAAGCTAGAAAGGAAAATTTAGCTAATTGCATGACATCATTTACACTTCAGAAGGTTAAAAGGCGAAAATAAGATGAACAGCAGAAAGGAAGACGAAAGACATAAATTACGTGTGGTTTGTTTGATTCTAAGAAGATACTGGCAAAGGAAAGTGAACAGAGTCCCTCAAAGAGGTTGCCATCTGTGACAAAATGAGTTATGGTCTGCAGGAGTATAGGGGTGTGTAGTGAAAAAAACACCTACTCAGACCTCATACTTCTACAAACCAGCAGTGTTGCCAATCTTAAAGGTAAAACGGGTAGATTTAAGAGCTATATCTCCTTCGCCTTTTGTGGGCCAAAGGAAAGCTATACTCTCAAGAGGGGTGTGAATATGATTCAGTAGGGACACAAACAGCACAGTATCACAGTCCAAAATAAAGGTAATTCCCAACCAATGTTCTATACAAAATATCTATACTTTAATTGAACACATCATCAGCAAGAAAATGAAATAGAAAAACTGTACAAAATCTATCCCTGTGGAAATAACAGATAAATGCAAGAAATTAGAGTGCAGCACTATGGGTACGAAAACATGCATGAAAGTTGATAGATTTCAATGACTGCAATGTTTGTTTAAAGGCATTTCTCTTGGGGAAAAATGTTCAAAAGTGACCCATGCAGTATCTAGGGCCCAATATGGTCTAGGGGGCAGTTATGGGTCGATAGCACCTTCTTGGTAGTTTGACAATGATAAACCTGGCTATTCGGTACGGTTTGTGCAATTTGAAGTGGTTCGAATGCAGCAATCGTGTTGTTCTAGACAGGGAACAGTGTGTCAAGCAGTGGTCAAACAGGAGTTTGTTGCGGTTCAAAGGCATTGCTTGAAGAAGAATGGAGCCTTAGGGCCACCGGTCAGTGTCGGTTTTACTGCAAACATTCTGGTGACTGGATGCGCTGGTCTACGGGATGGGTTTGATGGAGTGCTCGAGGGGCCATGGATGGTGAAGGCCACCAGTGTCAGTTCGACAGTCGAGTAGGCACGGAAGATGCTTGTAACTGGATATGCAGTTTGGTTCTAGAGATTCGATGTGGTGCCCAATGTACGGGCTGGATGATTCACCGGGGTCAGTTTGATTGGCGATGCCGATTGGCAGTGAAGATGCTGGTGCGAAAGCTGCAGATCAAAGGTAGCAGGTTCAAACATGCAGTCTGAGTTTAAAGAGCTTGGTCAGTGCCAAAGACATCTCCCAAGGATCCTGGTATTTTGAAGCAGTTGAATGGGCTCAAATCATTGCACACAGAAGTTTGACAGCAGACATTCAGGAATCCTGATTGTCTTGGCTTCTAAGATGCTGTGAGACGGCCTCAAATGTCTCAGGCACAAGTGTAGTCCTTGTTCTTGGGCTCCCAATGCAAAGGAGGCTGGTGCACTCATTCAGGGGTCCTTCACCATGATGAAGTCTTGGGCAGAATTGTGACTGGCAGAGATGCAGGTCTTGTTCCAGCAGCAGGTTCACCACCAATGTGCCCTGGGGATGGGTAGGGAACAGAGCTCTCCTCTTCCTTGGACACTCAGTCTTAACCTCACTGGTGGAGGGCTTTGGAAAGTCAACTCTCACAACAGAGGTCCAATGAAATTATTCCTTTGGGGTTTGTGCCAAAGTGAATTTGATGAGAAGAGGAAGACCCCTTATCTTAAAAGCATACTTCTACCAGTCTACCAGGCATGCAGTTTTATTCTAACCATATTAACTATACTAGCTATCTAAGATTCTGCTATCTAATTGATCTACAGTCATAAGAAGGAAGCGAAGTGCAATGCCTGTCATGAGAGCCGGTGAAAGAAAACAAAAAATGTAATATAGGGCATCAACATGAGTTAAGTGAAAGCGAAAAAGAAGGCATGTAATTGCACTTGTGTAGAAGCAGCTTTTGCTGCAAAATGTGCAATTCAGCAGAACATTCCAAGTAATAGCCCTGTGCTACCTATCTCACCATTAAAGATGTCCCACAATGGAATAATAGTTAAAGAAAAGCCTGTCCCTGCTGCATGGTATATGCCATGAGAACTACTAAGTGAAAAACTTGGTATAACCTCAAAGGCCAGCTAGACCTCTCATTTCTTGGAGATAACCTCTACGACGGAGGTTCAACTCACTTTTAAGATGTCCTCCTTAGAAGTGTGAGGAGAAGGAAGCACATTGACGCAGTAAAACGCAAAGCTGATTTATCAATCTCTAGGACACAAATAAATTTAAGTGATTTGGCAAACAGCCAGTGGGTTATGCCTACAGCTCCTCTATGCAGGCAGTCAATTGCAGAGCCAAACGAACAGGATGAAGCTACAAATGTATCAGCTGGTCACTTAAGTATTGCTGAAATGCCGCTTGTAAATGGGAAACTGCAGTGTGCCAGTCCTATGAATCCTCACAATAAGGAAGAAGACATCTTACCCTGCTGGGTCCTTAACCGAGAATAAGCACAGTGATACAAATCTAATCATTACTCCCTCATATGGCGCCAGCAAGTGTCCTTGGTGGCAGAGCAAAGGGATGAGATTGGGCAGCTCAAAGGTGACTTAGCATCCGTGGGAAACAAAAAAGTTACTCAAAACCCAAGGCAAAAGTCATTGTAAATTGATCTAGTCGGACAGGGTGGGCACTAGTGCACAAATATTGACATCTGGAAACCTCATTTAACCTTTGTTTACCCAGCATGGTCAGTGAGTTGACCAATGGGAACAATGTTACAAAGTCAAAGATCCCAAGGGAATGAAATCGAATCAGCACAATCTCTAGAGACTTAAATCAATTTGTTGCATCTAAGTGTTCATGTTCCCAAAAATCACACTGTGAAAATGACTATCTGAAATCATACTAAAAATGTCAAAAATTGAACAAGAGAGATTCAGATGCTTCAGTTTCAATCGTCAATTCAGATAGCAACTCATTGCAAAGTGTGTCAATGATCATCAGATGGAAGGGTACATGCCAGATGTTAGTGATAAAGAAATATTGGCTCAAATTAAGGACAAAAGAAATATCATCAGTAACGGTCCCAGAGTAGCAACGTATGAGCCATGGGAAGCCCCCGTAACAAAGTTGTTGCATGGCCAATTCAAAAACTCAAAACTGGAGCTGTTTGTTCTAGCGATCTAAAAAACTTCACAAGAGTACATGTCCCTGAATGGAATCATTCAACAGACTGCATTTTTGTAGGATGGGGGCAGACCAATTTGCCTGGGTATCTACAGAGGAACAAGGAACAGAGGAAAAAGACTTTGTTGGCCAATATTATTTTGGAAGCTACTATCCTCAGAGTGGCAAAGTAGTTCTGTCATCTATCAATGATTCATACATGTTTTACTTTTTGTTATTTCTCTGACTCAGTTTTAAGGTGTTATTTTGTGTGTTTTATAAAATGCGTCAATATCATTTTTTTATTTTTTATTTTATTGTATTATAGTTCACAAGAAACTTTTCACATATACACACAATCTCACATAGGAACATCATTGTTTATTGTGTCTGTATGTATCATGTCTGGTACCAAAGGCCTCTATCCAAAGTGCACTTAAATAACTTGAGTTCTGCAGGTGATGGGGCCAAAGCAAGACTGGATTTAAGTTCAAGTCCATGTCCTTTGAACAAGTGGACTTTGCCTTCTGACATCATAGCCAAAGTGCTTTGTGCTACAGGAAATAGAGGGGGCAGAAAGGAAAGATAGGCAGAGAGAAACAAGATGGCAGAACGTTTCTCTGTGTGTAAGGAGCACGCTCTGTCTATGCTAACCCCACTCCTATCCCTTTCATATGCAGAACCCTGGTATGAGGCTACTTCTTTAGTGAATCAGTGTGACCTTTTAGTCCTGTTCCAAGGACAGATTCCTGTGGAATGGTTGTCTATGTGGGAAGGGTGTTACCTGCCCTCAGATGGGAGTAGGGAGCAGCAACCCCAATGCAACATTCTTGCTGGCAGCAGCAAACAGCCTGGCTGGGGGCATAGACATAACCCTTCGACAGCTGAGCTGGGCTCACAGGGTTGACACATGTGTGATACCAAATAGATGTGGCTTGGATAATTATGAGAGGTTTTGGTCACCATACCTCAAACTAAGGTCTGGCTTATATTTACAGTTTAATGTTCCACCAGGGTGGCATTCTCATAGTTAAGTTGTGTTGGGAACAGGGGTTCATGTCTTAAATGCAACCCATGTATGACAGAGACATTGCTCTCCACTTGCCAGAGTATACAATGTGCCACTGGTAGAGTAGGTGCTGCAGATCATGTTAATGATCCAGCAGGGCACAGCTGTACACTATGCTTTTGGAATGGAGATTCTAAAAGAGGAATCCAATTAGCAGATTGGTCTTTCTGAGAAGGTATTACGCACATCATTGTATTAATCTAATATTATTCTAACACAAATAAAATAACAGGGCTTCTAAATCCTTGCCAGATGGGAATCCTTCACGGTATCACACCCCAATGGAAGTAGTGCACAGAAAAATGCAGCTGGTTTACCCCAAGGGTAACCAAATGAAATGTGACCAATATTAGCCATGTAAGGTGGTGTTCCTTACAAGTTAAAGAACAGAAACCATACTAATAGCCTGATTAATGGAATCATTTGCGTGAAAAATGCAGATTTGCGTGCCTTTCTGCCTGAAAATCTCCATACTTCAAACAGGGATTTTCAGGCAGAAAGTTGCGCAAATCTGCATTTTTCACGCAAATAATTCCATGAATCAGGCTATTAGTGTTCGAGGTTATAGACATTTAGATATGAATTGTCATGGTGGAGATGAGAAAAGGCAAGTTTGTTTGTTTGTTTATTTATTTATAAAGCGCTCCAAACCCTGAGGTATGTTGTATTGCAAGTTACATATTATTACATGTTACAATTTATAAAACATAGAAGAACGGTTACATGACAAGGATTACATAAAATGTTAACATTATTTTAGATCAGACAATTTGCATAACACCATTGACAATTGTACAAAAGTAGGTTGGTAGTCTAGCTGGACGCAGAAATGGCGGTCTGATTAGGGTTAGATATCCCTAGCAATGAGCCATTTTTGGTTTTATTTCTGAAGCTGAAGAAGGAGGGGTCTGATCTTAAAGCTGTGGGCAGTGTTTTCCACAGTTGTGCTGCCCTAACAGGAAAGCTGCTTCCCCCTGCTTTCTCAAGCTTACATCTGGGGACCTTGAGGCAAAACGAGTGATGGATTCTGGTGGGGCGAGTAGATATATTTCTGTCAAATTTATCCACTAAGTATTTATGGGCCGAGTTGGCTAGGCATTTGTGGGTAAGGGTTAAAGCTTTGAATTGTATTCTTTCCTTACCTGAGAGCCAGTTAGTATTTCGTCTAGACTCCGAGATGTGTAACGTTCTTGGAATATTTAGCGTAGTACTTAAGGCATTATTTTGTAAGATTTGTAATTTATGGATGTTTTATCTGCTCGAACCAAGATAGTGCATTGCATTAGTCTAATTTCGAGAGAACTACTGGTCTAGCTAGGGTAATAGAACTGGCTATGGATAGGAAAGGTTTGCAGGTGTGGATTAACTTACATGTATAAGTTGTTGCCGAAGCAGCAGGATTGACATGCCTGTGTAAGTTCAAAGCTGAGTCTAGATGGAAGTCCAAGGTCTTAATCGCTTTGGCGACTTTAATGTCTATCGCGTCGATGTTGAATGACTGGAAATGGTAATTAAGTTTGTTAAGTCTGGATACTGCTCCAATGAGTAAGAGCTCTGTTTTATCATCATTCAGATAGGCCATACAAGGCCATCCATTTCTGAATGATGAGATAGATTGTGTTTAAAAGGGCAGAGTCAATGTCATAATCTCCTGACATGGGAATGATAATCTGGGTGTCATCTGCATAGTTGGTATAGGTGACATCCAAATTATCTATATCATCGAACAAAGTCTTAGTGAATATGTAGTACATCGTGGCCGATACACATGAACCTTGTGGTACTCTGCAGGTTATGTGTACTGGCACCGCTGATGCAGTAGGAGAGAAGACTCTCATAGATCGATTATCCAAAAAGGAACTAATCGAGCCATCGCTTCTGGGGAGAAGTGGGCCACAGTGGACAGGTGTTTGCACAACACTTTATGGTCCACTAAATCAAAAGCGGCCGAGAGGTCCAGTAGAAGGAGGAGAGCCAATTTCCCTTGGTCTTTAAGCTCATCCATTTGGTTTTTCAGATCAATCAAGACCGTTTCCGTACATCTGACTGTCGGAGTCCCAGAAGATTATTAGTCTCTAGATAGTTCTAGATAGTTCTGTATCTGGAGGTACGCCGCTTTGTCAATGATTTTTAAGAGAAATGGTACCTTTGTTATAGGTCTGTAATTAGTCACAATGTTTGGGTCAAGAGTCTGTACAACAGGTGCATTGTTATGTTGCGCAAAGCTGAAAGTGGTATTTTCACTGTCAGAAGTTCACCAGATGGAAAAGGGTGGTGTGACACAACCCTCAGTCCCAAGTTTGTTTCGGCAATGAAGGCAATGCCATCTCCTCTGTAGGATTCTCTATCTAACCTTAAGATAGTGTAATTTTCTGGAATAGCTAGAGATAGGGAAGGTCCTGCAGCTGCCTGGAGCCAAGTCTCTGTTATGGCGAGAAAGTCTAATTTTCTAGAATGTATTAATTCTGAGATGTCTAGTACATGGGCTGCCATAGATCTGGCATTGATAAACGCACCTTTGATATTTGGAACAGTGTTGCCTAGATTCTTAAGAGGCAGGATGAGATTTTCTGGCTGGTCAAGTTGGTAGTATTTTGGATCGTTTTAAGTTTGGAGCACTTCTTATAGCAGTTTTTCAGAGTAGGTTTGACCTTCAACGTAGGGAGTGGTACATGAGATGTATTTAGCCTAGATCCAAGCCTATGATTCCTGACATCTAAGGAGCAGGGTTGATTCGGTATCGGCCTGGTGGCAAATCGTTGGATCCATTGGTTAGGAGTAAGGGTGCAAGTAGGGCATGTGGTAGGGATGTCAGAATAACTGGAATTCTTGGTTGCATGATTAAGTTGAGGCAAACAAGTGTTAGGTTTGATCATATTTAGCTGCAGGGGTTTTGCTAACTTGCTAGTGATTGGAATAAGTGGTGGAAGGAATGTAGTTGGTTTTACATAATTTATCTGTGTCGTAGATAGGGTTATAGTGAGCGGCGGCATAGTAGCCATCGTGATTGAGTCCCAGGGGGAGTCTATTTGGGGGACCACCCTATGGCTAGTGTTCTCTACAATTAAGGCCTGTGTACTGCTGCAGAGGAATAATGCTAGTAAGGCTACCAAAGTTCTAGTGATAGCATAAATAGCTGAGGTTGTCAGTATGGTATCCTGGTAGAGGAAGCTGTGCAGTAGGTAAGTGATGAATATAGTAAACAGTGATAATAAGTAGGTCCTGGTGGGGCGGTAACTTTAGTTAACAGTATCTATTCGTGACATTGAGATTAGCATTACCTGGAGACAACATACTGTAACGAGGCAAACATGTGGCTATGGTAAAATCATGTATAACAGGCTACCATATGTAATTGTGGTGCATCCTATGGCTCATTGAGGCAAGAAAATGCGGTAACTGAACAGGTTGATACGTCGTTTCACCCTTAGCATAAGTGTAAGTGATCTATGTGTATCACTAATCTGAATCAGGTGAATGCAATTGGCGAAGTAACCTATAGGTACACATGTGATTATCAATATACTTACTTTACCTGGAGTGTCAACCTTATATTCATTACTACAATTAAATGACTACTTTTGAATTCATACTACATGTGAGGTGGAGTGAACCAACACGCATATGGAGCAAGAATGCTTCTGTACGAGGTCTCTTAATTCCTCATTGAATGAACAGTCAAGCAATGTCCATGCACCTACTACAAGATTCAGGTGCGGCTATCCAAGGGGCAGGAGTTCAGAGAACAGGTACACAGGTAGTTATGCAGTATGTTATAGTAATGTTCCTAATTATTTTTTAAAGTTCATACAATGTAATGAATACACTTAGAGGCTTGTTAGAGTGTAATGGATTTGAAAATCCGCCAGCTTTCCGCCAACGTAATGAAGGCTATTTAAAGATAGCACTCCACTGACTTTACATTGGGTGTTCCACCAACATAAATATCACCAGCACCTTCCTTTCAATCATCAATGCATACTTGTCCTCGCTAAACATATGTCTCCTCTAAATTGATCTCAGTAATGATCCATCTGTTTCTACATCTAGCAGTCCCTGGATGCCTATGTCTACTGTTTGCCTCTAATGTTTATTCATCCATTAAATAAACCTGAAAAAGGGGTGGTTCAAATTTGGAGTGCCTTCCATTCAGATGAACAAGTGTCCGTATTGCAGTGGTTTCACGTTTTGATGTAGCACAGCTATACACATCTTAATAACGACTAGCTCATGAGATGATCTTCACACACATTGCAATATGACTTTTATAAAAATACATCTCTTTATCGCTGTAGGTTCTTCTAATAGCTTACACATACAATGCAATGCATCTTGTGTTCCAGATGTGAGTCGATCAAAAAGGATTGACCACAGTCTAGTGGTACCATACATTAATCCAGCATTGTTGTCATTTCATGAACACCTGAAAAGAATCTGTCATTTTTAATCTCAGAACGCCTGTTGAAGTTTAACAAAGGGATTAGGGACACCTCAAACGGGGACCTGTATTGCTTCAGCACAATTTTAAAGTGGAGAGCTGGCTCAATTCTTGAACCAAAATGTCAAAGCATTACTTTCTGCATTGTCATGGTGTCCAGCGAGTCCAGATTTGGTCATGCAGGACCCTTACTGTGCCCAGCGAGAGACTGACTAGCTGTGAGGATTCATGTGCCTGGGTGGTGCACAAGATGCCTCCTTTTCCTTCTATATAGTGTTGCTGGCTCAAATGTAATGACTACAAGGAAATGTTCCTATCGTATTGGTGACTAGTGTTAGGAATCGCTTCACTTAACAGCTAGACTATGACTGTGAGTGGTGTGCATTCTTTGGTGATTATCTTGAGTAAGTGCATCCATAAGGTATGTTCCACCATGCTACATTTAAAATCATGTCGGTGGTGTTCATAAAGGCGAGCTCAAATGGTATGCCGGGAATTCATGAAAACTACATGATCGCTCTGGGTGGCATTCAGCATGATTAGTGCAGACATCTCATTACATTAGATCAATTTATGTGGCAAATTAGTCACAGGTAGATGGTAACCCAAATGTATATAGTCACCCTGCATCGTGATGGGGACAATGTCAAAAGGAACACATGGATGTTTCTATATCAGTACCATGTGGTTTGAATTCTAAATACTATTCAAGAGGGGTTTCCTGGTGAGAGACTTAGGTTCACTTATCTTGTTTATTAGAAGGTTGTAATTTCCATTGTACGAGATTGTCATGTCGTTGTAAGTGAACACATCTGATTTAATGCTCAATGCACATATATGTAGGTTCCACATGGATAAACAGGCTGATATTAGCATCTGGTGAGATTGTAGAGGAGGTCCCAAATAAAACCTTCACTCCAGTCACCCATTTTGGAGTACCAGGAACATTCACACCAAAATATGTGATGTATGATGAGCAAATACAACAGCAGAGAGCCGCAGTGGGGCTCTTCCCAGTGCCTATCAGAAGAGCAACACCTATTGAAGTACCGATAGCCAGAAAACCATGGACAGTAAGGCATCCATTAAGGAAACACTACCAGCAAATGAAACAAAATGAATATTGCCTACGTACTGTCCCGGAAGAAACCAAAAAGGTATTAATGGAAGATGAATGGTGACGTTGCGAGGACCCAGACAGACTCACAGATGGAAGAAATGATGACCCGAGAATGACACAAAGAGACGAAATGCCATAAGTAAGGATATCGTGAACTTGAAACAAAAGAATGATGTCCAAATGTAAGAAAATTAAGCCGTAAGCAATACGAAGACAGTCGACCAGTTTACACCTGTAAATAAGCTTGGAACCACAAGAAAGCTAAGGAAACTGTGCGGCTTGCTATGTTAAGTAGAAGAGTAGTGCAGCAAGTGCCATTATACATAAATCTACCTCAAACAAAGTACTTTACTATAAATATATTTCCACTTTGCAAAAGTAGCAGAATCAACCCAGGTTATTAAAGGCCAAATGAGCAGAGATTCATAATTAGCAAAATGAGAAGAAATGGCTGAATCGAAACTTGGCATAAGGAACTTGTGCCAGGAAAGCCAAGGTCATACTAATAGAAGAAGCGAACAGTAGCTACATTTAATTGAAACTAAGAACAGAATATCCTGCCTCTGAAAGGTCGAGATAAGAAGACGTAGGCAGGTGGCGAGCTAAATAAGAATCAAATACACAAATTGAGAGAAACAAGACAAATTCACGGTGTGGGAAGCACGTGACCATCCGAGCAAGAAGAAGCAAGGGTTCACACCTATGCTTGGCACCAGAGCAGGAAGAGATAACAGAACTTTTCCAGACAGAAGATGCAGTTTCGAGGCCAACCACAGTGAACTAATTTGCAAATGGCTACTAAAGTGATGATTGATTGTAGCCATAACCGGAGGAAGGGTGGATAACTAAGAGGCATCCCGCACCTGGCCGACCATTCTGCGTGCTGCTAAGCGAAGTGGAAAAGTATGCATGGAGTTAGTGCCAACCCAATCAAAATGAACCAAATAAAATAGGGTCGTATAGTTAGTTGAACCAAGGAGATGTCATACTTTTAGTGACGTCTAAAGTAGTCATTTTTGAAGGAAGGGCTTAGATGCCCACCTGACAGCATTTACCCAGACCCTCACTCTCTTATCATATACAGATATAGTACCTATAGTAAAGTTACCTTTTCCTAACCAATAGAATTACATGTTAACTTTTGAGTGTTACATGTCAATTATGACGAGTTTTGAGTATAAATGTTACAAATTGTATGAAGTTCATTGGAGTTGAAGAGAGAAGGACGATCACATCACTGCTGATATCCATGGCTCCCTGTTTTTTGTACTTATCATTAAACGGACTCCCTTTGCCAAACCATTGAGTTGTCCTTATTGATTGGTGTTGGAGTAATAAATCTGCACCCCCATCCCTCTCAAGGGTGCAGCTATCTCGTCTTAAAGTGCTTCTGAGCAAACCTCAGCTCTATGCGCCGTTCGGGGGTCTCAGAGTACACTTGGTAGCAGAGATTGATGGTTATCGATTAACGATTATTGATTAGAATAAGACACCCATTGACCATCAACATAAAGTAACTTTAGGTCCTCAGCAATATCACGAGTCCTTTTCCATTTGGCCGATTAGACCGTGAAGCTCCCCGTAGACAGTGGTAGTGTAAGAGAACGAAACCTGCAGGACAAGGTTTGAAGGAACCTGTGTTTCCCCACGCAACCCCTTCGCATTTCTACAGGCAGCTCAGCGGGAAAAAAGCCGAAGAAGGCGGTGACGTAGATAGTGATCCCGAGGGTCCAGAGGGGAAACATGCGAACGGTGAGTGAAAAAGATTGAGTGCTTTGGCAAAAGTGCGTGCTCTAGAACAAGTAAAGGGAAAAGGTAATGGAGTGAGGTGGGAAAACAAAATATAGTTAGAAGTAGAGAAGAATGTATATATCTAAGGGGAAGGGAATAATGAATCGACAATAATTAAACAAATAGAGAGAAGATACCAGGGAGGACACCCATGAAGAGAGAGGTTACCGGGGAGGACACCCTTGAAGTGGGAGGATTTGCCTTATTCCTATGCCTTTAATACAAGCAGCTAGAAGAAATGAGTATCCATATTCCCAACTAAAGTGGAACAAATAGACTACCACAGCGATTAAAGATGCCGTGAAAGGGATACGTTTAAACTCCATGTCGGGGTAATATTTAGAGGCAGAGATACATGTGACTAGCTGGTGTTCGTCTACTCTGTTAAACGTCTGTCTTACATGTTGTTTGTTGTGACATCACAAGTCGAAAGATTTTCCTTGAGAAAACTGATTTCAATTTTATGAGATTGAATAGCCGAGATAATATTGCGTGCAAATTGATGTTTTTGAGTAAAATAGAAGATATACAATTTTGTGAAAAAATCGGGATTGGAGCTTGCAGTGTTTGGTGCTCGCTCATATTGTTGGAACTGTTTAAATCACGTAAAGCTTTGACAAGTGTTATAGAAGGTGAAAGAGAACAGATTCAAACATGGAAGGCATAACTCCATTAACACACCTATGCAAACAGTTGCCGAAACATGCACCCAAACTGAAGAAATATAGTACAGAGTGGGTTAAAGGAACTGCCACAAAATGTTTATGCCATGACCACAGGGCGGGTCCTTATCTAAAGCTGCCTTGCAAGACATGACAACATATTTCCACACCACAAACACGGGCAAAAAGTTAGACAAACGCCTAGCTATTTTAGAGCTTTGGAAGATGTATGAACAAGAAAAGGAAGAGAAGATGCCAATAGATTGGATACTCAATATATGCTCAGAGGGGGGTGAGACACCTACTGCGCCACCCACCCCATCTGAAACGAAGGTTGAAGAAAGTAAAGACGAGGGACTGTACCCGCTGAGAGAACTAAAGGCAGACACGGGGTATAGCAACCCGGCATATGAGTCACCTACGCAAAGTAGTGACGAAAATCAAGGGAAAGATAAGGATAAGGATATCACCTCCACGGTCCCAAGGGACAAGGAGAGACATGATGACAAAAGAAGGTATCAGGCACAGACAAGTGCATCTCTCAACAAGGAGAGAGAAGGAAAAAGATGGAAGGGAAACGAAGATAGAACTGATGAGATAGCATTCGCAAAAAACAAATGGATAGGAGGGCAAATTCTATTGAAACTCGATGGCAAAGGCATTGATGATGCGAAACAAAAAGAGAGGCTAGACGAGGTACAGAGAAAGGGGAAGAGAAGGAATTGAGTGACAAAAAGAATAAGAAAGTAAGACAGACAAAGGTGAGAACAGCTATATCGCGAAGAGCAAGAAAGACAGCTTGATCCCAAACAGAGATTAGCCAACGATCAAGACAGACAGAATCAGCAAAGGTCAGAGGAAGAGAAAAGAATACGAGAGAAGAGAATAAAGAGATGAAGGGATGAGGTAATCCAAAGGGCAGATGAACGTAGAAATGAAAAGAAAAAGGAAGAAGATAGGCTCAGAGAAGAGGCGAGGGAGCGCAAAGAATTCGATGACGATGTAGAACATAAGCAAAGACAAAGAGCATGCGATCTTGAATATCTTGGGAGAGAGGTTAAAAAACCCAATCCAGTAGTAGACTGGGAAGACATCGAAGAATTCTTTCCTGCATACGATTCAGTACCAGGCAGGTCTAGGGCGAATATGGAAGAAGACTTCGACACCAGAAGCATCAGAGAAACGATCGATAAAATATATGATGAAATGGGGCTAGAACAAACACCACGGGGGAGGGTGAAGACGAGCACCTGGAGAGCACTCAACTTTCCGACACTGAGGATGTTTCCCGAAGTAGTGGGAATAGGGAACTGTCCCTGGACAGATTAGAAATAAGTAGGAACCAAGAAGACACAAGAAGTTGCACAAATTGGGGACAGACAATGTCCAACACAGAGAGGGAGGAACGCGAGGAAAATGAGGAAGAGAGAGAGCAAAAGACGACTTCCAAGAGAGAAAGAAATAAGATGGTCAGACACTAGCGAGTCTGCACCAAGAGCATCAGAACTAGCCACGCAGTCAGACCGACATGAAGAAGTATCTCACGGTCAGAGGGGGTGTCTCCATCACCCTATATAGACCAATTTAGGTCACTGCTAGGCAGGCAGCAATGCGAGAACGTTACCCCTGCCATAGATAGAAGAACCACGAGGGAAGAGAGAGAGAGCTATACATCCCAATTTCCATTACTCGAAAAAGGGGTAACAAGACCACAATATATTCCATGTCCACACATGGATCGAGAACATTTGAAAAACAAGCTTCCAATGCTGACATCGGGAGCCGGAAAGTGGATACACAAGTTAGAAAAAATGACAGTAGGGAACACGTTAGTAATAGGAGATATCAAGGGTCTCCTAATCACCATACTTGGTGAGAGAGCAGACGATTATTGACACGGGAAGATTACCTGGGTGTGACCACAATCAAGACAGCGAATGACAGAGCTCCATTTAACAAATGCAGAGCCACAGTATGGAAAGCACTACGAGTGCTTTACCCAGACACTTCCGATATGGGAGCTATAATGACACGAAAAATGAAGGAGTCTGAGGATCTGTTGCTTTATATCCAGAATTTCCAAGACAGTTGGGTACTAAAAACTCATGAATCTTGGTGGAAATATATTGTGCAAGGGCTGCAAGAACCGGTGTAGAAACAGCTCAAGAAATTGGTAGGAATCAAAGCCAAACCATGGTCTGAAATACAGTTAACCATTGCACACTATTGCAGATTGCTGCAAGAAAAGAACCGCAAAAAGGAAGCTGCACAGGGTGAGGAAGCGAAATTGATGCAGAACAAATTGTCAAAATATGCTCTTGAGGGTGCCATGATAAATAGCACAGCTGAATCGAGCATGCAACAGGTGACTAATCCACAGCAGAATAATCAGAGCAATACTGGGTTTTACCCAGGGGAAGAGGATTTAGAGGAAGAGGATGGCAGAGCAATCAGGGAGGTTTCCAAAATAATCAAGGAGGCTTTCAAAATATGCAACATGGTAATCAAGATATGTCAAATGAGCAAATGGTTCGACCACCACCAGTATGTTGGTTATGTGGAATGACAGGGCATTTAGCGTGCACATGCAGAAACCAAGGCATGGTGCAGAACGTCCAAGGGACAGGAGCAGGTATGGTGAATCCACCTGCTTTCATACAACAAGGTGTTGCACAGAATCACACAATGCAACAAAAAGCGCCAGGAGTGCAACAAGGTGGGCAACCTCAGAATATGGGGAGTTTTTCACAAGGACAATCCCAACAGGCACTGATGCAACTATCACAGACAGTGAGCACAGGACAGACCATGAACCCTGGAATGGGAAGTAACAATGGGAATGGGGGAAATCCACCATCACATAGTGGGCCAAAATTGTGTATGGATTAGGACAGCTCACTGGGAACCCTGATGGGTTCTATCCTATCAGTGACACCAGACCCTCACCAGGAACCTAGGGTGGATGTCGTTATAGGGGATAAAGAAATATTTCTTCTTAGTTGACACGGGTGCAACATGCTCGTGCATACATGAAGGAGAGGCCATAAATATTCAGAGTTTCACAGGAGCTGCAAGTCGTGTTCCCTTCACAAATCCACTTCCAGTCTCTATAGGAGAATGTGAAATGAATGTGCGTTTATTATATTCACGTCAGACCCCAGTAAAGATTTTGGGTCGAGATTTAATTACAAAGTTAAACATGACAATCTAATTTACAGAGGAGGGCATAGTATGTTCAACTCCAGGAATGCAATATTCAAATGTATGCAAAATGATCAGAGCATACGCAGGACACACAGCTATGAGGGCTATACCATTAGAGCCAGAAATATTTGTGTATGGTATGCGCATACTAATGGCAGGGCTGCCAGGCCTTGCAGACAGAATCATGAGAACCCCAGATGAGTTCATATTTAGACCAAGAATACCGATGCACGAGGAGAAGGGACAAGTATTTCCCTTGATGATACACACAGTTGCAGTATGAGGGAGAATGGCCTTGATTGATGGTTATGACGACGAAGGCCGACAATGGTGCGCAGTAATCACCATTGAAGAAGGATATCGATTGACTGACGTCACCGATGACGACCTGTTTGAAGAACAAGCAGATATGGCAGAGACAATGGTGGAATTGAGTCTCAACTTTTGGGTGAAAATGATCAAAAGAGAAGTGCCTCAAAGAATGATGTTTGCACGAAACCGTCCTGAATATTCTGATGACGACATGGCCCAGGTGCCTGTCTCATTATGGACTACAGGACCTTATGATGTAGGCTTCTTGAAAGGGGTTGGAGAAGTGAAAATTAAACTGAAACCAGGAGCAATTCTACCAAATGTTCGACAATATTCCATGTCCAGAGAGGAAGATGAGGCGATTTTTAAGACAATTTCGGCTATGATGGAGCGAGGCATCTTAGTGACGTCGTCATGCAATACCGCGGTTTATCCAATCAAAAAATCAAAGGGAGGGTCTTGGAGGCTAATTCAGGATGTACACCCAATAAATGATATTGTTGAGGTCAAGTTCCCTTTAGTTCCTAGCCCGGCTACAAACCTATGTAATATACCTGTTGAGGCAAAATATTTCACGGTAATTGACTTGAAAAATGCATTTTTCTCAATCCGATTGCACCGTGACTCACAAGATCTGACGTCATTCACATTCAGACAGACGCCTCTGAAAAGCATGAGTCTATCCCAGGGGTATTGTGAGTCTCCATCTATTTTAAACAGAGTCCTGCAGATGGAATTAGGCAATATTGCATTAAAAAGTGTTGTCCTGCAATATGTGGATGACATCTTAATTTGCAGCACGATAGAAGATCAATGCAGGCACGATTCTGTTCAGCTATTGACTATACTTGCTGAGAAGGGATATAAGGTTGACAAGGAAAAGCTACAATATTGTCAACAAGAAGTGCTGTATTGATAACACAAATAATCAGGATGCGAGATCCTCACAAAAATCCACGGTTTTTAGACATATTTATTTCCATCTTAAAAACCGGTGTCTTCAATATTTATACAAACTCTCGCTAAGCACGAGAGCAAAAACGGACAGATTTTAATAAAAACAAAGGGAAATGCAGTTGTGCACCCTCATCGGGATAAGAAAGATGAGTACCCTAGTTACAAGCACATGTGAGTATACAACGTAGGTGATATAGGTAACTCAGATCAGTGCTGCCCGTGGTTGTTTTTCAACCCGGGTGTGGTTTTTCAAACAGAAACAGTGTACACAACACAAAATTCGAAACATACAACAAAAGGGTATTTTCACAGTTGTGCCACAAGTGATCGACACAGTTGTGTTTCGGCCATAATCGCTGGGTTGAAGATAGTAGTTGTGGTGGCCTTCATCAGGAGAGACTAGTTGAAGAGTCTGTCCGTAGGTAAGATCTATGGGAGGGAGGAGAACTATGAGGATCTCATAACGTGCATAATCAATTAGGGGTTAATAAATAACAGCTCATTGGTGCTAGAAAAATACACCAGTGGTGTATTGGAAAAGACAGCTTACCGTCCGACCGGAGCAAGGCGGTAAAACTGTCAAGAGGCCTGGGTGTAGTCCTAGGTCTGGTGTAGATCGGCCGTGCCGGGGAGACCGGATTTAAAGCCACAGTGCTCTGACAGGGAAATCATTTTATGTCTCCCTCTCCACAGATCAATGGCTAATCATAAGCCCAGCACCGTTTAAATCCGGTCTCCCCGGCACGGCCGATCTACACCAGACATAGGACTACACCCAGGCCTCTTGACAGTTTTACCGCCTTGCTCCGGTCGGACGGTAAACTGTGTTTTCCAATACACCACTGGTGTATTTTTCTAGCACCAATGAGCTGTTATTTATTAACCCCTAATTCATTATGCACGTTATGAGATCCTCATAGTTCTCCTCCCTCCCATAGATCTTACCTACGGACAGACTCTTCAACTAGTCTCTCCTGATGAAGGCCACCACAACTACTAGCTTCAACCCAGCGATTATGGCCGAAACACAACTGTGTCAATCACTTGTGGCACAACTGTGAAAATACCCTTTTGTTGTATGTTTCGAATTTCGTGTTGTGTACACTGTTTCTGTTTGAAAAACCACACCCGGGTTGAAAAACAACCACGGGCAGCACTGATCTGAGTTACCTATATCACCTACGTTGTATACTCACATGTGCTTGTAACTAGGGTACTCATCTTTCACATCCCGATGAGGGTGCACAACTGCATTTCCCTTTGTTTTTATTAAAATCTGTCCGTTTTTGCTCTCGTGCTTAGCAAGAGTTTGTATAAAAATTGAAGACACTGGTTTTTAAGATGGAAATAAATATGTCTAAAAACTGTGGATTTTTGTGAGGATCTCGCATCCTGATTATTTGTGTTATCAATATATATACCCACCCGGGCATATCAGGACTTTGCCAGGCGCCCTTTATTTTCTTAACAAGAAGTGCTGTACATAGGCCAGCTGATCTCACATGAGGGAAAGAGAGTGACCCCAGAAAGGGCTGAAGCCATTCTGAACACTGCAAAGCCACACACGATAAAACAGATGCAGAGCTTTTTAGGCCTATGCAAGTATGTCAGAGCATGGGTATTTGACTATAGGTCCTACAATAAGCCTTTACTTCAGGCCCTAAAGAAGGCCCAAGTGACAAAAGAAAAGATTGAATGGTCTGAGACCATGCAGGAAGGATTTGCTGAACACAAAAGAGCTATTTGCACAGCACCAGTTCTAGCACCCAATTATGCAGAGGAATTTTACCTGTTTTCACACATGAATGGCAGAGTTATGACGGCAGTGCTCACACAGAGAACCACATTGGGGTACAAGCCTGTGGCATACTATAGTGGACATTTAGACCCAGTAGTGAGAGGTCATTTCCTGTGCAAACAAAGTTTAGCTGCTGCAGCGTTCGCCATAGAGAAGGCTACAACCATTGTAAGGGGTTGATCAATGATGTTGTACGTCGAGCACTTGCTTTTTGCCATTCTAGAGAAACCGAAGAGCACATTGACATCTCAGAGAGCTTCTGCCTATGAAGTGATCATATCAAATCCATCGATTAAGGTAGTCCGATGTAAGATAGTGAACCCAGCTATGTTTATAGCAGAGCCAGTCACTGAAGGAGAGCCAATACATGACTGTGCAAACTATGAAGAATTCTATGACGAAATTTCCAGGGTGAAAGAAAATGCCTTGGCAGAAGGAGAAAGTGTCTTTATTGACAGTTCTTTGAGACTCGATCAAAACGATGGACAAAGATATACAGACGTTGCTGTGATGAAGCACACAGCAAATGGGGAATTCCGAGTACTTACTAGTGCGTGAATACCATCTCATTATTCAGCACAGGCTGCAGAATTATTGGCATTAATACTCACTATTGAGAACCACGCAAACCAGGAAGTAACGGTGTACAGTGACTCCGCCTATGTGACATCGACAGTGCACACAGGCTTAGCGTGCTGGAAGATGAGGGGTTACCTCCGAGCAGACGGCACACCAGTGCAGCACGCATTCTTATTGGACAGGCTGATTAAGGCACTACAGCTCCCAGTGGGCATAGTGGTCGTGAAATGTGCCGCCCGCACGAGAGGGACAGATTTTATCTCACACGGAAATCAAGCAGCAGACACGGAAGCCAATCGTATGGCATCCAAAAGTGAGATGATCATGGAAGTGGAAGTCATCCATACCAATGAGAGAATGATGGTTGCACGAACAACACCTGAAGGCAATAACAATCTTGGGCAAACACAGTTGATGGGACTCCAAGGGGAGGCACCACAGGAAGAGAAGAATCTTTGGAAATGACGAGGGTGTTCTTTAAACCCCTCTCACAGCTTGTAGCGACAAGACAGCACTGGTAATCCAGTGATGCCTGTAGCCCTATTAAAAATAGCACTGGAGCAGTTACATTATCCGGCAAACATGACAAAAGAGAATCTAGCAGCAACACTCGCAGAAGACTGCATCATACCAAATTTAACCGAGCATGTCACATTTTTTATAGTAAACTGTGTAATCTACATACAATTCACAGCTGGACACATGTTAAAAGTAATGAGAGGAGTCATCCCCAGGCCAAATGGGGCTTTTCAGCACTTGCATATCGATTACATCGACATGATTCAAGTATGTAACGGGTACAGATACTTAATTATTGTGGTGTGTCCATTCTCTAGATGGAATGAGGTAGGTCCCTGTGCACACCCAGACTCTACCTGTATGGCCACATTGTTAGTGAGAGAAGTGTTCCCCAGGTGGGGGGTGTGCGAGGTCATGAGATCAGAAAATGGAGATCACTTTGTAAAGGAGACATTCGAACAGATTAGCTTGCTGCTTGATATAAAGTACAAGTTCTCATTGGCGTATCATCTGCAAGGTAACGGGTTATGTGACAAGCTCAACGGCTTATTAAAGGAAAGGTTAGCCAATTGGAAGCTTACTCTAAGAAAGGGATGGTTTCACTGCCTTCCTTTGGCACTGTATGCACTTAGGAACCAACCTGGTTCCGACCATCATGAGATAGCCACAGGAACAAGAATTCGTACTCCTCTGACACCCCGAGATAGAGTTAGATGTGATTCCCAGTTAACAGAAGAAATGTTAGGGTCTGAAATGCAAAATTAGCTGAATTGCATGACATCTTGCCTTATTGTAATTTCAGACCAGCTGCAGCGATGACGGAAGGGGTGCAGGGCAGCATGGAACACAGAAGGAGATACTACTACTGACACAGCTCAAGGACTTTGTGTACCATCTGTTTTCCCTGGAGACACCATCCTTGTAAGGAACCATACGAGGAAAAAGTGGGATGCGCCAAGATTTAACGGTCACTTTACAGTGGAGGACTGCACTCCATCCACAGTAAAACTACAATGCAGGAGAGCTTGGATTTTTCTGTGCGATATCAAACCCTACATCGGAGAAGGCCCCCTGCTTGCACCCCTACAAGAGGAGTCTATGAGCGACGGGGAAGAACCACAGCCCATGCAGACGAGATACATTAAGAGGAAGAAGGACGCATGACCAGCCAGACAAAGATAAAGAACTTTTTTGTAAATTGTGGCTTAAATTGGACACTTCCTCTAAGCAAAAAAGGGGATAAGGACATAAAAACGGACAGTCTGTGCATTCTCGTTGCAGGGTGAAGAAAAAAATTGCACGCATAAGCCACAACATAGTCTGTTGACTTTGAACCTTGGACTGAAGCACTCTTAAAGCCGAGGGCACATAAATTGGAAGAAAATACAGTAACCAGACTCATTCCACACTGAGACCCTAATCGGAATCACTTATGGTGTCCCGCAGTAGAAACATCACCAACGATGTGGTAACATACTTTTATCTAGTGCTAAGATCATACCCATCATTGGTGGGAAGGGTCACCAGTGTCACTCACTTTCTTCAAGATCCTGAAAACGAAAAGACAATAAGAAGATTGCTTACTGTAATTGCCGAACAATGCCTCTTACTTCCTGAGTACAGTGAGGAGAAACCAAATGTCACAAGCAGAGAAGGAAGTAAATGAGCTTGTCAATACATTGTTCTTTCGAATAATTGAAAACTGTCCAAATCTTGTCAGAAGACACACTCACATTTCTTCGAGACCCAGCAAATACAGAACGTCTAAGCCAACTCCTAAATAAAATTGTGATCTTAGTTGCACTTCACGCGAACGGACAGAGCAGACATTGTTTACATTAAAAAGAAAGCATAAAATCCTGAAACTCAACAAGACAGGACAGATGTCCCTGTCAACAGAAGACAGCAGGTTGGCCCACAACATCCTCTTTCGTCAAGTCACTTACTTTCCAGAGTTAGTGGGGAGACCGATCGATGTTGACGTCCTCACATTCATCAGAGATCCAGCTAATGTTGCACAGATGGGCATGCTCTTGCAAGAAATCATACTGCAAGTAGAACTCTCTAACCATCAACAAAAGTATCTGAGGAGATTCTAAAATTCTAAAAGCTTTCCGTCGAGGTACAGATCGAGGAAGCAGTGTGAAGGGTTCCACATTATTACATTTGTTGTTATTTTGTCTCTATTCTTCATACTGACCAGGATACAACATGTCTTCGGGACTGAAGCAAATCCGTGGACTGGGAGCTGACCTACTTTGAACATGCACAGTAAAAGGACTTGTCGAAGTGTAATTTGATTTAATTTTTCCCATAGTTTAGCAAAGGAACTGTATCCTGAGATAAGAGGCAATTCACCGCCCGCAAGAGGGGGGACACTTGTGGGACACCTGAACCTCTTAAACGCAGAATCCGAAAGACAATATTGTTAAAGAAGTATAGTAAAAGATAGACATTTGGCAAATGATCGAGATGGGGATCCAGAGTAGCACTCTTGTCCTCCCGCAGGAGGAAAGAAGTCCACGTTTCTCTGGATGTAAATGCTGTGCTGCCGCCTGACCTACAGGGGCATAATGTACTTGTGTATCATTTTCATCATTGTTTTACTGTCATTAACCCAGACCTCACATAGTCATTCCAGTCCCTAGAAGATCTAATGGTGGAATGATTGAGTTTGAAATGGATGTGATTAGCAATGACAAACATACACTTGTGGTAACAAATAAAAAGAAAAGTATGAGACAGGGTCGGCAAGGAATGAATGATGAAAGGTTATTGACCACCACACGCATGCAAACACTGAATGCACATGCAACAGTCCTAGTGTCAATGACTGCAGAACCACAATCCAAAGCATTAGATAAGAAAAAACTGCATACTATAAGAAACTTCACAACAGACATTGTGGAAAGACAAGAGGAATTGGAGAAGAAACCAACAGAAATGACAATGATAAACATCCCTGAGACAACACTGATGGAGACAAAGACAAGCTGAAAGAAGATCTCACAAGCACAACTAATAGTAGACACAGTATGGCCGTCATTAGCCAGAGAAAGAAAAAGACTAGAGGAGCTTAAGAATAAACACCCAGAGACAGCAGTAACAAACATGTTCCAATGACAGGGACAAGTACAAGTTCCACAGTACGACCATACACCGGACCAATGTCAGTATGGATACGGACATTCCTAGCCAGAAAGAAAAATCTGTATGAGGACCAGGAAAGAACTGCCAGAATTTGGCTACTCAAATGGCACAGATGAGGAAGCCTGCACCATGGACCGGGATACCTGAGAATCCTCCAGCAAGAAGGAGCCATACAGATGCATTCAGGGATGTAGTTATAACCAATTACAGGAAAACACTAAGAATCAAGAGAAGCATGCATGGAGATGACAACGACCTAAAAAACTACCTGGATAGCACAGAACATCTGGGAAACAACATTTGGTACCAGCACATGAAAGAAGTTGGAAGACGAATTTCAGAAGGCGAATGCTTTGTTTGTGCACTCCTACAATGAGGAATGGGGAAGTCCAAGATCTTCGTAGCTGTTGAAATCGATGTCCAGACAGCACACTGTCTTTCACACGTAGCCATGTGCAAAACTAGAGGCCAGTTCATGGGAAGTGGTGCTTCCCTAATATGGGCGACTGAAACAGTTTATCCCGACGAAGATAATTATGTTCATGACATTAAGACAAGAAACAGCTCATACTAGAAACCATGTAATCTGGAACGAGAAGCCTGGAGTTAAGGGAGCAGAAATAAGATGGGAAGTGAACCCAAAACTAAATGTCCAAGGAAAAACTCCAGAAGAGGCTCGAAGTTGGAAGAACAGAGGCCAAATGCAGATTTGGGGAACAGTGCTTTCACCAGACAGATGGGAAAAAGAAGTAGTAATCTGTAGAGCCTGGATGGTCACTGGTCGTTACCAAGGTACCATTGACATCATACAGAACATATGCAAGCCATTGTGGCCAAAGCTTGCAAAACTTTTGACATGGGTCAAAGACAGAGGAGGACCCTTGCAGATAGTGCCACTGGAAAGCCCAAAACAGGAATAATGGCACAAGAAAAATGGGAGAGAATCAGAACTGTGGATGAATTTTTGATGCTCCAGGAATGGTTCATGGGACTGCCGTAATTATGGATCATTATGGGCTTGTGGATCCAAAGCATACATCAGACTGCCAAGAGACTGGGGAGGTATATGCACAATAGTGAATGTCCATGTTCCAGCATTAGTGATCCCGAAAAGTGACCTGCATATTGACAGTTTCCCGAAAGCAGATGCTCACCTGATTAAGAAGAGATCTGTGGAACTGCTAACTCAAATGAAGAGAAAGAATTACAATTGCAATCAAGGAAGAGCTAAGAGCCATCCGACTGGTGACTCTCCAGAACAGATATGCCCTTGACATGATCACAGCTATGGATGGAGGAGTTTGTGCAAAAATCGGAGAATCGTGTTCCACATGCATACCTTCTCACGATGAGGAAAATGGAACTCAAACAGAAGCTATAAATATGCTGACAAATCTACAGAACCAGATGATCGATGAAGCTGACGAAGTTGATGATGACAGCTGGTTTGGATCACTGTTTTCATGGGTCCGCCAGTGGATGGCAGACACATTCAAGTTCTTGGGAGCCCTGCTAGTGGTGATATTACTAGGATTTTGTGTTAGCAAGATAATAATCTCTCAGTGCCAGAAGACTGCAAAAAAAGCCCTACGGATGAAGATCATGATTGATGTCAAGCCAGGATGGGAGCCCAAAGACCTAACTGATGAAGAAATAAGAGACTTTGTGAAGACCAGCATTCATGCACCAGAAGGAACAAAGTTTCTCTATCCCAGGAGGCACAGAAATTATGTGGGAAGATGGGTTTACTGCAGCCCAAATGGACAATGCCAATTGATGACATTGAATAAAGACGAACATGTAAGGACAGCAGGAAGCCTGAAAGGAGTAGTAAAAATCTGGACTCCAAGGAGACACTTCTTCAAACCATCATGCACAGATCAGGAGGACGAAGAAGGAATGAACCCAGAGGATGGAGTGAAGATGAAGACAGAAGAACAAAGCAAGATTAATGAAAGGAGGTGAAAGTGGTTGATGAATCGCCCAGAGAGAGGAGTGTAGAGGAGGTCCCAAATAAAACCTGTACTCCAGTTGCCCATTTTGGAGTACCGGGAACGTTCACACCAAAATATGTGACACATGATGAGCAAATAAACCAGCAGAGAGCCACAGTGGGGCTCTGCCCAGTGCCTATCAGAAGAGAAACACCTATTGGAATACCGATACCCAGAAAACCATGGACAGTAAGGTATCCATTAAGGAAACCCTACCAGCAAATGAAACAAAATGAAGATTGCCTAAGTAATGTCCCGGAAGAAACCAAAAAAGTCTTAATGGAAGATGAATGGTGACGTCGCAAGGACCTGGACAGACTCACAGATAGAAGAAATGACGACCTGAGAATGACACAAAGAGACAAAACGCTATGAGTAAGGATATGGTGAACTTGAAACAAAAGAATGATGTCCAAATGTAAGAAAATTAAGCCGTAAGCAATGCGAAGACAGTCGACCAGTTTACATCTGTAAATATGCTTGGAACCGCAAGAAAGCTTAGGAAACAATGCAGGAAACAATGCATCTTGCTATGCTAAGTAGAAGAGTAGTGCGGCAAGCACCATTATACATAAATCTATCTCAAACAAAGTACTTTATTATAAGTATATTTCCACTTTGCAAACGAAGCAGAATCAACCCAGGTTACTAAAGGCCAAATGAGCAGAGATTCATAATTAGCAAAATGAGAAGAGACAGCTAAATCGAATCTTGGCAGAAGCAACTCGTGCCAGGAAAGCCAAGGTCAGACTAATAGAAGAAGTGAGCAGTAGCTACATTTCATTGAAACTAAGAACAGAATATCCTGCCTCTGAAAGCTCGAGGTAAGAAGACGTCGGCAGGTGGCGAGCTAAATAAGAATCAAATACACAAATTGAGAGAAACGAGACAAATTCAAGGTGTGGGAAGCACGTGACCAGCAGAGCAAGAAGAAGCGAGGGTTCACACCTATGCTTGTCACCCGACCAGGCAGAGATAACAGAGCTTTTCCAGACAGAAGATGCAGTTTCAAGGCCAACCACAGTGAACTAATTGACACATGGTTACTAAAGTAATGATTGATTGTAACCATAAACGGAAGAAGGCTGGGTAACTAAGGGGCATCACGCACCTGGCCGACCAATCTGCCTAGTCATTTTTGAAGGAAGGGCTTAGACGCCCACCTGACAGCGTTTACCAAGTCCCCTCACTCTGTTACCATATACAGATATAGTACCTATAGTAAAGTTACCTTTTCCTAACCAGTAGAATTGCATGTTAACTTTTGAGTGTTACACGTCAATTATGACGAATTTTGAGTATAAATGTTACAACTTGTATGAAGTTCATTGGAGTTGAAGCGAGAAGGACAATCGCGTCACTGCTGATATCCATGTCTCCCTGTTTTTTATACTTGTCATTAAACGGACTCCCTTAGCCAAACCATACAGTTGTCCTTATTGATTGGTGTTGGAGTAATAAATCTGCACCCCCATCCATCTCAAGGGTGGCGCTATCTTGTCTTAAAGTGCTTCTGAGCAAACTTCAGCTCTATGGCCCGGCCGAGAGTCTTGGAGTACAAGATAATGCAGTGCATTATTACAGCCTTTAAAAGGTGAAGGACTCTGGCATAAAGTTCTCAAGAACGTTTGAGAAGGTGATTGAAAAGGAGCCTGCAGCTCATCATATTCTGAATAGTGATCACTGATCACACAGCTACCCACTGTTACCCTATGACCTGTGTGCTAGATCAAAGCCCACTACCAGAGCAAACTCTCTTCACATGTCTATTTCTATGTATAGCATGTGGCAGATGCCACAAATGGCTTCTTGGCACTAGAGTAGTCAGTAGCCAACATAACCTGAAACAGATTTAAATAGGAACGGTTACAGAGACTAGCCATGTTCTGAGATTATGTTGAAATATAAAAAGTGAGTTGGCAGTGCTTAGGTAAAGATGAGGTTTATAGAGCCGAAGATTCGGAAAAGAAAAAGCATGGTGACCCTTACAGGTTCATCGGAAATAGGGGACAACCAAAAGAGCCTTATTGAAGAATAAAAAGGCTGGGATGGGTGTTAGGCTTTAGGTATGCCATCAATTAAACCAAGTCCTATTAGCAGGGGAGTGGCATGCACAGAACAGTTGAGACCAAGATGAGGCAGGAAGCAACATTCTGAAGCACTTGAGAATGCTGGACATTTTATGTAAGGGTCCAGAGGTAGAGGGCATTACCATAATGAAGGAATCGCTGAAGTTGCATCATGTGAGCTGAGGGAGTAAGAATGGTGATGATTTGAAAACAAACTCGGAGAAAAGTGGCAAGAAGAGCAGACCCGGTGAATTTTAGCAGAGAGAATAAGTTCAGAACTGAACTAAAGCCGGGACTTTTAACACCTGTAACAGGTACATGCCATGATCCATGAGAGGGGGCCAAACAGAGGGTTCCCATAACAAGGAGGGACCACCAAAAACAAACAACCTCTGTTTTAACAGAGTTTTTAAGGAGTGTTTAATGGTCAACTAGATCAAAATGGAAGGCATACAGAGTTGGAATTTTGCTGAAGCATGCGGTTCTCCATCAAGATGAACGAGGAGCTGGACGTCCTCATTCTTTTATGTAGCATTCAATGGACAAACGTAGTGAGTCATCAAAGCACACTCGGGAGAATAAGCAGCAGGTTACAATTCTAATAAATTCATAACATTCTTTAACTCAATGACATGTCAACCCGGTGGTTACAGCAGTAGGAAGGCAGATGTAGAAGGAAGGGTGCTAGATTGCAGAGTAGAGAGTGAAAGATAAGTGTAGTGCTGCTAGGTTACAGGAAGTGTGTGAACACGGGTGGGAAGAGAAGGCACCAAGCTGCTAGGTGACAGAAAGCAGGGAGCAGAGCTGAAAAGGGAGGATGAAGGCAAGCAGATGGGTCAAAGTCACCAGTACGAGTTTGCCCAACGTGTCTCATTCTTCTGTATAAAATTTTGCTAATGACACAACTTTTTCAGGGGACTGGTTTTCTTGGTATCAGGATAGTATTCTTAAAAGGTTTTCGGGGGTCAGCCGGGTTTTAGTCTTTTACTTTCAATAGAAATAGCCACCTAAAAACGTAGGGCACAAAACAGCAACAATTAGTGCTGTTCTATTATTAATCAAATGTTGAAAAACATCGCACTACTCTAAGAATTAAATAATGAGAGGAGTGCTTACCACTTTAGGCTTTCCTTTATATTAGTGGTGATTCAAGCATCTGATCATTAGACAAATGCACGCAATATTTATATTAGTTTTACTAATGTGGTCACCTTTTCCGCATTATCCACATTCACTCCATCTTTTCAATCAGCTTAGTTAAATAGTATACCAAAAATAACTTATTAAGTTTTGAAAAGGGTAGTTCAAAAAAGGTATCATCCGCTGGTCAATAAGATGTCCTGACTCAAGAGCTACAGATTGGTACTTAGTGTCTGGCACTTAAGAATACACTTCTACAAGAGGGAAAAAACAATGGTGTAGGGGAAGGGCAAGACAACACAAACCAACACTGCAAATATCTACGCTGGAGGACTTGGCACTTTCAATCCTAATGTCATAATAGTTCAGGGTTCACCAAAGTTATAGTCGTTGACTAATTACTAACACTTAGGTTTTCAGTGTCTTTGAGTATAATAGAGCTCGGACAAATGGTCCTGGTCTCTCTGGTATACAATTAGGATTGCTCATTGCTCCCGTCAAAAGAACAAGAGATGTGAGGAAAGTTATAAAATTGCATGTTAGATAAGGATTATGATGGCTACATGTCGTGTGAACGAAACTTGCTCGTTTTACACAAGCTACTAATATTTTCATATTAAAAGTACCTTTATTAAAGTAACAGTTTATTCACCAGTGAATGTTTTCTTCCGCGTCAGGAATGACTCCAAACAGGAAGCTACAATAGATACTAGAGTAAATACTCGGAGTTTCTTGATCACGTGACAGGTCCGTCAATTCAGTTTCTGGGATAATTAACTAGATGGCCATCTTGAAGTGGTCACCTAGAGGTTGTAACTCATGCTAGGCTATACATCCAGTTATATCTGGAACACAATTACTATTCTAACATTATTGCATATATCTCAAGTAAGTTTCATCCAATGTTATTGGTATATAATCATAAAAAAGTTCATTCAGGGAGATTCCTGCATACCATCATATAATGACCACTTATATTAACCTGTATTGCACCAGTCGCGTGTATAAATAGCAAGACCTTATTCTGCTACGAGCAGTATGTTATTATTACAACGTGAATAACTTGTATAAATGAACAGATTAGTGAAGGTGCAGGTTTGTTAAATGTTTTAATCGTAAAGCGACCAAAGGATACATTTCTCCATTGCTGTGGTAATATTAGAAACAAACAGAATATGTGTTTTTTTGAGTATGACATGAATTAAGTTATTCATAATAACTTTCTTTAACTTTGTAATTAGCGTCGAGACACTCTATATGGATGGTATGTAGAGTTTAAGGGACAGCAATGAAAACAATCTTTAAAATAAGTATTCTGAATTTCTGTCTTACAATTAGTCTGGCACACTAGACACTAATAACAAGGTGCCTAGCCAGGTAAATATTAATATGTATTGATACATATGATTGATACATACTAACCAGGCAATGAATGTATGTGTACATACGTATGTGCTGGGTTATATACAGTTCAAACCTAGTTGTATTTGTATTTGTTTTATTTGTAAAGCGCACCAGCCCCAAGGCCTCCGGGCACATAACTTAATTATAGCATGGTAAAAATGTGAACAGAATATTACAATTGCAGTTTAAATTACAGTTATATACATAAGGCACATTACAGACTCAGCAGAAAGAAGCATGAGGATATAAACAGAGAAGAGGCTGGTGGCTATTGCATGGGAGGAGCTTGGTCAGTGGAAAGGAGTGAGTCTTGGGTGGAAAGCCAGGCTTTGGTCATGTTTTTGAATCTATGGAAGGAAGGTTCTGCTCTTAGCAAGTTGGGGAGCGAGTTCTAAAGTTTAGCAGCCAATACTGGGAAGCTGGTGCCGCCTGATCTTTGAAGGTTGAAACGTGGTATGGAGAGTCAGTTGGTCTGGGCAGTTCTGTGGGGTCTGTTAGAGTTGTGTGCGGTGAATCTGTTAGCTAGGTAGCAGGGTGCTTGCTTGGCGAGGCATTTGTGGGTGAGAGCGAGTGTTTTCAGATAGATTCGTTATGAGACTGAGAGCCAGCGTAGGTTACGTCTGGTGTCTGAGATGTGTTGGTTCCTAGGGATGTTGAGAGCTGCTCTGATAGCATTGTTTTGGATAATTTGTATTTTACTTAGGTTACCCCGGTTAGTGCCCAAGTAGAGTGCATTACAATAATCAATTTTGGACAGCACACGAGTCCTGGCTAGTGTAATGCAATTAGCTGGTGATAAGAAGGGGCGGCTGGCTGTGATAAGCTTACAGGTGAAAGCAGCTGCAGATGCGACAGCATTGGTTTGTCTAACCAAGCATAAGGTGGAATCGATGTAGATCCCTAAAGTTTTTGTGTCCTTAGAAACCTTGATGGTATTACCATCAATAGTGAAGGATTTAAACGCAGGGTCTAGTTTAGTTCATGTTTGGGGAGAGCCGATGATGAGGAGCACTGTCTTTTCGTCATTTAGACAAAGTCCATGCTGCGCCATCCAAGCTTGGATGACTAGGTATATGGCATTTACAGAGAGGGAGTCGGATGAGTGGTCTCCTGAGATTGGGATGCGTATCTGGGTGTCATCGGCGTAGTTGGTGTAGGTGACACCCAGATAATCCAAGATATCAAATAATGGTTTTGTAAACACGTTGTACAAGGTAAGGGAGACACAGGATCCTTGTGGTACCCCGCAGGTGACAGGTGAGGGTGAGGCTGCAGCTGAGGGGGAGAAGACACACATTGATCTATTGTCCAGGAATGAGCTAATCCAGGCTGTAGCTTTATCCAAAAAGTGTGCTGCTTGTTTAAGGTGTCGACACAGTATTTGGTGATTTACGAGATCAAAAGCCGCAGAAAGATCAAGAAGAAGTAATAGAGCAAATTTACCCTTATCTCTTAGGTCTTCCATCTGGGTCTTAAGATCAATAAGGGCCGTTTCCGTGCCATGACATGGTCGGAACCCAAATTGCCTTAGTCCCAGAGGTTTATTGGATTCGAGGTATTCTTGAATCTGTAAATAGGCAGCTTGGTCAAGGATTTTTCGGAAAAATGGCACAGTGGTGATGGGCCTGTAGTTAGTTGGGATATTGGAGTCGAGAGTGGTTTTTTTTTAGGAGCGGGATAACCCAGGCATCCTTCAACTTGTCTTTTAGGGTCCCGGTGCTAAAGGATGAGTTAATGAAAGGAGCTAGCTCATGGGTGGCCTCCTTAATGATAGGTCCAGGGCACAGGTCACCCTGTCAATTGGAAGGTTTGAGGTTGTTGATAATATTTTCCACTTCAGAAATAGAGAGAGGTGAGAAGCTGAAGGGCGTCAATGATTTGGGGGTGGGGTTGTTAATTATAGGTTGAATGTTGGGTTGCGGGTTAAGTTGAAGACTTGTTAGTTTATCATTAATTTTGGCTTGGAGGGAGGCTACCTTGTCAAGGAGTGTGTTTTAAATGTTACTGCACCAAGTGCTATCTTTAGTACAGGTGTCAGGTGCAGAGACAGGGGTTTCCAGTTCTTTTAGAATTCTAAACAGTTCTTTTGTGTTAGATTTGGCTTGTTCAATTCGTTTGTTGTAAGTGTCTTTTTTTGCCTGGGGTATGGCTTCCTTATAATTTAGCATAGCTAGAACAATACTAGATTTATTGGCTTCCGTACGGTTACTTTTTCAATGTGATTCGGCAGTTTGTTTTTCTTTGCGTAAGATTCTGAGCTGTGGTGTAAACCAGGAGTTAAGGTGAGCATGAGGTTTGGGTTTTCTCAGTTTAGATGGGGCGATATGGTCGAGGGCTTTTAACATAGTATGGTTGAAGATGTCGACCTAGACAGTTGGATCGGTATAAGAGAGGGCCTGTTCATTAAGGGCTGGAAGGATGAGCGGGAGAATTTTATCGCAGGTTATGTGACGCTTATTTCAAGTGAGGATAGCAGGTGCAGCATCTGGGGTGGAGCTGATTGTTTTGGCGAGAAGGTTAAAGGTGATTAAATGGTGGTCAGTCCACACACATGATTGGTTAGATTCAATGTTAATTTCACAATTGAGGTTGGCTATCCAATCAAGGATTCTCCCCTTGGAGTTAGTAGGTGTGTTAATGTGCTGAGTAAAGCCAGCATTTTTGAGCATATTGTCAATTGAAATGGAAGCCGAGTCATTAGGGTCAGCGAAGCCCAAGTTGAAATCGCCTAACATGATAATGTGGGAGCCAGTTTTGGTGTTGTCTAGCAGAATTTTGGATAGGTCTTCAGAAAAGGTGGAAAGGGCTGCTGGGAGCCTGTATAGTAGGTGGAATGTGATAGTGCATTTGGGGGTGAGGGCAAGTTTGGCTGTTAGCACTTGCATCGAGGAGAAATGGTGCACAGCAGAAAGACGGAGGTTTAGGGAGTTTTTGTGGATGATGGCAATGCCACCGCCTTAGACTGATTGGTATTGCGGTTGTGTCTGATGATATTGCAATCTGTGGGAATAGCAAGTGAGAGTAGAGGCCCTGAGGCAGCATGAAGCCAGGAATTGTTGACGGCCAGGAAGTCAAGGTTGTGAGTTAGGATAAGATCAGCTACATCTAATGCATGGGCTGTAAGGGATCTAGCATTGATTAATGCCCCTTTAATAGTATTGGTAGCAGTATTGTCGACTTGGGGGGTTGATGTGTGTGCAGGGGAGGCAATCCTAGTGTCTACCTGAGGGTGTTTGTTCTGGCAAATGGGTGTCATGTGGTGGTGAGAGGCATGGGGGAGTCTTGAGCCCAGTCTAATGTTTCTCATTGACAGTGGGCAGGGTTGGTTCGAGGTAGATCTGGTGGCAAAGTGTTGGATCCATAAAGCGGGGTTATTCAGGTCAGGTATGAGTTCGTGTGGGGAGGGATGGAAACCATGGTTGTGGTGTTGTGATAGCGATGGTTGGGTACCAGTGCAGTACTAAGGTTGTGCAAAGAGGCTGTATGGAAGGTGAGGTAGAGTGTAGTGACAAGAGCTAGTGCAGGTAGCTTAGGAAGGAGTGGTCTGAAGGGGTGATTGACTAAGAGAGGCCGGGGCATAATGGCAGATCTCACCAAGGCTTGGGTGCAGTTGCCGTGGTGAAGTACAGAGTGCACTATCAATGAGTAGGCAAAGGAGGCAGTTTAGCTGAAATTATTGTTACTAGGCAGTCCCAGCAAAGGTAGGTTGCTTGTTGTGGAATTCAGTGGCGAGCCTCAACTGTAGTCTCAGCTACGATGGGCTAACATGCATTTAACTAAATGCATGCTGCAGGGCAGGTGAGGCGAGGTGGGTACATGGGCGTACAGTAATGGGACTCAATGCAGCGCCAGCATAATAAACAAAACTTACATTTGACTAGGCAAATACGGCAAAATGGGCACATGAGAGTACAGTCATTGGTCTGAGTGCCGCATCAGCTTAATAAGCACGGCATGCACTAGATTAAATGCGAGCAGCAGAGAGGGCACATGACTGTGTGGTGGCAGCGTTCAAGGTGCAGCCTCGGCTGAGTAGGAGAGAAAACATACATTTGACTACGTACGTACTGTGAAGCAGGCAAGGCAGGGTGTGCACAAGGAAACGGGTCTCGATGTAACATCAGCCTAATAAACAAAACATGCATTTGACTAGATGTGTGCTGCTAGGCAGACACGGCAGAGAGGACACATAAAAGTACAAAAACAGGTCTCAATGCAGCATCCGTTTAGTAAGCTGTGCATACGTTACATTAAATGCATGTGGCAGAGAGGGCACATGGGTGTACAGTAACGGAATTAGGTGCAGCCTCAGCTGAGTATGAAGAAACATACGACTGACTCAATGCGTGCTCCTAGGCAGGCAGGGCAGACGGGCACATGGGTGTGAAGCATAAGCTCCAATATGAAGTGAGCTAGCAGAGTGGTTTGGGCAGGATACATGAAGGGGCACATGTGCATATAAACATAGGGGCATGACAGTCCCACCGTGCGAAAGTTGGTGGAAGCAGTTGAATTTCCGAGCTATTATATGTGCAGACAAGGTGCACTCAGGGCGAGCTTAGGGACCGGGAGCAGCCCGCAGCATGGCACGTTCGGTCAGCTCAGTCAGTGGCCTGCCTTGTCGAGTGCCTTAGCGAGGGCCGGCGTTCGCCTGCAGGCGAATCCAATAGGTTGAAGGATGTGGAAGCAGCCAATCAGGGTGTCCCATCAGTGAGACTGTCTACTGGCAGATGATGGTATGAGGGAGCCCTGTTGTGGCGGCCATCTTGGTCAGAGCAAACAAAGGAAATTCGGCTATAGCGGACCTAAAAAAGGTTGATTTCTGGGCGAATCAGTGGAAGTTGAAGCTCGTATGGAACACGAGTGAATATTAGCAAAAGACAGAGCTAATGAGCATATTTAGCTGTCGAGTGCAGCGCTTCCGTAGGGGACTGCGAGGCGCTATGTAAAAGCGGTACAGGCTTACCTAAGCCTCCAGGCCAGGCAGGGGGAGCAGAAGCTGCTCCAGAGGATTGGCGAGCGCCCCCAAGAGCGCCTGCTCTGGTGCTGGATGACTGGATTGTGAATCAAAGGAGGGCTGTACTGGAAGATACACTGATAGGTTACAATTATATGGATAACATTGAAAGTATGTTTTTTTTCGGGTGAACTTGGAGTGGCGTGGTGAGAGGGTATACAGAGTGTTACAGCCAGTTGGAAAGGCAGATCTAGCCTTGATTAGTTTTGAGTGTGGATCTGCAGCTGTGTCCCTATTGATGCTGTGTATGTTTAATATGTATGTTTCATATAATGTTCAGCCTCTTAGACGAACTCACAGGGGGCACATGATGAACTCTTTCCAATCCTTTCCTGCCTTTTTCTCTTCTAATCCCCTAAAAGACTACAAACGTCATTAAACAACTCCTGCACCATTTGGCACACCTTCTTCTATGCCAATGTTTACTGACTTTAAAACGAAACTCAGAATTTAATTTCCGATTATTCTTACTAGGATTGCAAACTTCTGATTATCATCCTTTGTTTCCAATACATTTTGTTGGATATGACCAAGAGAAAATATCTGCTAAACCAACAAGCGCTTACTGATTCTCAGTTGTGATTTTATGCAACAAATACAGATGAAACAATGACCAGTGGTGGGATTTCTCATTTCAGACAGGGAGAGGCTTGCTAGATCAGGACAGGCCACACTAGCATTGTCCTGACTCTCATAGTTGTTTTTTCATGCAGCAAATACAGCATAAATTGGGTTAAAAACACAGGTGGAGGACTAAGCCCTGAAATCAGTCTAGGCCCCATCACAGCACTGACCGCCTGTGTTGTCTACATAAGCATGCCTGTACGTCCTGCTACACATCAGACATGGATGATGATGGCTGCCACGCGCCTTTACTGCAGAGCTGTCACTGGATCTCAAGTTCTACTTGTGGCATAATTATTTCATGGAAATGCTTATTTTGTACAGGTGAACTATCACTCGTGGCGGACCTACTTCACATTTTGGGCCTAGTGTGTGAGTGTGTATAACTATGTATGTGTGTGTGTATGTGTGTGTGCGCGCACATTTGATGTTGTGCGTATGTGTTTGCATATTAGTGTGTGTGTGTGTGTGTATTTGTGGGTGAGTTGTCTGTGTGTATTTGCATATTTTTGTGGGCAGGTGTCTGTGTGTGTGTGTGTGTGTGTGTGTGTGTGTGTGTGTGTGTGTGTGTGTGTGTGTGTGTCTTTCTACTACCAAACGCTGTTATTACTACAGTAATGCACGAGTTGAATTGCAATATGTCCATATATCATTTAAGGTGTTAACAAGAAAAATATTTCCAGACAATGCTATTCCAGTAGAACAACTGATGAACCACAAACTGTTCCACCATATGAATTGACGTCCCAAGGCTAGGAAACCATACCTTTCAGCCCTTAGCCCTTCTCCGGACCTTCTTTTGTTAAGAACTGATACAAAAGCACTGCTGTTAGGAATATTCTAATCGATGTATCTTTGTTATTTAATGTATACTTGTTTTTATTATAAAACATGCTGTATAGAAGCTTGAAAATGCATGCAGTGCCCACCCACCCATTGGGCAGAAGCGTTGCATCTAATTTGTGCCAAGATGAATAAATAAAATAATGCATTTATACTACTCATTTTTGCATTATAAGGAGCGCTTTAATATTAGGCAATGATTTTACAGTAACTGTGTTATAGATAGTTAAGTGTGCTTGAATAAACCTCATGCATTGCAAAGCACCCAGGGCCAGTGATTATTCAAATACATCCCACTGTACTCCCTGCAACGTCCTAATCCTTGAGTAAAACCATCCTGGCATGTTAATGTCTTCATCATCCTTGTTATATTTGTGACCCAACCACCGTAGGGGAAAAACAGGTTTCCATTTTTGAATGTAAGGTAATTTGATTTCACCAAAACCTGCGGCAGCATGTGTAAACCGGCAAACCCTGAGACAGTAGGACTATCAAAGACGGAGCAAGGCACTGTTTGTTCAGTGATCAGCACAGGAAGTCATTAGGCAGATCATTCCGACCATGGAAAAACATCAACTTCATTGCAGCTCTGCAGTTCCCACAGTTTACATTTCCAGTTACTGTGAGCCTAAACTACAGAGATTAATAACATACCCTTTGGCTTACTGCACAAAAACCCGAGCTTGCTTGTAGTGGAAAAGGTCACTTTAATGTGACAGGCCAAAGCTCACAAATAACTGCTATCCTGGCTCCCATGGCCTTACAGACTAACAAAATGTCTTAACAACCAATTTAATAATTCAACACTTTCATTTTTCCCCAACAAATAAATAATTAAATAGTTCCACTTCCTCCCTAAATATCCCTTGGTCCCTACCATCTCCTTACCATCTTCTCAAGGTGTCCCGCTTTCTCCCCGGTGCCATGCCCCTCCAGGTTCAATACCTGTTCCCCCGGGGTAGCCAACTTGTGCAAACCGCACCACCCCATCCTTTCCCACGCCATTCCCCCATTGTGCTTCACTCCCCCCACATCTAAAGGGGCCATACCACCTATGGCCTCTTCTTGCCCTCCTCCTTACCGACCTACAACCTTCATCCTCCCACTGCCCCACATATTCTTCCATCCCTTCATCATTACCCATGAAATACCATTGCTGTTGCGAGCACATGCTAGGGCCGCGCAGATCCTCCTCTTGTGGGCCTGGGGTGTCCACTCTGCCAATCCTCTGTGTCTTCTCGGCGGGGCCGCAGAAACCCCTTCCTGGTCCTTTTCTCCCAGGCGAGATGTCCTCTCCTCCACTCAATGTTGTTCCTCGCTAGGGGGCGTGCTGTGCCCTCTAGACTGTCCTCGAGCCGTTCGAGAAGGGGCCGTTCCTAAACCCTCTCCGTATTCATCCTCTGTAATGGCAGGGGCCCTCCGCCCGAAATCCTCCTATCCTTGGGGGGCCATTCCACGCCCCTCCCTAACTTCACTAATTGATGGAGACCGCTCTCTCCTCCTCCCCCTGCACTCTTCTGTAGGTATTTCCCCCCTTGCCCCTCTGCCCTGTCACCACTCTCTGAACTCTTCCACCTCCACCTTCATGCCACACCCGACCTACATCTTCCTGGACACACCTAACCCCCCCTTCATCCAAACCCCCTACTAACCCCTTTCCCAACTGAACTCCACCCCTATCCGCTCTCCTGTCAATATCCCTCCTCAACTTCCTGCCCCTGGTTTCCAAAACCTCCGCTCTACCTGCCGCTGGGCTACAAGCCACCACTGCCTCGAGCGCCCCCTCTGCTGCTGTCCTCCGTTGCGGACTTCCTCCTCTGTCTTCCCCTTCACCTGTAACTTCCACCACAGCCCCCTCCAGCTGCGCCTTGGAAGCCCTATTTATGATCTCCAATGCTTCCCTCAACGCCTTAGCATCCACAAGACCCTTCTTTTTTGCCCCGTCCCACCATCCTTCAAAAGCAGTGAAGCTGCGCACTTGCGCAACACTGCGATGAGCTGCTTAATTGTCCCCGAGCCTTCCCACCCCCTTAAAGCGCTGGGAACCTGGGGAACCTGTTGCCAATAATACCACCGACAATGGCCCTGAAAAATAAAAACTTTACAAACTAGAAATGGAAACTAGGAGGCTGACAAAGATCTTTTGCCCCGCCCAATATAATGTGTAACTTTCTTTAAATACTATTTATTTATTTTGTATCAGAGCCTGACTGAGCCACCAGGGCATAAAATAAGGACAATATCCCCTGAAGAACAGCTAAATGAAATATGGAACGACAGACGACAGGCTAGCTGTCCCTAATTATTGAACATAAATACAACATTTTATTCTACTGTTTTTTCATTTTTTTAAATCAATATATATTACATGGCCACGGTAGTGGCCATGTAGTTATGGTTAAGTTGCTGTTTCCATAGGAAGAGCACTTTTTGGGTGGCTTATAACTTCGCTCTCCCTGGACAGATCCTCACCACACTTTGCAAAAAAAGTATTTGGGTCACTCTGAATTTTTTTGCAAAGTCTGGTGAGGATTCGTCCAGGGGGGGCAAAGTTATAGGGGGGGTCCCATAGACTGAATGGGAAAAAAATTTTGCTCGCGCCTACAGCCCAAACCGCTGTACGGATTTCCACCAAATTTGGACCAGGAGCAGCGGCTTGGTCCCGAAAGCGTGCTTTTGCAAATTTGGTGAAAATCCATCCAGTAGTTTTTTTTTAAAATGACCAAAAAGTAGGTAAAGAAAATTAGTGATATCTGTGTTCGGTTCGCGGACACACTTCCCTGTTCGCTCCGCGGACAGTGTCCTGATTGGCCAATCGTCTTGCGTGATGTTCGCGGACATGCAACGTGTTCGCTGATTGGACGGCGTGGAGTGTGAAGCGCGTCAGATTTTTCGGTAGCGCCCGCCCTCTTGGACAGCCCGGTGAAACTTTGTTCAAAATGTGTATTTTGTAGAGTGTGTTGGTGTGTAGGAGTGTTTGGGGAGGGTGGGAGTGTATGAGATAGGATGAAAGTTGTGTTTTTTATGTGTTAGACGTTCTTTTTGTGTTCGATTTGTTTGCGGACATCACGGGTGTTCTGAAATGTTCTAAATAAACTGACTAGGGGGTGTTCTAAGGACTCAATATGTGTCTGTTTTGTTCGCAAGCAAAGTGAAACTGTTCTAAGAACACTCGCGGTGTCCGGGGAGTGTTCGTAGGGGGTGTCCTGAGGACGCTGTCCGTATTGTTCTCTGTCAAGTTGAATGTGTTCTAAGAACACCCGCGGTGTCCTGAAATGTTCGCATATAAACAAAATGGGGGTGTTCTGAAGACGTTTTTGAGAACACTCCCGGTGTCCTGAAATGTTCGTAGGGGGTGTCCTGGGGACGCTGTCCGTATTGTTCTCTGTCAAGTTGAATGTGTCCTAAGAACACCCGCGGTGTCCTGAAATGTTCGCAAATAAACAAAATGGGGGTGTTCTGAAGACGCTTCTAAGAACACTCGCGGTGTCCGGGGAGTGTTTGTAGGGGGTGTCCTGAGGACGCTGTCCGTATTGTTCTCTGTTAAGTTGAATGTGTCCTAAGAACACTTGCGGTGTCCTGAAATGTTCGCAAATAAACAAAATGGGGGTGTTCTGAAGACGCTTCTAAGAACACTTGCGGTGTCCAGGGAGTGTTCGTAGGGTGTGTCCTGAGGACGCTGTCCGTATTGTTCTCTGTCAAGTTGAATGTGTCCTAAGAACACTCGCAGTGTCCTGAAATGTTCGCAAATAAACAAGATGGTGGTGTTCTGAAGACGCTTCTAAGAACACTTGCGGTGTCCGGGGAGTGTTCATAGCGGGTGTCCTGAGGACGCTGTCCGTATTGTTCTCTGTCAAGTTGAATGTGTCCTAAGAACACTCGCGGTGTCCTGAAATGTTCGCAAATAAACAAAATGGGGGTGTTCTGAAGACGCTTCTAAGAACACTCGCGGTGTCCGGGGAGTGTTCGTAGGGGGTGTCCTGAGGATGCTGTCCGTATTGTTCTCTGTCAAGTTGAATGTGTCCTAAGAACACTCGCGGTGTCCTGAAATGTTTGCAAATTAACAAGATGGTGGTGTTCTGAAGACGCTTCTAAGAACACTCCCAGTGTCCTGGAATGTTCGTAGGGGTTGTCCTGAGGACGCTGTCCGTATTCTCTGTCAAGTTGAATGTGTTCTAAGAACACCCGCGGTGTCCTGAAATGTTCGCATATAAACAAAATGGGGGTGTTCTGAAGACGTTTTTGAGAACACTCCCGGTGTCCTGAAATGTTCGTAGGGGGTGTCCTGGGGACGCTGTCCGTATTGTTCTCTGTCAAGTTGAATGTGTCCTAAGAACACTCGCAGTGTCCTGAAATGTTCGCAAATAAACAAGATGGTGGTGTTCTGAAGACGCTTCTAAGAACACTTGCGGTGTCCGGGGAGTGTTCATAGCGGGTGTCCTGAGGACGCTGTCCGTATTGTTCTCTGTCAAGTTGAATGTGTCCTAAGAACACTCGCGGTGTCCTGAAATGTTCGCAAATAAACAAAATGGGGGTGTTCTGAAGACGCTTCTAAGAACACTCGCGGTGTCCGGGGAGTGTTCGTAGGGGGTGTCCTGAGGATGCTGTCCGTATTGTTCTCTGTCAAGTTGAATGTGTCCTAAGAACACTCGCGGTGTCCTGAAATGTTTGCAAATTAACAAGATGGTGGTGTTCTGAAGACGCTTCTAAGAACACTCCCAGTGTCCTGGAATGTTCGTAGGGGTTGTCCTGAGGACGCTGTCCGTATTCTCTGTCAAGTTGAATGTGTCCTTAGAACACTCGCGGTGTCCTGAAATGTTCGCAAGTAAACAAGATGGTGGTGTTCTGAAGACGCTTCTAAGAACACTCGCAGTGTCTGAGGAGTGTTCGTAGGGGGTGTCCTGAGGACGCTGTCCGTATTGTTCTCTGTCAAGTTGAATGTGTTCTAAGAACACCCGCGGTGTCCTGAAATGTTCGCAAATAAACAAAATGAGGGTGTTCGGAAGACGTTTTTGAGAACACTCCCGGTGTCCTGGAATGTTCGTAGGGGGTGTCTTTAGTACGCTGTCCGTATTGTTCGTTGTTAAGTTGAAAGTGTTCTAAGAACTATCGCGTTGTTCAGAAATATTCGTATGGGGCGTCCTGAAAACGGTGTCCGTTTTGTTCGCTGGCAAGTTCAAAGTGTTCTAAGAACACTCACATTGTTCGCGGACATTAAAAGTTTCCCATAGATCATAGTTGAAATGTTTGACTCTATGGATGTGATATGCTGCGGTGGTTGTTGCCAGGGCGTAGAGTCTTGGGTGCATGGCCATTTGACCATGCACCCAAAACTCTATGCCCTGGCAACAACCACCGCAGCATATCACATTCATATTTGCTTATAACTTTGGGTGAAAAACAAATGTATAAGGAACAAAGGTATTAGATACTATGGATGTGATATGCTGCTATGGTTGTCCTTATTATTGTATACTTACTGTTTGGTCTAGTAATGGGAGTCCATGTTTTTCTTCTTCATTTCTGTGATAAAAGAAAATAGCATGTTAGTATTAGTATTTTGTAATGACTTATTACATTGTATAAGCAATATACTTTTATTTTTTTTCGACCCTCATATTTAGTAGAGTACAAATCAGAGTACTGTGCAATTTGCTCAGTTTCTGTATTTGTTGCTAAAATCATTGGGACTGTGGGAGAAAAAAAAATCCATGTTGGATTAAAAAAAAAACCTTTTTCTGTTATGCTACAGTTTATTTGTTTGTTTTCAGTGTTCACTTGTTGTTTCTGGCTAATGCTTTATACTTTGCTTTGTTGTATTTTTTTTGGAGCAGTAACAGATTCTTCATTTGTTTTGATATTATAAAATTTTGGAGCAGTTAGATACCAATTGGCGTATTCTAACTGTCTATTTTTTTAATATATTTTAGTGGTTTTGATTTATCTATTTGGATATTGTTACATTTTGGGACAGTTAGATACCAATTGGCGTATTCTAACTGTGTATGTTTTGGTCTAATTTAGTGGTATTCATTTATCTGATTAGTTGTTGTAGAATCTTTGAGCAGTTACATAGCTTTTGGAGTATTCTAACAGTTTATATTTTTTTAACACAAATTTATTTAAAGGTTTAAATACAATTTATTTATCAAATTTTGGTTTTAAGAACATCAAATAAGCGTTTGTAAGATTTGCTGGTAATCTATGCTTTAGAGTAATGGTACTATCATTACATTCAAACCATCCACATTTCTTTTTTATATATGCAGTGTAGTGCCCTGAATGGGTTGTGGCTGCTGCGTGGTAGATTATACCTATTGTTGTGAAGGTTTTCTTACCAAGTGATATTTGAATCCAGTCAGCTTGCAGTTGTTTTTGGTACCATCTGCATTGTAACGTAGAAGCATTAGTATTACGTATTTACTATGTGTTTGTATTACTAACGTGGAGCGATTATCTGAATTGCAGGTAGAGCATAATCTACCATGGTTTGCATTTTGTACAAGTTGCTGAAATGGAATGGATTCACAATTTGGTATTGATATATATATGAAGCGTTCACTGGGGATTTCTTCTTGTGTCACATTGTTGCAGAGAGTGCATGTATGTTTCCACATGTATGAAATCTGAAAGATTTCATTTATAGGTATGTTTTTGTTTTCCAATACTTGTAGTAAGTACATTAGAAATTCTTGTGGATCTTCCTGTGAGTTTATAGTGAATTTCACCATTCCAGCACAGTAGTCCAATTGTCGTCTTATTCCAAAAACACTATATGTGTTGTCAGGATTGTTTGCTGCATTTCTGTGAAGTACTAAAATTTGCAAACACAATGGGTCTGTACTGTGTAAGTAAATGTTGTCAACAATTGGTGGTAATTGAAATAGAATATTCATTGCTACATTTGCATAGCAACTTACTCCAACTATATTTGAGAATTTAAATGGTCCAGGTAGTTCTGTATCTAACTGCTTTTTTTGGAGTTTGTCTTCCTTCTTTAAAGAAGTACCTGGTTTACTTTCTCTAATTGATTCTTTTTTGTTTGTGGTACTTGATGAAGTATTAGTTTCTTTTACTCTCTTTGGAGGATTTGCAGTGACGTCCTGTTGCATTTCTGTTTGATTTAGTTTTCTTTTACAACGTTTTAGTTTTTGTGGACCAGAATATGTGTTTAGATGGGGAGTGTATAGTGAGCGAGGTCTATTATATTCTAAAATGCAAGGAATATCAGCGTTTACTTTACTTGCATCAAAGTTGATTAGAAATAGACCGTCAAGTGTACATAAGCGTGATAGTGCTACGTAGCTCATGCCTTCTTTAAAGACTGTGTTACCAATATCTTTCATTGCTTTGTCTAGGGTAAGACCTTGTGATTTATGAATCGTGACTGCGTATGCAAGAGTTAGAGAAAATTGTTCTCTGCGTACATACATATCTTTGAAGAGAAGGAATCTAGCTGTTGAGCGTCCTATCCGTTTTACTTCTGAAAGTTTGTCAAAGAGTATATTGACAAACTGAATTTTGTTGTCATGTGGGTATGTTTGAAAGCCAACAACTGTACCCAGTGCTCCATTAACTAGTCCTTGGTCCGCGTCAAGGTTACGTTTAAGCATTACTCTGCAATTTAAGGATAATTTTAACATCTTTTTCTAAGCCTGCTGTGTTTCAGATTGATTTTTCTAAATTATTTAGTCTTGTTGTGGCTTGGTCACACATGGGTAGTGTCATACCATATACATCTAGTTTGTCTGTGGCGCTAATTTCCATTATTGGTTGCATTTCTTTACTTAACATTATTTCATTGAATTCGAGACAGCTTGCAAGAGTTGGCATTAAGGCCGTACAATTGACATTTTTGTGGGCTAATTGTTCCATAACATCTGTAGCACATGCATTATCGCCATAAAGTGCATTAATGTGCCGGGTTTTCAATGTTGCTTCTGCTTCTTTAGAAAGTATACCAACTCTCAAACTTTTTAAAATGTTGGCATAAGTTAGATCTGCAGATTGGCGCATGTTTTCTGTTAATTCTCTGTATTGGAAATGTTGCCAAAGGTTGACATTTCCAATGCTGCTAACAGTTTTACGGCAGAGTTTGTGCCCTAATGTTTCAAAAATAGGTTCACCTTTTACTGGTGTTAATTGAAGCAGATCTCCAAAAACAATAATGTGTTTTCCTGCAAAGAGCTCTTCATAGTCTGTTTTGAGTACTTCTTGTAATCTGAGGTGAATCAAAGCTAACATCAGGTTGGAGACCATGCTCACTTCATCTATTAGTAGCATTTTCATTTGTGTGAATACTCTGCGTAATTCCATTGCAGCTTCTGCAGAAAGTTTGTAATAGTCTAATTTGTTCTGGTGTTCTACTGGTAATAGTAGTAATCGGTGTAATGTAACACCACCTATTTTGTAGGCAGCTAAACCTGTGGGGGCAGTGACAACAGCTGACAGTTTGTTGTTTGTCAATTGTTGAAGGAACTTACTAATGATTTTGATTAGGAATGTTTTGCCAGAACCAGCTTCACCACTGACGTACAGTAGTATAGGTTTATAATTATGTCAGGAACATTCTTTATTTTCATGTTTTACACCATGTGCAATTTGTTTTGTTACTTCTTGAAAAATGCTACTTTGCTCATTGTTTAGTTTTGATTGTAGTATAGTTAAGTCTTCCTTATCTTCATACTGACACATGGTGTTTTCTACTTCTATCATAGCTAATTCGGCCTCATTTGTTATTAGTGGTTCTCCCAGTGGTTCTTGGCTTCCTGTTACAGAAGGTTGACTACTGTCAGGAGTATCCTTATCTAGTTGGGCTTGGAGTTCTTCTTCATGTTGCTGTTCATTGTGCAACATTTTTTTGTACTGTGTAAAGTTTACATCAGTTATAGTGCTTTCATGTGCTTTGAAAGCATCCTCATATGAGTCATAGTTATCTAGTAATTGTTCTTCTTTTCTCCATGGTTTGAAGAGTTGTAGCAGGGACATGTAATATACTTCTTTATGTTGAGGAGTCTTCAATGACAATTTGATATGATTAATTAAATTTGGTTTAGTGAGATTAACTAAGCTGCCTTCACAGTCTGTCACTCTATATTTACCTTTTTTTTCATCAGGTTTCATATTATTTTTGTATGTGTAGTTTTGGGCTATTTGGTATAGACACATGTTTTCCAAAGTATTACTTCTGTTTGGGTAGTATGTGTCCAATAAATTGTTTTTTAAAATGTCTTGGCTGTTGGGATCATGTTTGGCTATTGTTTCTATATCTTCATATGATTTTAGAACTCTTTTTCTAGATTTAGCTGGACCAAGACTTAGCCATACTATATTTTCAGATTTACCATACAATGAAGTACCAGTTAAACGATCAGCTGCTTCATAAGATCCACATTCTCTATGGGTGAGCATTTTTATGCCCAAGCTGTATAATTTCTGAGATACTGTTTTATCTGATGACAGGTCATTCCAGAGGTCTTGGAGCTCTGTCTTTTCTGCTTTAGTTAAGTATGCTGTGACATATCGTGCAACTGCAGTAGAATTGTCTGCAATGTACTGCACATCTATGTTTGCATTCCATAAGTGGGTAATGATTGCATTATAATCATTGATATATTTTTCTTCTTCTTTTCTTTTTATGTAATATGTATTTTTAGGTGACTTACCTTTAACACTATGGGCCTCATTATGACCCAGGCGGTAAGTTACCACCTGGGTCGTACCCTTACCACCATGGCGTAAACTACGTTTACGCCATGGTGGTTGGTGGATTTACCGCCCCATTCCAAGGTGAGTGGGACGGTAAATCCCCATTCCCCATTTTACCCTTCCCCATTCCCATTTTTTGCCCCAGAGGGCATAATGGGAATGGGGAAAGGCGCTAATTACGCCTCCGTAAATTACGGTGGCGTAATTAGCACCAAGGTCCCTTTGCGGCATGGGTTTTAACGCCTGCAAAAAGCAGGCGTTAAAATCACCATCCCGCAAAGGGACCTTGGAATCAGGCGTTAAGGGTCGGCGCCGTAAACCCCTTAACGCCTGGGTCCTAATGAGGGCCTATGTCTAACTGAAGACATGAGGTTGTTTACTTGACCTGTATTTGTAACTGGTCTAGGGAAACCAAATCAGCATTTGGTGTAGTATTTGCCTTTGTTTTTGTATTTGCGACTACAATATTTTCCACATTTGTGTCTTTGAAATTGTAAAATTTGTGCACGAAGATCACTATTTGTGGCTTCTGATGGAATTTCACAAGTGACATATTTTTCAATAAACTGTAAAACAGTGGCATCACTGTCTTGACCAAATTTAGGAGCATCTTTAATCCATAAAAGCATGTGGATATGTGGTGCTCCTCTGGCTTGGTATTCTTTTCTCCAAAAAGAAGTGTTGCACTTCTCCAAGGGGAGGAACAGTTTTATTACAAATAAAATGTAGCATAGCAATGAAGCGATGGTGAAAATATCTTGAAACATTAACAGGATCCAAAGAACAAAGTTCTCCAGGTGTTAAAATATCTATGTTTGTTTTGTTTTTATTTGATATGCGTAGGAAATCATGTAAATCTTCCCATGCATATTCTGCACAACTTAATGTAACAAACCAATTGGGTGGGCCAAGGTTTCTGATCATACAACGTACATCTCCATGACGTTGAAACCAGTACTCTTTAGTACCACGCATATTTGCTAATAGATTTGTAATATTTGATTTTAAAACCTCATCCTTTTGTTGCACTTTCTCTAATAATTGTGTAGCTGTCATATTTTGAAAGTGTGATCCTGATTTTAATATGTGTGCAACTCCGTAACATAAAGTTGCTAGTTCACTTTCAAAGAGTAGGTGGAATATGTATTCCACATTTTGTCTAAATCTGGGATCTTCAGAATACATCCGTAATGAGCGGTATTCTGAAGCTGATATTTGAATAGGTCTATCAACATACCTTCCTCCTTTGCCAGTAGGAAAGAGTAGAGGAAAAACATGTGCTTCTATACTTTTTTCCCATATACTGATTGGCGATCCTATTTAGTTTGACGCATTTAGTAAGTTTCCAGTACATCTTGTACGGTGTCATTACAGTGCAAAGGATGAATTGTATAATGGTCTAAAGTATTTGATATTGTAGCAGGATCTAGTAGCTCAAATTGACCAGCTTCTTGTGTTTCTTGAATTATTTCAGTTGTATCTTTCAAGTTTTCTTCAATATTAATTTCTTTGTAATATTCATTATTCTCTTTAAGATATTGGAAGGCTTGTCTAACTTTATATAAATCGACCAGCTGTTGCCATATTTATTTGTCTTTTGTAGGTACTCCATTTACTAATATAATTAATGATTGCTGCATTGGACGTTGCACTCCTAGAGTATACACATTTTCTTTTAGATTTAACGGTAAATAAACTACTTTTCCACGAATGCCTTTTACCAATTCAGAGGGAGGTAATTTTGCTGTTTTTGGTTGAAGGCGTATTATTGCTTGAAATGGGTGTACTGTTTGAATTATGATGCTCTCATACAAATTAAGTTGTTGTAGAGGTTTTGGTACTGGGTATAATTCCAAATTATTTGTGATAGAACGTGAAGGAGTTTGGTTGTTGTCAAGTTTTGTAGTGCAATAACTGCAAAGTATTAAGGGCTCAGTTATTTCATATTTGTTTTCTGCTACAAGGTAGAGAGCTAATTCAAACCATTTAGAATCTTCATTGTCTTCTATTTTGTATGATAGGTCCACAGTTTTTGTGTTACTTTTTATTAAAAATTCTACGGCAACATACACATACATGGTTTGGTACTTCAGCTGATGTACTTTTAAATTTTAGTATTTCTTTTTTGTATGTGTTTAGCAAAAGGTTGCCATGTGTAGAATTGTTCCTTAATTGGTTTAAAGCTATTTCATTCTGTAAACGGCTTTCACTTCCAAAATATATTTTCTGGATATCGTGAATTTCTTCAAGTAGGTCTTTTGCTGTGCCATGTAGAAGGATGTTATTTAACTTTGCTAGTGCTAAAGCAGGACTTTTAGCATAGTACAGTTTATAGACTAGATTTCTTATAGTTGAATGATGTGTTGATATCCTTTTGATATCATGGAAAGTGGTTTTACAAGTAGGTCCTGTAATGCAGGCCAATGAATGTCCTTGTAGTCCTGTGTACTTGCGCACTGGACAGGTATCTATATTTTGCAGTAATTTAATTTTGATTTTTTGTCTTTGCTTTTTACATATTTATTGAGGAATTGGCGTAAAGATTTGAAACATTGTTTGGGAATGTTACACATTGACGTGCATGGCCATTTGTACACTAGAAGTTCTGATTCAGTTGAATGGAGGGGTAATTCTAAGTTTTCAGGGCATATTTTTGTAAGAAGTACTTCTTGTTCCATTATGGTATTATTCACTTTTTCATAACCTCGACCACTGCTATGTATGGCAATTGTATTAGTTTGCTTTTGTTTGTACGCTTCTTCATTAAAATATGGTTCTGTGCTTGTAGTGTGATTCCATTCACCTCCGCTGATACTTAAGAAGTTCTTTCTGTTGATATTTCGCTTATTGAGACGGCTTTTTTGTAATTTAGTTATTAGTTTTGTTAGTGGTTTCATTTTGTTTAACAATAAAATAAATACATTTCTTTTGAGAAGAATTGCACTGTCCATCAATGCTTCTAAGATTAATTTCCTACGATAGGTTTTAAGCTTTGAACCTGATTTCTCTCCTGTTTTTATAAGATTTTGAAGGACTTTGTGACGGTATATTTTGGCTAAAATACTTTTCTTGGTATGCTTACTTTGCACTATATTAAAATTTGAAGAAGTAGTTTTATCTGTACTGATAGCTGATTTTCTGTTAATTGTTTTTTGGTTTGTTTTACATTTTGATAGAGGAAGCGAAGTTGTTGTACTTGAAACTTCTTGTGTTTCACTAAATGATTGTATTAGCTGTTTTGTTTCAACTTTTTTTTACAAATTCTGCTAGAGATGGATGCTTATGTTGGACACCTTTATTTTCATTTGCTCTAATTTTGTGTTGCTTTCTACGGAGTTGTCTTTTGGTAGGCATTCTTTAGGGTCTGTTGAAAAAAATAAAGAAGATATGGGTTGGGGTGTTCTGGAATGTATGTGTGCTGTGTGCATGAGTGTTTGAGTAAGATGATAAAGATGTATGTAATGGTGTGTGATTGTGCATTGGGAACTAAAACTAGTAGGGATAGGTATTCTTGAATTTATGTGTTACTAAACTGGGGTTCAGATGACAAATAAAAAGTAAGCTAGTGGTGTGGAAAAGTACAAATAGTAAATCTAATGTATACAATTAAAACAGTTGTTTGTTCTATAATATGAAAATTGTAGTGGTTCAGTTGGCTAATTTGTGTGTCCAAAAATAGAAATTTGTGGGCCATTCTGGCTGGAAATCGCTGTTTAAGACATGGAAATTTTTGGACAAAATGGTACAAAATCTCTATTTTTAGAAACCGAAATAGCTCGTATTAATTTTATAGTATATTTGATTAATAATACAAATATTATGGTGATATTTTACTTACTTTTTTTTAAATTAACAGGTAACTTCTTAGTTTTTCTTTCTTCTTCGAATTCGGCTGCTTCTTTTCAGGAAACTGGTCTTCACTGCAATTGTAAAAGCTTCAAATTAGTAACTTTGTTTGTATATAGCACTGTTTTTAATTTAGATATTGATTTTTTTAATTGAAATCCTCAGTGCCTTCTGTAAAACCATTAAACTAATTTATTTACATAAAATACATTGCATCAGTTCAGTACATATGATATGTTCTTAATGAACAAATTGTATTGAATGACTAACTGTAGCAAAAAAAAAATATCATTACTATGTCTTGTGAAATTTATAATATATTAGTGAATATCACTATTTCTGTAAGTAAACTGTTCTAGGTAATAGCGCCTCAATGTCATGTCTAATTTAAAGTAATTAAGTAAATAAATAAATAAAAACAAAAAATATGAAATTGTATACATATTTTTATAAAAGTTTAAACATAGATTGTGTTTGCATGCAATTTTGTTTGAATATATGTAGTCTATATATTTCATTTAAAAAATGTTAGTTTAACATGATGTGAGTGTGTGTGTATAAAGAAAGTAAAAATTATAAAGGTTTATAAGTGATAGTTGATTTTAGGAAATTGAAAAAAGTACAGTAAATTCATTTTACAGATTTTACAAGGTAAAAGTCTGTTTGAAAATGTGTTCATCTACTATACAGAAAATATGCATACCTGAAGTTTGTGTTCATGCATATGGATATGCATGGAGCTGCAAGTAGAAATCTTGAAGACTTGTACAGTATTTCTGGTAGATGCTGCTTGCCAATGATATGACACTTGTACTCAGAGAGATTCAGAGTACATTTGCAGTGCTGATCTATGATGATGCAGTTAGATGTAGAGGTCTTGAATGTGATTGGTGCATGGTCATGTAATTTTTGAGGTACATCCAATGAGGAAATGGCAGAGAGAGTGTAGTGGAAATGGTAGACGGGCTGTTCATGTTACGATATGTCCACGGACATGGCGGTAGTTCGCGGACATCGGGAGTTACATCCGGGGATTTTTGGGTTCAGAAGTCATGTAAATGTGAATAAGCACTGAAAGGGATTGGTCAGGAAAGTTTGGTGGGTGTGTTGTGCCAGGGGAGATTTTCTCAGATACTCTTTTTGCTGAGAGAACAAAAGATAGCTATGGCTGTGTGTTTCAGAAAACAGATTGTTTGGATTTTAGGGGATTCGTGGATACATTGGTTGAAGGTGCATGCAGAAAGCTGTGGAGTAGCTGTAGATCTTGGATTCCCACATGTGGAAGTACACTGGCATGGAGTACGTGGAATGAAGTGGTTGGACTTGCTACCTCTCTGTGCTACTTTGGAGACAGAGCAACATCCAGACATAATTGTAATTCATTGTGGAGGGAACAGTTTAGGACATGTGACTGGAATTTTTTTGCAATTTGCTATGAAAGAAGGACTTAGGAAGGTTATGGACATGTTTCCTAATTCTCAAGTGATATTTTCACGGATTGCGCAGAGACAAATGTGGCTTCGTTCTTCTTCATTTGGTCCACAAAGGGAAAAAGCAAGGCGCAATGTTAATATGGCTGTTTGTGGCTTTCTAAGAGATTTTGGCATGTCTTCTTTTCACAATGAAAATATTATGTTTTGTAGTACATACATTTTTCGCAGAGATGGAGTCCATCTTACTTATGCTGGCAATCAGATTTTTCTGAGAAATGTACAAAATGCATTGCAACCTTTTTTGGAATCACAACAACGATTTTGAAATAGATGTTAAGCATTTACAATTTTTGACTTACAAACACCACCCAAAGGCTCTTTTCAGAGCCACCACTTCTTTCCAGAGAAAATTACAATGTTTGTGATGGAGTAGCAACCCAATTTTTTAATGTTCGCGAACTGTCCGCGGACTTCTAAAAAATACAAAGAGCCCTGCTTAATTTATTTTTACTTCTATTTTTTAACTGGGAAAGGCGGCTCTGAAAAGAGCCTTATTTCTTTTTGATTTTTGTAATTTTGTATTTTTTTTTGGTTTTTCAGACACGACACACTAGAAGAGGAGGGTAAAGGAGGGTAAAGGGGGGACACCAACCACAGGGATAAGAAAGGGCGAGCTGAGAGAGGAAGATGTAGAGTGGGTTTTATTTGGGTAGTGAGCAGGTCTTCTCGTGCTCTGAGAGGATAGTCTCAAAAGCACTCCGAAGTCGCTCCCCCCTGCAGAGTACTGTGTCACAGTACATACATACAACTGTGACCCTCGAAAGGTAAGGGTCATCAGCATTCTGTATGGCCTGTGAGGCAGCTTGAGAAAGACGCTGTCCCACAGAGGTGGTCCTTGTGGTGACAGGATCAGAAACAGAGGATGAAGTAGAGGAAATCTCCTGCTACGTTCTTCGCAAGGTACAACCCTGCGAATAGCCCCGGAGTGAAATGACCTCAGGTGTCGCTTCATAGTAGTGGTCCCAAAGCTGTACTTACCGTGCTTCCCGCGACTGAGTATCATTTTGCACTCATTGCAGGTAACACGGTTCGCACGAGCCTTAGGACCATTCCCATGAATAGTAAATAACCGCCACACCCAAGACTCACGCCTAGTGCGGATAGTAGGGATTTCCTCTACCTCATTCTCATCATCCTCTTCTTCCTCCTCCGCATCCTCACTCCTGTTCCCCTCTTCAGGCCCTTGGGGAGGTGGTGGTGGTGGAGGGGGTGGGGGTGGTGCTGAAGCAGGTGCAGCAGCAAGTGGCAGTTCAGCAGCCAAGGATGCCATATCGATGATGGTGTAGTCTGCAGGTGGCAGCAAAAATCACTGTGTTCTGAAGAATAGCCAGAAACACAATGGGAATAAGCTCTTGGGCGTGGTCTTTTATAGGGGTGCTTGTGCGCGGTCCACGGACATGCGCACTGTCCACGGACAGATCGAACACAAAAAAAGGATCGGAAAGTTTCAAAAGGTATATAGAAACTCAAGATTGCTATGTGGGACTTGTGCCATGGTGAGATTTTATTGAAAAATATTATGGATTAACTGAAAATGTACTTTTAAATTGTTCGGGGACACGAACAGTGTCCGCATTTCAGGACACATGATGAGCGTGGGCGCGGTCATATGATCTGTTTGCGAACTAGTCCGCGAAGGAAGCGCCTGTCCGCAGGACACCAAGTGCACGGAGATTGGTTAGCGCATGCGCATTGATGTCCTACGGACACTGTTCGGGTTCTGAAGTAATTAAAAGTGCGTCACACGTGAAACGAACATTTCAGGACACTGCGTGTGTTCTTAGAACAGTTTAAACTTGGTAGCGAACAGTAAGGACAGATATAGTGTTCTTCAGGACACGTGTAATTTAGTTTATGTACGAACATTTCAGGACACCAATTGTGTTCTTAGAACAAAATACCAAATGTTGTGGGATCGCTATCAAATTGCATGCGCTATTTTCCACTCTCGAACTTCAAAAGAGAAAAAAAGGGGGGGGGTCGGCAGCAAGTGATATCACTCCCTCAAACTTCCCACAAAATTTGTACAAAGTAGACAAGAGTATCAGAGTTCGGGAGGATATCTCGCGCTCACACCAACAACTTCTTATGAGACCTATTATCACTGTTGTTAAAATTCCTCAAGATAGGTTCAAAAAAGCATAACGAGGTTCTGGGATTCAGCCCATGTAAAGGTGAAAGCCAATTTTGGACCTAAAACATTTCGAACCTAAAGATTATTGGAACATATGGTATTTTAGAACATAGATTTTCAGCCTTGATAACGACCAAAGGTCGAAACACGTGTCGGCTGTTCTTTACTTTGGAAGAAAAATTAAAATATATTGAACTGACAAGCGTTATGTAACTTGAGGATTTTTTGAACCTATCTTGAGGAATTTTAACAACAGTGATAATAGGTCTCATAAGAAGTTGTTGGTGTGAGCGCCAGATATCCTCCCGAACTCTGATACTCGTGTTCTTAGAACAGTTTCAATTGGGTAGCGAACACTACGAACAGGTATAGTGTTCTTCAGCACACCTCCATTTTCATTTACATACGAACATTTCAGGACACCAATAGCGTTCTTCGAACAGTTTGAACTTGCTAGCGAACAGTACCGGACAGGTATAGTGTTTTTTAGGACACTTTAATTTTTGTTTGTTTACGAACAATTCAGGACACCGCGTGTGTTCTTAGTACAGTTTCATGTTGCTAGCGAACACTACGAACAGTTGTACTGCTGTTCAGGACACATCATTTTTTTTATTTACAAACATTTCAGGACACCAATTGTGTTCTTAGGACAGTTTTAAGTTGATAGCGAACATTACGGACAGATATAGTGTGCTTTAGAGCACTTTAATTTTTGTTTCTTTACGAACATTTCAGGACACCACGTGTGTTCTTAGAACAGTTTCAACTTGCTAGCGAACAGTACAAACAGGTGTGGTGTTCTTCAGGACACCTCCTTTTTCGTTTATGTATGAACATTTCAGAACACTCGCACTGTCCGCGGACACTTTTATTGTTTTTTAAAAAAAAAACGGAAACTATTCACAATACAATATAAAAATTAAACTTTATTTAACATATATTAATAATTTATGACAAAGAAGGTGAGGCAGAAACAGAAACAAAAACAGGAGAATTTGGGATTTCAACATGATTGGTATTAGGTGAAGAAGGGATGGAAATCTCATCAAAACGTTTTGGATTATGGAGAGGGTTTGGGGATAATTGACTGGGATATGGTGAGGAGGGACAAGTACATGTGGGGCAATGGTACAAGGTTTTTGGTTTGAAATGATTTTCTACAAAAGTTTTTAAATTATTAAAATTAGCCAACAATACATCCATTTTATCTTCTATATTGTGAAGACTGTTATCCATAACAGGGTTTTCTATTCTGGTATGCTCTTTGATGTCCTGGGTGTTAGTCTTAGCAGTGCACGGTGGTGGCGCGAGTTATGGTTGCTTAGCTTATGGTTGCTTAGCTTACCATAACTGGCGAATTTCAAGGGTTTTTCGGTTTTACTTGGAACCATAACGTCCCTTTAACAAAGTTTTTTCACTGAATTTCATAGGTTTTTAGTAGCGCAACTTAACCATAACGTCCCTTCAACGTTTTTTCACTGAATTTCATAGGTTTTTAGTAGCGCAACTTAACCATAACGTCCCTTTAACAAAGTTTTTTCACTGAATTTCATAGGTTTTTCGTAGAGCAACTTAACCATAACGTCCCTTTATCAAAGTTTTTTCACTGAATTTCATAGGTTTTTAGTAGCACAACTTAACCATAATATCCCTGACTTCATATACATGTAACATAGAACATACTGAACCCCCACGTAGTGATTTTGATGTCCGTGGACTACCGCCATGTCCGCGGACATATCGAGAATCTGAGCGTGGTGAATGTATATTTAAATAGTGTGCCCCATTTCCCCTTTGAAGTTGCCTCTGAAAAGAGCCGTTTTTTTGTTTTTTTTACAGATGCTTGACAGACACCTGTTATTTTGTAATTTTTTCTTGGTTTTTTTTCTTACTCCTAAAATCTTCACATAACCTTCTCCAAAGCAACCCTTACATTCCAAAATAGAAAGGCATTTCCCGTAAAAGATAAAGAGATGCCATCTTCTTTAAAATTAACAGTTTTACTGGCATCAATATTCTCATTATTACAGAAGAACATACCAGCTATAAGCATGAAGGCACACATGCCTTGGTTGATGATACACCTAGCAATGTTTTGCTGAGGACAAAAAACTGAACTATTGTCCCATATTGCCCTAGGTAGTAATCCAGAAAAAATTACTTTCGCATTTGGAAGGATCTTCATTACGGCTTGAACCAAGCGTTCCAAATCAGCCAATAAAGTAGGGGCACTGACGTTGCCCAAATGGAAAGCACCATAGTGCAAAACTACCACATGCGGACTGTTCATCGTGGCCATATCCTCACAAACTCGTACAATTCCCTGTACATTGCAATCAGGCACAGTGCTCCACACCACCTCCACTCCTTCCACATCAAAGTTCTTTTCAACATGCCTGCATCGAGCGTACTGTTGTAAACCATGCACAAACATATCTCCAAGCACCAACACCCTGACTTTCTCTACTTCTGCCATCTTCACCACACACAGTCTCTTTCAACATAAATCCACAACCTCGACATCTGATTGGCTAATCCGTACAGTCTTCTTTCCATGTTGGATTTTCTGGAAAACCCCGGATGTAGCACGCCCTGTCCATGGACAGCCGCGGTGTCTGCGGACCGCGTAACTCTTTGACACCCCTTCTACCATATCCACTTTACTCTCTGTGCCATTCCTTCATTGCATACAGCTAAGCAGTCACACAATACGAAGAACGTCCTCAGAACACCCCCATTTTGTTTATTTTCGAACATTTCAGGACAATTATAATTTCATTATTCAACATATTAACATTACAAATATTATACTTTCATCTTGTACGCTGCACACAATGCTATGTTTCTCCATTAGTAGCTCAGTATACTAGATAGAACCCCATAATACAATGCTATTTATATCAATGTGTCGTTCAAAGCACTAATTACGGTATTATATTTATTGCAATGATCCTTGACACTTTTTTCGCAACATTATAATAAAAATCCCTAGTACACAAATTTCATGAAAAGTAAATGCACATGTGATGTCATCAGTGATGTCATCAATGACATTTGCGATGTCATCTTTGATGTCCTGGGTATTAGTCTTAGCAGTGCACAGTGGTAGCACGAGTTATGGTTGCTTAGCTTACCATAACTGGCGAATTTCAGGGGTTTTTCGGCTTTACTTGGAACCATAACGTCCCTTTAAACAAACTTTTTTTATTAGCACGCAAACAATATACAAAGATGTAGTGTAAACAGCAAATTCTCACAGATGGCTTCACACAGAACGTTGCAAAGTAAGCATTTATGCTCGTTCACAGTAAAGGTCAGCTGCTTCCATTTTTTTCTCGCGGCCCGGAGAGGCCCACGACTCCCAGTATAAGGTTCTATTTTTTTTTTACCTTGAAAGACAGAGATTGTGCTGAAAGACTTCTTTTGAAGAAGTGTAGCAAAAACGTAAGACACGATAAAGATGAAATTTCTGAAACGAAACCACTTTTGTATAATATATCACTTTGAGAAAGATCGTTGGCACACGCGGAGTCGTATTTTGGGACTGCACTACACTTGGACAATGGAAAATGCAATTATAATGTAAGTAACCCTTTAGATTATTTTATACCGGAATATAATAACAATAGCTTGGCATTAAAGTCCGGTCAAGTTGTACTTGTTCGTTCAATGTGGCATATTGTTTTCTACCGCACACTATCACCGCCGAATTGATCCCCTGTCGTTTAGAGGGCTCTGAAAAAGGCAGACGACACAGGGTGGGTTAATAGAAATAACTTAGCCGGTCTGTAGCCGGTCAAGCGCTCTACTCGCTGTGCCACTTCACTGTAGCCGGTCAAGTGGCACATCGAGTAGAGTGCTCGCTTTGACATCCATGCACAGCTTGCTAACGCAGGTTCGAATCCCGGCACAGCCAAACTCAGCCTTTCATCCTTCCGTGGTCGATAAATGAGCACCACACACCGTGGGTAATAATAAGCAGCGCTGAGATACCTGATAGGTTTTAGCGCTATAGAAATGCGAAAATATTATTATTTTATTATTAACATACTCAGTTGCACTATCTTCGCTAGCAAATACTTTCACGCCCTAATAAATAAAATGAATATTTTTAATAAAGATCGGCTGGTGAGACTAATTTATGTTTTTTAAAACAGGTATGTTTCCCCATTTTGCCAATGTCACGATTTTCAGACTCCAGCGGATGGATTTTTCAACTACCAGGTGCAGCTCGATGTAAGCAACTTCATGACCCTCACCATTTTATGGGACAATCGCCAAGGACCAATATGCCCTTACGCAGTACTAGCGGCTAGAAGCAACATACCAACCATTATGGTGGTCTAATGCCTCGTTGTTGGAGCAACCTTCCGATTATCAGTGTGACCATTTACTGCTTTTATCATAAACCAACAGCCTATCTACCGCAAAGGAACACCGCGTGGCTCAAAATAAACTTTTGCTGATCGACAGCAGAGACAATTGCAAATCGCTGAATATTCACTAAACATTTCATGTGAAATAAATGTACTTTACCAAATGTACAATCCTGCTGTTTACTTTTAAACCACAGTTTCATATTCCGAATTGTGGTGCACTGTGTTCTAAACTGATCTAACACCCTCTGTACCGCAAAGGAACATCACGTGGCTCAACATGAACTTTTGCGGATCGACAACAAAGACAAATGCAAGTCGCTGAATATTCTCTAAACATTTGATGTCAAATAAATGTACTTTACAAAATTTACAATCTTGCTGTTTGCTTTTAAATCACAGTTTCATATTCCGAATTGAGGCGCGCTGTGTTGTGACATAATGTGTGTTCTCTTCCAGGTTCTGTGTAAAGTCGCGTAGGACTGGAGACGACTGGGCGCGTTTAATGACGCACCCTGTAACGTCACGGAGAGAGGCGGGGGATATGAATACTTTCATAATGTCAGGCTTAGGGGAGGGAGATATGATTTAGTGTCGCAAAAGCAAGTCAGCCAGGTCAATAGCGCCAGTCATAGGATTATCACATGATGTCGGCACACACCAGCGTGATTTATCATTTCTGTAGTGGACAAAAAGTCGGGTGAGGCCCATAGGAAATTGTACTATCAGCGGACAAAAGGAGGGTTCGTAGAACACTTTCAACCTGACAACGAACAATACAAACAACGTTCTCAGAACACCCCCATTTTGTGTAATTGTAACCATTTTGGGACACCGCGAGTGTTCTTAGAACACATTCAACTTGACAGATTACAATACGGACAGCGTCCTCAGGACACCCCCGGTTTATGTATTTACGAACATTTAAATACACCGCGAGTGTTTTTAGCTCAATTTTACCTTCCTTGCGAACAAAAAGGACACATACTCCGTCCTCTGAACACCCCACCATTTAGTTTATTTACAAAATGTCAGAACAGCCATGTTCTTCGCAGACAAATCAAACACAACAAAAGCGTATAGCACATAAAAAAACAAAACATTGAACCTATCTCATACTCCCCCACCCTCCCCAAACACTCTTACACACCAACACACTCCACTAAATACAATTTTTAATCCAAATTTCACCACGCTGTAAGCGGTCGACGGCGAATACAAGATGGCGGGCGCCACAGAAAATCTGACGCGCTCCACGCCCCATGCCGTCCAATCAGCGAACACGTCGCATGTCCGCGGACATGACGCAAGCCCATGGGCCAATCGGGGCGCTGAGCGAAGAGGGAAGTCCGTCCGTGAAGCGAACAGAGATATCACAAATTTATTTGCCTTATATTTTGGTCATTTTTTAAAAAGTCTACTGGACGGATTTACACGCTTTTGGGACCAGCCGCCGCTCCTGCCGCAAATTTGGTGTAAATCCATCCAGCGGTTTGGGCTGTAGCCGTGCGCAAAGTTTTTTCCCATTATGTCTATAGGAAAAAACAAAAGTTTTGGGCCCCCCCTATAACTTTGCCCCCCCTGGACCAAACCTCTCCAAACGTTGCGAAAGAATTCAGAGTGGGCCATATACATATTTTGCAAAGTTTGGTGAGGATTCGTCCAGAGGGAGCGAAGTTATAAGCCACCCAAAAAGTGCTCTTCCTATGGATACACCAACTTACCCATAACTACATGGACTCTACCGCGTCCATGTAATATATATATATATATATATATATATATATATATATATATATATATATATATATATATATATTGTCTTGAGACTGTTTTTTCTTGCAGCCAGAGTGAGAGGCACTCCCCCGTTCTGTGAAGAAACACCAGGAACTCAGTAGTTTATCAAAAAAAAATCCTCTTTATTTATAGACCATGCACAACACATGACTATTAGTAAAAACCACCTAAAGTGTGGTGCTCCAAAAATGTATGGCCCCAATTGACGCATTTCGCAGTTACCACACCGCTTGTTCACAACAAGTGATCCATACAATCAATGCTGTTTAAAAACACCCCATGTGACAGGAAGTTTAACATGGAAAAAAGACTGAGTGGCCAAATGTTTTAAAAATCAGCCATCCTGGAACGTGTTCATTGATTCGCTAGTAGTTGATGTCACATTTACAAACAGTTCATTAAAGTGCCTAGTGCCTTTGGAGCTTCCCAACCTCATATAATTGAGTGGGCTCTACCCATGTGCAAATACTGCAATATTAAAGTGCAAATTGGTATTATTAAAGTGCATCATGCTACTGTTCTTATACATAAAATGCTTAGTGCATCCATGCTGTCTATCGATTCACATTATTTAATTTCTGGCATAATCATAGTGGGTTCCGGGAGATATTTCGACCTTGACCCCATCAGTAAAATTAAAAATTAGGGTGTAACACACAGCATATGATCACTAATCTTGCGTACCTGTATCATGGTCTATATAGAATGCCAGTCTTTTTACATTTAGCCATATTTAAACATCTTAGTAGGATTCCAGCCGGTAACATCGAGGCATCATATAGTATCATTTTCACTTTTTTTATGTAAGTGTAAAAGACATAATGTCTGCAATTAGTGATACTTAGTTACAATTCAACATACTAGAATTGATAAAAAATATTGTTAATACAAATAAAATTAATTATTAAACATATATCAAGAACCTATATGAGTATTGGGTAGTCAATTCATGCTGATGTTTTTAAGATGTTCGTACTTCGTGGACAATAGACTGTAAACCGTTCTCAATGTTGGAATCTACCAGCTCCTCTTACCAAAGATGCACTGTAGGCACCACCTTTCCTTATCGTAAAAAAATGTCCTGACACATGACTCACCAACAAAAACATTATTTAAGAATCACCCTGAGTGCATAAAACCGAGAGAGAAGGTCCCATACTTGGCCTTCATGTTGGACAGCTGCCTTTTATCTCAAACCATGATGTTTTGGGAAGAAAAAGTATATATATAGGAAAATAAAAGAATAACAAGATGGAAGGAAAGACACATAGAAAGGAGTAGAGTACAGAATAAAATAGAATAGAATGAAATAAAATGGAATGGAAATAGTTTCAGCCATATGGGCATGAACATTTGCCCTCTCTACAGGAAATAAAGTGAGAGGTTAAGAGATCAGAAGAACACACTATTAAGCTGATAAGGAATATTCTAGATTGACTTAGTGACATAATTCTACTGTCCCAAAAATGTATACATTTCCTCGTCCATGTTATGGCCGAGTGGATGTTTTGTTTCGAAGTCTAATATGCAACATGTCTCTTTCTTACAAAGTCTTTTTTCATGGTCACCTCCTCTTGGTTCTTTGTCAATCTTGGGAATGCCAAAGAAATAGAAACTCTGCAGGTTATTGGCATGATGGTCCTTAAAGTGTTTGGCCATTGGGTAATTTGGGTCTTGGTGTCGGATAGCCCTTACGTGTTGCTGACTCCGTATCTTCAGCTTGCATTTGGTGCTGCCTATATACCATTTCTGGCAGGTGCATCCCAATGCATACACCACATACTCTGTCTCACATGGAATTTCATCCATTATCTTGATTGTGTTGCCCAAAATTGGATGCTTGTAGGGTGTACAGTTTTTGGCATACCTGCAAATGTTGCATTTTGCACATTTATAGAAACCCAATTTTTGTGTAGAAAGCCACATCCCTTTTTGTCGGGGCTACATCATTACTCATAAAACTTTGGACCAGGGTGTCCTTCAAAGAGCAGTTACATCTGAGACTTATTTCTGGGTACAGTTTCAGATTGCTGGCAAGGTCTTTATCGGCCAAGAGAATCTTCCAATGTCTCTGAAGTATACGTTTGATTTCATGTGTTTCATTGTCAAATGTTAAAATCAATCTTGTTGTTTCTTTATCTGTTTTGGCTAATGTTTTAGATCCTGTGAGAAGGTTTGATCTTTCCTGCTTCCTAGCTTTTATATAAGCTTTTTCAATGACCTTCTTTGGATATCATTGCTCAGAAAATCCATTTGCTTCAATTTTGCTTTCTTGGTCATAGGCCCTCAATGTCGAGCTATTCCTTCTGATCCTTATGAATTCACCATAAGGTATACTCCAAATTATAGTTTTAGAGTGGCCACTTGTTGCATGCAAAGGTGTATTTGTTCCAGTTGGTTTTCTGTGCAATTCTGTTGTCAACATATGATCCACAATTCTAACATTCACATCTAAAAAGGTTAAAAAAGTACAACCATGTGTCTCTGTGAATTTAAGATTGTGTTCATTATCATTAAGCAGCTTTACAAAATCGACCCATGCCTTCTCTGACCCCTTCCAAATTAAAAAAAGGTTATCAATGTATCTTAGCCAGAGAACAACATTATCAGTAAACATATGATTTTGGTCAGACCAGACATCGGAAGACTCCCATGCTCCCATTGTAAGATTGACATACAATGGGGCAAATGTAGTGCCCATCGCAGTGCCTTGCACTTGTCTGAAATACTCATTGTTAAAAATAAATACATTATTAGTTAAACACAAGTCAATCATCTCTAAAACCATCTGTGT